>NW_027279222.1:0-575000 GCF_046629955.1 Centroberyx affinis
TTGACCCTAAGGCAAATCTTATAGAACTGCCATGGCAAAGATCAAAGTGAGGTCATCCAGGGGACAACCATATAAAAAAAAAACCAATGTAGACACAAGGAATAACAAAGAAATTTAAAAATGTAACATCGCTGTCCCACATGACATTGCATCTATTCAGCTCCAGGTTAATGAATGCTCTTTTCATGCCAGGAGATTCAGTGGCAGGTTGTATCAGTCTTGGCTCTGAGTGGGTCATCGTCAGTTGTAATCTCACTACGCTGCAAGAAATTCCCACTAAGTTTGTCTCCTTCAGATGCAGCTAGACTGACACTGAGAGTGAGGAGGGGACATAATTGTCAGCCTGATTATCTCTCACTCTCTGTTGCATAATTCATCAACTGGGCCCCTTCCTTCCTTCTATCAACTTTTTTATAGCCCTGTCACTCTCAATTCATTTACAGCGCTCTGTTTAGACACAACCACACCTTTGCAAAGGCCCTCTACATACTTTTACATGCTTTCTCAAGGAGAGACGAGTGTGGCATTCCTGAAGACAGGGAGCATGGGATATCTGTCAGGACTCATGCTAATTTGGCAGTGTAGTATCCCATATATTCTGCATGTTGACACTTAGCACATCATGAAAGTCTCAAAATGTCAGCATTCATAATTTGTATTCAGTTTTGCTAGGATCGTTAGACCATCATTAATTAATTAGAATTTATGAGGAGAACCAACTCTACAATGAGAGGCAAATACCATCCATGACTCTGTTGAGTATCATGGTGGATTATTCTGGAAAGGCTCTATGAGCAGTTATACTGTACAATGCAATGATCTGGATTCAGAGAATGCATGAATATTTTCAGATTCAACTTAAGCAGTGAATTCAAGCCATCGTTCCATTTATTCTTGTATTCTTTTTTTTTTTTTTTTTTGATATTACATTATATTCTTGTATTCTTAATTGCGATGTCCGTACCTCAATGGCCCAAACGACGTGTGCCGTCGCTGAGATCTTTGTTGCTAAATTATAAGCCTCCCGGACTCTCACTCCTTTCTCTGCGTCTCTTTCATCAAGTCAAGCTCAGCTTATTACAAAAGCAGCCAGTTTCACAGTTCACAATTTAAACGTATGCCCTCTTATCCTTCTAATATCCTTCTAATATCAACTTGCTCAAAGATGCTTACATATGATGTTCAACCGATTTCTCCCTCCAACTTCAATCTTTTCTCTACACACATTGATGGGAGAATTTATTAACTCCACATGTACATTCTCTCTATACGCAGTCTCATATGAAAGCAGGCAATTTAATATCAAAATCATTTGGAATAGAAGGTAAATGGCTTAAAAGGAATGAATTGTGTAAAAGAGAGAAAGTGAAGGGTAGAGAGAGGCTCTTATCACAGACATCTCCCTGCATCGCCTGGAGATTAATCAGTGCTGCGGTAGAAGTTATAACCAGCCTCCTCTCATCTAGAGGCCCATTAAATGGAAACTATCTATCTGTACACTATGCATAATATATTACCAATCAACAGATCAGAAGTAGATGTTATAAAAGATATATGATATATGATGATAAGATTTGTTTAACCAAGGAAATCACTCTCTCGCCCCTAAATTGAATAGACATACAACTGATAAGGTTGGTCTAGACGAAAACTAGAGGAAGAGAGAATGATGCAGGCTTCTATCACAGAGTCTATGAAAAATAAGAGCCACCGTTGCAAAGAGAGCCGAAACAGAAATAGCAGTAGTAATTGTCTCATCTCACCTGCGTTTTATCTTTTATACAGCAGCTGGAGGAAATCCAGATTCAGTAGTTTTTGGTGTGAATGTTCAAAGCAGTTGCAGAGTGAATCATCTTGGTACTTTAAAGTATTTTAATAGAAATGATCACAGGCAATGCAGGTACCTTATAATACATACAATTAAATTAAATAATAAATACAAGTGTGCATGAAATCTTTATGTCATAACATGATATTTGGAATAAACACAAACATAAATGTGTCAAACAGGAAAAATCCAATGGATTGATTAAAACGGCGATGTTGATCATAAATCAAGCAAGTAACCAACCAGGTCATATTGCGTTTGGCCTCAAATGAAGGTCAAGGGTGAATCCTGCTCTCATAGTGTTTGTGGCCTCAGTGCTTTTAGCCACTTCATTAACTTACTGCTTGCTTCTGCCTCTCTGTTTCGTCCTACCTTATGAAATACTGTATGCATTATTCAAAGTGAATAGTTTAGATTAGTGGTGTTTTCGACTGTGTGTGTGTGTGTGTGTGTGTGTGTGTGTGTGTGTGTGGGGGGGGGGGGGGGGTGGGGGGGGGGGGGGGGATGCCCTTGAGGAGCCCAGGGGACAAATTCAGAGCAGCTCCATCTCTCCTCCCTCCTCCTGTCCGTTCTCAGAGCCCTGTATCGGCCGTAAATCTTAAACCTTCCACGACAGCATTGCCAATAATGACGAAGCCGCCCCTGCAGGCTTAAAGGTATTTAGCATGTTGCACTCTGTCAACTCTGACACCGCTGCATCACGGCCATTGATAGAGGAAACAGGTTGAAGTAGATTGTTGACGATGTTTACGATGGAGATGGAAAGTTGGTACAAGGATGAGCAATATTTAGGAGGTGAGCAATTGAGCCGCCGCTCGCAGCAGTGTGTAAACTTAGAGTGAGACTTGGGACTAGTCATGCTGCAATACATCATACTTTGCCCTCTTTTATATGATGGAATTCACTATGAAGAGCTTGGATTTTATTTCTCTATGAGCCATCAAACATAATGTTTGATGAGATCACTGTTGTAGTTTGCTAACCGCAACATAAAACAAGATTTTTAAGACTCAGTAGGAGACTAAATTACTTTTAAAGGTGGGCATTTTTTGGTTTACAACATTTTATATGGCATTAACTGTGAAGCACCATTTGTTTTATTTAGCACTTGGGTGAGACTGTGTCTTTACAGCACACTGACAGTCCAGTAGCAAGCCAGATGGGCTCCTTGAGAAAGGCCTGGAGTAAGGTAAACAGGAGGACATCTCCAGGTTGAAGAACATGGCAGAAAACCATAAGATATGACAGAGATGATTAGGAATGCCTGCCATTCTTAAGCCTTCGACACATAGTGCAATGTGTGTGTACAACCTACTTTAGACTGTGACTGGTTTGGGGTCTAACCATTTTGGAGTAACTGATGTGCTGTGTTGATGTTTAACAAAAGCAATGCCATTTTATCTAGTCAATCATTAGTTTAAAACTGGTCTAATTTTCGTTCCTGGTGTCAACAGCTGGCGGAAATGTTTCTCAGTTGGATAGGTGTGATAAGGGTTAGATGTCAGCTCAGTGCTCAGCTGAATAAAGAACACCAGTTAAGAGCAGTAGAACAAGCCCTGTGCCTGATCAGGAAAAAAGAAAAAGTGGATTTCAGCCCAGCGCTCCATGGCCTTAATCTGAGGGATTACAGCATCAGAAAGTTCACTCTGGTGTGTGGTATGGTGTTTGTGTCTGCGTGCGTACGTGTGTGTGTTTTTGTATGTACACAGCTTTGTATGTAGGTAACTTGCGTGTGTTTTGAGTGTGCTTGCCTGCTTTTGTATACATGTATGGGTGTGCATGAGTATGTGGACGATTGTATCCAGAGCTACATGTACGGCAGCAGGCAGGCAGACAGGCCGGTAGGAAGGGA
Organism: Centroberyx affinis; assembly: GCF_046629955.1. NCBI lineage: Eukaryota > Metazoa > Chordata > Actinopteri > Beryciformes > Berycidae > Centroberyx > Centroberyx affinis. The sequence goes on from NW_027279222.1 coordinate 3,681, forward strand.
GGTGCCCATGGGTTAAGAACTAAAGCCGCTTGGCCCAGATGAAGATGGCTCTCAGGCTCTCTGCCAATCAAAACCCAGCCAGCAGCCCACTCTCACTGACAGAGCCAAGGAGACAGTGAGTTAGGCCACACCCACATTACCGTGTCCCTCAAGCCATAACATTATCACTCTGGGATCGCTGCTTCCAGGTTTGGGCCTTCAGTTTCACATCGAAATACAAAGCTGTTTGTTTGGCCATACCACTCTCTGTTCCACCTACTGTAGTCCAGCACAACCGCTATGCTTCTTTTTTTGGGGAAGGAACAGTTTCTTTGACTGAAAATGAATCCATTCTGTGCCATTTGTACCATTTGTTGGTGATTTCAGAGTAATGCTGGCTTATGTTTTTTCATGTTACTGCTGGTTACATTCACAGAAAAGCTTTTTAAGATGGTTATGATGGATCATTGATGAATACAATAAGTGCAACAAGAGACCATTTATACTTTGGCATTTTAGTTTGTAGTATGAAAGTATGATTTTAGAAAACCATACTTTTTACGTTTATTTAGAGTCAATCAATTATTTACTTTTTTGTTGTTTATTTTTCAGTCATTTTGCAACTGTATTGAATTGTCAATATAATATATTCTACAGTAATAACTTACTTAAATGTATGATAAAGTGGTTATTTTGACTTTTGCTTGCTGGACTGGTGAAAACAAACCAGAACTCTGTCATACTGGCCTGAGTGGACAAGTGAAACCCTGATATTAGATCAATATAGGCAGCAAGTATACTTGGCACAAGATTACACAGGAAATTCTCAAAAACTCTCCCAAGCTGAAGTGGCATCAAGCCAACCATCACTATAGGCCACAGTGATGTGATGAACTGGTCGATAGATAGAGATAGATAGCAGATTTAAGGCAAGCACCGCCCATGTTGACCCTGGGATGGCTCTAACTGCAAAATCAGGACGTGCCTGGAAGCACACCGCTCAGCAGGGGATGAGCGGAGAACCTATCCAGAGTGGCTCTCTTTTTCACTTCCCTACAGGAGATCACAGAGAACGGCCTGTTCTCTAGTGCCGCACATAAAAAATAAACTGTTTCACATTCTTTAAAGAGAAACAGAATTTTTCACAGCCGTTGCTCTTGAGAAACCCACTACCTCAATCTCCTTGGACACACAGACATCTCACAAAAAGTCAAGCAATCCAGCAGAGGGTCATTCTTCCACATGTGATCAATGAGCGCCAGCCGTCTGGGGATGTTTCATGATGTATCTTTTGAAGCCAAATGGTTTGCAAGTCCCTCGGGGTGATTAAAGACAAATATTCATCTTCTGTGCTCATCAGCAGAGCCATACGACCAATATAACCCAGATTTTAATTTCCGCTCAGATGAAATGGTTTTGTCTTGTTCTGTGTTGCTTAAATCCTCTACCTCCAGGGAGTTTAAAGGTTTGAGTCTGGAAGATCAAGCATCTAAAAAATAAACCCATAACTACTGAGACATAATGATTACTTTAAGTGTGTTTGCATTGGGGAAAAGTAAGTTAAGAAATGTGTGGTGTTGACTGACGAATTCCTCTTCATTATCCACCTCCAGCATCTCCCCAATTTCATGTCCAGCACATTCCCTACCCTATTCACTTCCTCTTCAATAGGGTAATGTGCTTTGTTAAAGTCTTAAATACACAACTCTTCCTTATTTTCAGCCTCCTTCCCTCTTGTGACCCACTGTGTAACCCTATTCTCGCTTCCATTTACTGACCCATTTCAGCACAATTCCCTCTCTCCCCACAAAGATATTCTTTTCTCCTCCATCATCTCCCCATCACTCAGATGTCAGGAGCTGCCTTTGTCATGCGGCTGGCAGTAATTACATTTTCCCACTCTGTGATTGTCCAGTTCTGGACCTAATATTCTGAGAGCCAGAGAGATGTATGGTTCAAAAATCATTCTCCTTGTATTCAGCTTACCATTTTGATATATGTCCATTAAGTGGGTGTTTTTTTTAAGTCGCTCTATTGTATATTGTACTTTAGATGGAAATTATACTTTGAATTTGGTATTAGATTTATAGCTTAGGTTTGTTGTCCATGGTATGGCACTGTGTAAGTTCATCTGGCTGAATGTGGTTGGGAGTGAACACTATGGAGACTGTAGCTGGTTTTCAATCTGTGAGGATAAAGTCCTTCTGAACATCTGCCAAAACCTGAGAGATCATCTCACCAGAGATGGGCACACAGTTGACTGTGGCATAATGACAAGCATACACATACTAATGGTTTGAAAAAGCTTTTCCCCCCTCATCCATTAAATGCCAGTTGCTTTTTTGGCCATGCTATCTTCATCACTGGGCAGGGGGCATGGGTTAGCGCTTTCTATACACATACACATACACATACAAGAATGTATAATCCATGAGCCCAGCATGTCTTTTCTTACTCCCCAACAGCTTCCTTACCTTCTGTCTTTTCTATTAGATTGCTCACCTCCCTCTTAGCCCCTCACTCTCCTCCCTTTCCTTTCTTTTCTCTCCCCCATTCAACTTTCTCATTCTGTCCCTCTGTCACCATTAGCCCATCAAATACTTCTTCATTCCATTCACATTAAACTCCTTTTTCCCCTCATCCTTTTCTACTCCCGCTATCTATCCTTTCTTCTCTAGCCATCTCTCACATTGCCATCTCTCCTCTTCATAAGTGATGCTACCTTCCCCACAGATTACATTTTCAGCTGGAGCTCAGGATCCTTGCCAAGATCCCCCAGCAATATGTGTAATTTATTGATAGAAATCTCACTCATTCCCAGAAGGTTTTTGTCTTGGTGAAACACTACGGTTTGAGAAGAGACCTCTGAAATTAACTTAAGTGTTCTAGTAAAAGCTCCAGCGAAGGTCTTTTGACATGACCCCTTAATGTAAAGTCCATGCTATTTTTTCAATTTTTTTTTTAAAATATTTACAGGACAGGACACTGCAACCATAAGTTCCCCATCTACCCCACTGCCTACAAATCCATTCTGAGCACCCGATTGCTTGTTTCAGAGTTCAGTTTTATTTACAAAAATGTTAATATAAATTTCTCCTCGTAGAGACAGAAATCAAGAATTGAAAAGAAAGAAAGAAAGAAAAACATAAAAGTAAAAATTTAGGAATCACTGGATCATCCATCCAAAATCATGTTCCAAGGGCAGCACAACAAGGCAGCACAACCAGTGTGTGGTAACTGTGAGAGGCTTGCATTTCTATCCGGTAAGTTCACAGAGAGTTATACAAGTATAGCCTGCAGCCCTTCTTTAGATAATGGGCCATAACCATGCAGGAAAATATAAAGGAGAGTAGCGGGGGGGGGGGGGATAACAAAAGAGGGATGAATAAGCAGTAATGAAATGGAATCTTGTCTTCCATCTGAAAAGAACATCAAAGGAAATGCTTAATCTCAGAAGGCAGCACTTTGTCATTTGATGTGCGTTCCCTCTGTCTCTCAATCCCTCTCCATCCATCCCTTTCTCATGATGAGATGCTGGATGATGATGAGCGTGCGTGAGAGAGAGAGAGAGAGAGGGAGGGAGGGAGGAAGAGAGAGATAATACCTTCTGAATGCATGATGAATGTAGTCATCAGGCTTAAACTGACTGGGGGCCGAGTAGCGCACGGAGACAGAGAGCGTGCATGTGAGTGAGTGTGTGACACCGCGCTTAGAGGCGCACCATCATCAACTCTACCCTGCAGCCTCTCTCACTCTCCCTATCCTCCTCCTGAAGAGAGACAGAGAGAGAGAGAGAGAGAGAAAGAGGGAATCACGCAACACGCTAGAGAGGATACGACAAGTAAGAGAGAGAGAAAAAAAAAATCTCTCTCCTCTCCTCACTGCTTTTTTTTTTTTTTTTTTTTGCTGCGCTACAGAGGCAAGAGGAGGGAGGCAGAAATAAAGCGCATCTTGTCGTTTCTGCCGTGGCTCCAGCCCACAGAGAGCTCCAGAGTTGTCTTACTCTCCACAGCCTGAGGAGGAGAGAGGGATGCTCAACAACATGACGGACTGCGAGGAGGGAGAGGGGGGACCCAACAGCCAGGGTGAGTGACGAAACCTCACAGATTGATGCGAGAGCACTGTGCGTGTGTGTGTATGTGGGTGTGTCAAATTACGTATGTGTGCAAGGGCGAGTGTGAGTGTGGGTGAGTGTACGTGTGAGGGCATGTGTGTGTGTGTGTGTGTGTGTGTGTGTGTGCACTCACGCTCAAAGTTAGGGAAATAAGATTATGTAATTTCAGGGATGTGCAGGTAAGTGCTATAGTCCTTGCATCTGCCCAGTTTTGTATGTGAGCAAGAGAACGTAAGAGAAAGAGAGAGATGGACAGAGGAATGAACCTGCAAACTCTCTCAGCGCCGCTCCGATCTGCAGCTGTTACCTGTGGCAGGAAGAGTGATGGTCCATGTGTTGAGAGAATGGAAACAGCAGATAGACGCGCTCCCCCAGTGCGGTCAAGGATCCGTCTGCTCCATGGCACTGCCACTTGGCTCTCAGGCACGGTCATGTTTGGGCAACAGGACCTCCTGGGGTTGCATATGTCAGCCTCCATCTGTCTGACCAGCATTCAGACTTTTTTTGTCCTCTCCCTGTTGGTTCACTCCTGGGTTTTGCACATGAGTCATTACAGTCACGGGATGGAGCCTTAGACCCCCCAGATGTGGCTCGCCACACATTCAGCCTCTGCCTGTAGAGTCATACGTCGTCAAAGGCGTCCTCAGCACTCTACAACAAGGCTCAGAGCGTGCAGAGTGCAGAGCGTCTGGGGAAGCCAGCCTTTGATTCTCAGACTCATTCATGTTGATGTCTCTCCCCATCAAGGACATCGCGCCATGGGCAATATCTGCCATTCACAGTGGTGCAAGTGTGTGCCTCTGTGTGTGTGTGTGTGTGTGTGTGTGTGTGTGTGTGTGTGTGTGTGTATACAGTCTGAGTGTATCCAAACATCCGTGCAAATATGCCTTGGATATGCATTGTACTTTTACATTGACTTTGTTGTACATTAGAGGCAGAACCACCAAAATTGTTTTTTTCCCAGATTTTTTTTTCATTGGTTATTGAAAAAGTGCTTGTGAGTGAAATATCTATGTGAGTGAGATTTCTTTTCTCTCTGTGTGTGTGTGTGTGTGTGTGTGTCTGTGTGTGTGTGTAGGTGTGTGTGTGTGTGTGTGTGTGTGTGTGTGTGTGTGTGTGTGTGTGTGTGTGTGTGTGTGACACATGCGACAAGGAAAATTCTGAAATCCACCAGTGCTGCAAGGCAGGATTAATTATGTGCTGCTAAGACAAATTAATTTTTCAATCATAGGGATTTCCCAATACTACAATACAATGAGCTACTGAGCTGATGTCTACACTTATCTTTTCTGTAGTTTAAACCTATGTTGTGTAAATGTTTGCTGATGATTCCCTTTTTTGGTTTGACACCTGTTCATTTCTGGCTTATTGTGGGTCATTGTCTGAGGTTGAATTATTAACTAGTGCTACATAGAATGGGCACTGAGCAATGAGTGATATGTATGTAGAAGGGGAAGAAGTAGTAGATACAACTCCACACCCCAGATGAAGTCCAACAAAGTCTATTGTGTGTTTGGAGGAGAAAAACTTCTCTCTGCCACTGGAGGATTTTATTCTATCTAGAATATTTTGCATCAACTGATTGGCTTGGCGTTTCTCCCAAGACCTGTTGTTTTTAAGGATTATGGTAAAAAATTGGATTACAAGGATAGTTACATTATAGTGAGTGGAAATTCAGTCAGCATTGACCCTCCAATCTCTAGGAGCTGTTTATTACTGTAAATAATGGCTTATAATGGACACATTCACGTCTTCTGCTAGGTAAACAGCCAGGTGGCAATGCACAGGCACAGACCATATTCTATATGTACATGCCAGTGTGTGTGCGTGTAATGATGAAGAAAGTAGTCTCTGTGTTTCCACAAGTCATATTCAGAATGAATAACAGTTGATCAGACACTGTCACAGACTCTGAAAATAGCTAGTACACACTTTGTACTAATACAAGTAATTATGAATATGCTCAATAGTCTTCAATAGTTTCTAGGCTAAATATATCCATTAATAAAAACATAATGCATGGCTGCTCAAGAAAATATATAGGTGATTGTAATTATCTGCTGTCTACCTAATGATTATTGCTCAATGGCTTTAATTATGTTACTGGTCATTACTGAAGCTGTTGTTATTTTCTGTGATGAACAAATGGAGAAGTAGCCTATGGTGGGAAAGTGAAATGGTTTTGTTTCATTTCTAATTTTTGGGTTGGCACGGACTAAAGCCTGCACCTGTTCACTCCATGCCAGTGACAGATGAGGTAGCATTGCTAGCCAGCTTTTTTTTTTTTTCTGTTGCACCTAAAATACGTTTAAGCGAGAAAAGAGAGAGTGCAGGTTAAACCAAACAACACAGATTTGCATGTTTGTAAAAATAGTGTAAGAGGACAGTGTGGCGGAGTGTAATGGCAAATCAAATGAATAATTGATACGCTTGATCTACAGTGAAATTACCAGAGGGAGAGAGAGTAATCCATCTTTATGTGATCTACCTTGTGGAATTGGAAACTGGAAGCACTTTGTGTTTGTGTGATGTGGTGCCAGATATCTGGGTAATGCTAGCATGCAAACATATTTGAACATATTTGAAATAGATAAAGGGGGAGTAATCGATCATGCCCTGCTCCACATTTACCACACATCATCTGTACTTTGGTTATGTCTGAGTGTGAAAGTCTCCAAATATCTGCTGCATGTGATTCCTCATCATTTTGCATACCGAGTCAGACATAAACAGGCCTGGAAGTAGAAGAGAAACTGAGAGTAAAGGAGCAAACTTTGGATTCCCCCCTTAACCTCACAACACATCAACACATAAATTACACATATGGTTGCATGAGGCGTAACTGTGTAGAAAGCAGATATATGTCACACATTCTCTCCGTGGGTGTTTGACAGAGCACACAGGTGGACAATGACCTTTTGCTTTTTAATCCACCATTTGAGCTACATGATTACACTACACTGGTGAATAATGAGGCGGCATCTGAGGTCCAAGTGGAGGCATGCAGGAGAGTGATTATTATGCGAAGACAGCAGACAGAACAGGAGCATACTAATGAACAAGCCTGGGATCGGTCCTGGATACAAATACCTCCTTATTATATTCTTGCCTGCTTTAACAGAAAGGGCAAATGCTGGATTTAGAAAACCATAGATTCAGGAGGAAACAGGGTCCCTGGAGGCAGCACCCCATCAACTCGCAATAAAAATTAAGTATTTCTAATCAATAAGCTAACAATTGGAGTGGTCCTGAGGTGAAAAGAGAGCTACAGCATAAAGGGTTCACTCCTGCAGCAGGCTTGCTCCTCAAAAACATTTAATTTCACTTCCTTTTCTGTGGAAAACAACTATTGACACCTCCTCTAAATTATCCTCCCATCCTGTTCCATGCAGTGCCATATCAATGTGCCACTAGTCACTGGACTTGTCTTGTGATGCATAAATACATTTTAATATGTTTTGAACATTCCAGAGTACGCATTAATAATTCATTTGGTAGGTCATCATTATACAGGTGCAATCAGCTATGCAGCAAAACATGCAATCAATGCTCTAAGAGCTGATGATGAGCCCATCCTGTTTAGACAGCTGGCAGGTGCCTAATGGTCATCAGTTTAAATCACCAGACTGACTGGAAAGTAAAAGCTTCCCCCTGCCTCAAAAACTGCTTCTCAAACTGCCCTTGAGCAAGGCATGTAATCCCCAACTGTCCCTATTGAATTAGGATAGAGTGTTACATGCAGGCTCTACATATTTATTTTCTATGGGCAGTGAGTGACAATGATGAGACTGAAATCACAATTCTTTAATGTCCTTAGTAGGATGTATATAAAGTTGCAAAGGACAAAAATACACTATATAGGCCCAGAGGAGAAATGCTGTCTTGGCTTGAATGTGTTGTAGATAGGTATTCATTGGAGGAAGGCCAGCATGCAACTTTGAACCTGTCATGCCATGCATTAGCCACTATCCTCTTAATTGTTCTTCAGTACACCTTATAGGTCTGAATCACAAGCAGTGCAACCTCTCATAGTGATGTGAAAAACATCATTGAACCTACTAAGAAATTGGTAAGATGTTGTGAATTGTACACAGTTGATAATACAGATTTCCAGTGTTTGGGGTTGTGTCCGACAGCCTGTGCTTTCTATAGAGAATCATAATCTCTTTTTACCACGGCTGAAGTCCAGATGCACACAGCAGTATGTTAAACTTTCATTTGCCACTCAGATACGTGCCCTTGAGTGCACTGGTAGCCTGCCAAACTGCATAAACCTGTAATATAGAAAATTAGTTTTATATGCAATTATGTCAGTTGACTATTGAATCAACTCCCTAGTTTATCAACAGTGGTATTGAGTTTGTATGTGCGGTGGTGTGGCCATGGCCAATTCATAGTAGTGGCTTGGGATTTACAATGGGGCTGTGGCTACTGAAATATTGTTTGCATCATCTGGGGCATGAAATGAAGGGTCATGCCAATATCCATGTTTTGGCAGTATTTATGCAAGAGCATGTAGTGACAGCATGTTTGAATAAAGCAGGGTCAGGTTTTATCATGATAATAGAGCTCATAGATGGAAAATTGTATGGATTGATGTCAACTGTAGTAGATTATGAAAGCATCAAGACGGCCTATCTAAGTGGTGTTTTGCAACACCATAAAACTGAGTGCTCTGACTTCTGACTTAAAGATTCTGACTTCTTATCTTATTCATTTTTAGATTTGTGCTTGAAGATATCTTTTAACCCTAACCCCTTTTAAAACATTTTTACCAGTTGTCAAATTGGTTCATTTATTCATTCATAAAACCTTCTTGTCGTCTTGTCCAGTGTAATGTGTGCTCTGTGCCATTAGGTGGCTATTGTCTTGTCTTTGCATGCACTTACCACAAGCAAACTTTTATTGGTTTCATACCATTATTTACAATTTTTGGGGAAAAAAGCAGTTTTCTGTCCTTTTACCAAGGTTATATAAGGTTGCTATAGCCTAAATAGCCTTCAGCTCAAGTGTCAAAATTGCATGTCATCTGACAAAACAATCCACCATTTAACTGAAGTAAAATACCTTTGGATCATGCCTTCATCCTGACAACAAATCTCCACTTGGCTGCAAAGCTTTTCCTGCTTTTGAAACAGAATCATGGTGTTTACTCTCTTAGTTTTAGCAGGAAGGCAAAAATTGAGAGTAGGTTTGCCTTTGATATTAAATCTTTCAGATTTCTTGATGGAATACGATTCATTTCAAAGACTTTGTAGCTCTGGACACCTTCAGAAGTACAAAGCCGCGTGTGTGAATGCCGCTGACAGACGGAGTGCAGGACTGCAGATGCTGCTCGCTGCCTCAGTGTCCTTGTCGTTTTGGAGTAGGTCAAAATGAGCACTGGGGGCAGATGGTCGGGACTCGTCCTCTGGGGGCTGTTTAGACTGGGAGAGATTAAACCTTGGCTGGAAGTACACACACACACACACACACACACACACAGCATGTATACACTCACAACACACTGAATGACGGGAACATGCTTTTGGCAAGGCACTCATCATCCTCATACAACCTCAAATGTCCGGCGGCCAGAACAACGTTAAGTGCTAGTACTTTAGTCAGCATCAACTACGGACCAACTCAGTCCTTTATTATATTAAGCAGAACAGCATGACTTCAGAAATGTGTGTGTGCGTGTGTGTGTCCCTCTTATGACAGGTGTGATTTGCAGTCCCTTCATCCACAGCCATTCATTCCCTTACAGCACGCAGAACCCCCTTATCATTCATTGCACATGCAATTTCAAGTAGTGAAATTGATTACTTTTAAGAGGATTGCTCTAGCCAAAATGCTCCTGCTCCTTCACTCAGGTGAATGATGAATGGCTATCAGAGCAAGGCTGACAGGATATAGGCACATTCAATATAGATACCTAAAATATTAAAACATCTCCCGTCAAAGTTAGTGTGTTTGACGATACGCACCTTGCTCTCCTCCCTCCCTAACCCCCCCACCCTGCCTCTGCTGAGATGGACTAATCTGCTTGCCAGATGTCGTTAGCTCATCCAATGGTTTTTGAATCTGAATCAATTTGTCTGATTGCCCATAGGTTGATGCAGAGTAACTGCCATCGTAATTTCACTAAGAGAGCGAGAGAGAGGTAGAGCAGGCATGGCCACCTGCCTCATTAGCACAGGTGGCTAAAGTGATTTCTACTGCTCCACAAAAAAAAAAAAAAAACTGGTCAAAAGTCTCCTCAGTTGGCTTTGGCAGCTTCTTACTTGTAGAATGAAGAAGGGTGCTTTGCTGAAAAGACCTCCTGTCTCTGTTCCAGGAATTGTTTACCTGACTTAGCAACAAGGAGAGAGAGATATCCTTGGTTTAAATCCGGTGTAAGTAAGCATTTACGCTGCTGAAAGAAAAAAGAATCAATAAAGTATCACATTATTATTATTATTTGTATTATTATTATTAACATTAATTAATGCATCAGAGAATCAACAGCAGTTATTGTAAGGTTAAAATTAGTGCTGTAGGCCAACTTCAACCAGTCCCATGAGATACAACATCTCTACAGCAGACTGGGAACATTCTCACACTCACACCTTACATCTCACACCTGTGTAGAGACTGAATTTGAGTAGAAATCGTGCATCACAAACTCATACAAAGCAGGAGCAGAGAAATACTTGGCTTTTACTTCATGCCGTTAAATGTCTTCTTAGATCATAGCCCAGGTTTGGCCTGCATGTTAATTGCCTGATCTGTGGTTCATTCATCTTTCAGCTCCTCAGAGTGCCTATAGTGGAGATGAGCAGTCGTAATGTAATTGTGGAGAGTGTCGGGTATTATCTCATTGCAGAGGAGCGCTGCATTATATAAGGCCGTCCTCTTAATACCACATAAAGGATTTTAATATTGCTGCTTCCTGGTAATTCCACTGATGTATTCTCAGTTGATTTACAGCTTTGATAAATTGTGATTGCCAGCTGTTTCTGAATGGCGCGGACCACAAGACACTGGCCATTTCTCTGCAACATCCAACATTGATGACAATACGGGTGCAACATATCAGGCCAGGTGGAGTGTGCTGGGTGGTTGGCGGCAGCCAAGTCAATAAGAATGACCATGAATTGTCAATAATCCACTGACGTGTTTGTCTAGCTCTTCGATGTGTAATACCTGTCCTGTGCACAAACAGTATGTCAAACACTGACTTTAATCCATATAGAATGAGAAGGTCAGAGTGTCAAACTCGGATTAAGAATGTCTTGACATCTTGTGCACATTTAGATAGATTGATCCCATTCACTGCGGTCAATGTATGTAATCGATTTTAAAAACACAGGCCTGCATCACATTTACTGTCACTTCTTGCTATTGAAGGAGCTTATCTCACACTATATATTGTGACAGACTCTGTACTGTATGTCAAATAATTACTTTCACTGTCCTACATGATGTAACATCATGTAGGCTTTAATGTTGTGCTTTATATTGATTGAAAGTCACTCTTATCTGTTGATGCAATCACAAGCCTTGTAGCCTCCTCCTGGTCCTGATCATGTCAGTGTTAAAAGGGAAAACCACTCAATTAAAGAATCCACATGTTATTTTTCTGGACTAAGACAGTTCGGTCTGTATACACTCCCATCGCCCACAGCTAGGAACCAAGAAACAAGAGTGTGAAATCTTACTGACGTGTCGCCTAGAGAAGATCCTGAAACACTGCATGAGCCTGAACCTATACTTCCAAGAAAGCCTTATTTAATGGCACTGCTATCAGTTCCTAACCAAGAAAAATATACAAGTCAGTTTCTGGCTATGGAAAACGGGAAAGAGGAAGCACTAACACAGAATAAGCTAGTGTCTGAAAATATCTTACTGGTATTCCCCTGTAACACCATTCTCTCTGAGTCAGTTCACAGTGAACCGAATTACTGAGGCTTTGATGGCTTCAGATCATAATCACATTCAAAGGCCGACACTTGGAGACCCGGAAACAGAGTGAGCAAAATGGAGAAAGAGAAGGGGGAAAAAGACAGCCAGAGAACCACACAGATAGAGCCTTATACTCTAATCCTGCCGCTGAGCTAAAACATCTGATACTTTCTCTCCCACAAAGTCTTCTTAGATTGGAGATTATGAAATATATTGTGGTCTAATCCCTTCTTCCTCATCACTTTCCCTCTCACAGCCAGCTCACAGTCGTCTAGTCGCATCGCTCAGTCTGACTTCAGAGGTAATGGGAAGCATCGGGCACACGAGCACTCTTTTCCATGACACAGACTGTCTGTCGTTAGGGTTCAAACAAACTTAAATCCTCTTCCAGTCGCTCAATAAATTATACCATGTTTCATCATTGTTCCACAAGGGAGAGCTGCGATATTGCAGTAGGAGGGGAGAGGAGCAGAGAGTGGATTAAGCATAAAGAAACATAAAGTTCACTGTGCAACCAGTTTTTAGAGCATCAGTACCTACACTACCAGTCAAAATTTTGGGCACACCGCATTTTTCTTTATTTTTACTATTTTCCACATTTTAGAATAATAGTAAAGACATCAAAACTATGAAATAACACAAATGGAATTATGCAGCGACCAAATAAAAGTGTTAAACAAATCAAAACTATATTATATTTTAGATTCTTTAAAGTAGCCGCCCTTTGCCTTTATGGAAAGGCAAAACCTTTGGAAAGAAATTCATACATAGGCATCAACTAAGAAACAAATTTCAAGCATTTAAGCATAAGCCTTTAGATCAAAATGGCTTTAAGATACATAGAAAAACATTGAATCAGGTGTGTCCAAACTTTTGACTGGTCGTGTGTATATATATAACATACTATGTAACATGGCACCATCCCAGGAAGGTGAATATTTCCCTATAGGAGCCATCAATGTTTATATTTGGCCATTTTTCCTGCTCCAGGCGATGCAGAGAAGAGGGAACATCAAAGTGGTAACAGTAGCACAAAGTTCCTGTCCGGCTCCAGTCTCTATCAGCTAGGGATTCCTCTCTAATTACCTGTGCGGCTAGATGATGATGCATCAGCGTGGCGTGATCAAAGCTGGAAAAGTCGCTGGATCAATGTCTTCACTACGTAATACTGTAACTAGCAGAAGCAGTGTGAGGTTTTGAGAGTTGGTGATATCAGGCAGCCACACCCAGAGGACCAAGTTTGTGTGACAACTACATTTAACTGCTGAAGAAACACAGATGCACTGATGTGTCAGCTACTCCCAACATGTTTCCTCCCACCATCCCTTGTTCTTTTGCCTCTCACGAATATGCAAAACAGGTGCTGAGACCTAGAGATTTAACACAAATTGGGTGCAGTTGACTAAGATCCTGCAGTTGTTGATGGACTGTTGTGCCTAAGAACTGTTTTTAGAAATCTAATCCATCTATAAACAGCTTAACTAAGATTACATGACCAGGATGTTTTCAGCAATGAAGACCATGACTGATGTTGTTCTCGTTATGTCACGGCTCAATATGGCGAGCCGATCGGAACACACGTCTGTCTTTCTCGTCTTCCCTGTCTCTGTCTCCTCATCTGTATCATCACTTATCTTTCTTTCTCTTTTTCGCAATTTGGTCACATCCTTTACATGCATCTACAGAAACCCTCTTTCTTTGCTTTGACTCACACACTGGTCAGACTGGCTTTCCTTCTTTTATCTGCATTGGTGGTCATTGTATGGTTGTCCATCCATGCCAGGGCATCGAACTGCATATCAGAAACAGAGGAGAAAGAGAAAGAAAGAGAGGAAGGGAGAGAAAAAGAGAGAAAGAAAGTGAGCTAGTTGAGGCCAAGGATCTCTTTGCTTTTCCTCATGTCCTATCGACCTTAGAGGGAATGTCACACACCCCCAAGTGCTGCTAGTTGTGGATGTTTTGATGTTCAGGTTTGGGGAAAGCTTGCATAATACAGACTGGCTGTCTGGCCTTGGGGTGGGATTTGTTTTCATCCAAAAAGTACACATGAGTCATCACAAAGACTGTGTTGTTTCTCCCCTGCTTCTCCTCGTTTTTGCTCCAACAAATAAGCTGAGGGCACGTTTATTATTGGCAAATTAGATTTAGAGCATGTACCATTGATTCTGGTTTGGAGGTCTGATATGGTGACGTGGTTTTCTGTCACACACTCTGTCTACACTGTTGCCCTAAGGGGGGTGCTACAACATTTGTTTAATTGTCTGTACGTTACGCACAATATCTTGGATGCCATTGATTGCATTTTGACAAATGTAGTTGATATACTATGATATACTTTGACCTACCATATACTATTGATATACTCTTGTTTCATCTAATTGCACTCAACATAAAGCTTTCTTTAGATATTTGCATCCCCAATCCTACTTTTAAGTGCCATATAAGGTTGAAATGTCACCAACACTGATGTTACAAAACTTCAACAAATCAGCGATGTTTATTGTTTTCAGGAATCAATCTTTTTTGGAGTTGCACTTCATTTGTCTGTGCATACAGTAGCTACAGTTGAAACCGTAGTTCCTGCTACCTGGCTCCTGCCCCAAATCTCTGCCCTCTGCTGTCCTGCTGCACTTTAGTACCAGCTAAACCCAAAGGGAAGAACACTAATCTTTTTAGCATACATAGGTCTTTGGGGACTAGAGGGCCTGGATTAGGACTAACAAACAGAGTTTTCAACACAGTTGGTATTTACTCTTTCTCTGTCCTGAGTTTCTGGAAACATATTTTCACTTAAGTTTTTTTGCAGGAATCCCTGAACAATTCTGTTGCAGACTTGATTGATATGCTGCTTATAGATGAAAATGTTTATTGTCTTTCAATGATGCTGTGAGTCATCTAGAGAAAGGAACGGATCTGTGTAATTTTATTGAAACTCACAAAGCACATAGGATAATTTCCAAGCAACACTGCCATTGCCTTCGTACTTGTGTAGCATTGTTAAAAGTTTGTCTGTATTCTGCTCAACTGAGCAATGGGAAACCTTCAAAGCTTCATGAACAGCAGACTAGAGATAAACAGCAGGCACAGAATGGCCTTCTCCTCTGTCTCACTCGGCCAAACGGTGTATGCTGTCGTCTGAAACACACTGTAAACTGCCTGTCTACCAGATCACTCTCATTTTCAACCCTGGAGGCTGCTGCAGCTTTAACTGTGATTGTGTGTGTGTGTGTGTGTGTGTGTGTGTGTGTGTGTGTGTGTGTGTGTGTGTGTGTGTGTGTGTGTGTATAAAAACCTGAGAGGACTATTGGTGGGTTGTGTGTGTCTGTCACTATCATCTTGTTACCCCAAATTTCCATATTTACAGGATAGGTAATGCTATGATCTTACACGTGGCACATGGCATTTAATATTTGTCAGCCAGGTGAATCCAATATTGCTTGCTGTTGTTGGGTGAAAATCTTGTATCTTCAAATTCCAACTTTTCAGAAACGACACACACCCTAAGAGACACACCCTTGTTTTTAGCTTAACCACCATGCAATTTTGAGTTTATCTAATTACTTTTTAAAAGGTTTTACAAGCCCAAGGGTTGTAGAATTTTCTCAACCCATAGAGAAGCATAATCCTTCAACTAAAGTGATAATATGTTGTATTTCACAAATTTACATAAATAATCGTAAATAATTATATTATTTACGATGGTTATGCAGTAGGACATGTAGGACACAAGCCAATCAACCATCCAAGCATATGAATACTCCGGTGGGTAGGCTATGTCTGCTCTGCAGTCTGAGCTCATTATTGCAGGTTAGGCTGTGCAGCTGTTTGTACCAGCGGCCATTCTTTCTCCACTCCACTATCTGGGTCAAGCAGCAGGGAGAGAACATAAAATTACAATGGACGGAGTGGATGGAGCAATTCAGGTTATAAAGGTATTTGGGTGGAGGCCAGGCTGCTTTCCTCTTTATTCATAATGCATGCAATGGCAATGAAAAATCTTGTGAACTCAACCTATAATTTTAAAATGAAATGAATACATAAATGTATAATGTTGCATTTGTATAGTTAATCCACTTCTAAATCTTTGGTTGTGTATATACAGGATATACCTTTATACTGTATATTATATACTGTATATATATATATAACCAAATATACTGTATATACAGTATATATGTATGGTCCCTAGGTGTCAAACTGCCTCAACAGGTCTGTGACTGCTGACTGCTATACCACAATGCAACCTCTCACCCCGTCTTGGCTTCTCTCGACTTGCTAATGTGCAAACAAGCACAGGAACAGAACAGCCTAATTATCAGCTGAGTTATACAGGGATTGTCAGTCCCCTGCCAATTTTCACCAGTAATTCAGCGCTATTCTCTTAGGAGAACGTGTTCATGTGCATTGCAGTAGCACAAGTGCAAATTGATTTCAGAGGCAAGAACGTTCTGTTTAGTTTACATGTAAAATGTTATGCAGAACATCTGGAAACACCGCCTGATTTGGTCGTAATTTCAGCAATTTTTCACTTGCTCACAGCCCTCGTGACCTTGCCAGAGGTGGAAAGTAACTAAGTACATTTACTTGAGTATTTCCATTTTGTGAAACTTTATACTTTTACCACACTACACTTCAGAGGCAAATATTTACTATATTTACTTTACTTCACTATACTTTTTACTCCACTATATTTATCTGATGAGGCTAGAGGTTGAGGTTACTAGTTACTTTGCAGAATAAGGTTTTACATGCAAAACATACAAAAAGCTCATACAATATGCATTGTTGCATTGTTAGAGTTTAAACTATCCAACAGTATATGGAGCAGTTAGACCTCGCACCACATGGACCACCAACAATATTAAAATACTTCTTACAGGTTAATGCACTCTGAAAGGGAGCATTCTTCAGAATGAGTGCTTTTACTTTTGATACTTCAGTACATTTTATTGCTAATACTTCTATACTTTTACCTAAATAAACCTATTAATGCAGGTTGTTTACTTTTACTGAAATATTTTTGCATTACTGGACCAAGCGTGTCCTCCTCCTCCATGAGGAGATCCATTAATAAGTTCATCAGTGGATCAGTGGATGCTCTGAAGTTCAGGTTTGTGCATATGCTGTTTGTCCTGGGACCAGTGATGTGGTGTTGGCGACATCACCTGTATCTAACCTATAGAACCATTGTGATTGCATATCATAAAGTTCCTGCTGCAAGCAATCACATCCTGGCTCACAAGTTTCTCTCCTCATTCCCTGTTTCTCTTTACTGTGCACTGTCAAAACAACTAATTTATCAGCATAGGAAAGAAAGCTAGCCAGTCTCCCTAAAGAAAAAAGATATATTTCTTATCAAGCTGCTTTCGAGAAACCAACTTCCTACCTTGTCTTCTCTTCATCTTCATTTTCATCTTCAGGGCACTTGAACACTAAGGACACTGCGGATTTATTTTTGACTCTTTCAATGTCATTCTGCTACATGGCCAAAGTAAGAATCAGTCACAGTGAGAAAGCCAGAGTTATATGCTAACACACAGGGGAATGGCATGCAGGGGCAGAGTGCACACACACACACACACACACACACACACACAGACTTCTAGAGGAGACATGAGAACAATGTCAAGTAATATTTTAGAGAGAGGCGAGAGAAAGAGAGAGAGAAAAGAAAGAGTGAATGAGAACGGAGTACATCTGTGTGCCAGGCAGAGCATTAGTGCAAATTAAAAGTAGGGCCTTGAGCCTGGACTATGAGTGACCCCACACATCTTAGTCCAGTCTGGAAGAGTCAGCCAGCATATCAAGCAGCCTCTGATTCCACTAATCCCTGCGAGTCCGTCAGTAGCTGTAATTCAGACAAGAGGCGGTAATATCATCTGGGACAGATCGGTTGTCCTGCTGCCCCTCTCCTTATCTTATCACCCACACCTTGAATGCACCTTCACAATCTCCCTGGACTCACTGTACTGCGTGTTTATGCGGAATGGGGAATATGTTTAATACTATTACCCACAAGGCAAGAGTACCTACAGTGAAAGTTTAACCTGGCAGTGTTTTATATAGTGCAGTATACCTCTCCCAAGAATATGAAAGGCAATGGTTAATTTTATTACAATGACAGTACACTTGGAAGACTAGTTTAGTGTGGTATTTTAAGAGCTCGATTTTGCAATATCCACTACTGTGACACACTTTTTATAAAGACATCATACTGTTAAAACTGTAAAAAAAAAAGAAAAAAAAGAAAACAAACTCTCAGAAGAGAATCCAGGGGATGCAGTTGCTCTGCATTTCCATCTGAAATTCAGTACCATGCACACACATTGAATGGGTCTGACTGTGGAGACCGAAGTTGTAAGCGTTTATTATTTTTCAACATAATTCACCAAATAACACTGAATTTCCCATTGCAGAAAGTGCAGCATCATTCCTTCACTCTCCTCATTGCTGTGAGAGGTTGTTGTTACATTTTACTCAGCAATGAATCTGTTTTGATGGCAAGTTTTACATAGTAGAATCGTTTTTGGCAGACTTGACCACATTTCAGTGTCACTCTTGTTGATTAGGACAAGCTCTGAGAGACAAAAAGACTTCCAGGTGGGCAATGGGCTGAGCACAAAGCCCTGGATACCCAAGAGACAGATTCAGGTTAAACAAAAGACTCCACAGAATTATCTTTTACTCCTCAGTTACAGCAGGCAAGGTGAGAATGAATGAAGTATGTGTTGCGTGTGTGTGTGTGTGTGTGTGTGTGTGTGTGTGTGTGTGTGTGTGTGTGTGTGTGGAGGTAATTGCGAGGATGTCGTGCAGCTGAGTGTTAGAGTTCTCTCACATGCAGAGGTTAATTTCTGCCTTCCTCTGTGGCCTCCAGCAGCTGCTGGATAATCCCCTTGAGCCTGCGTTCTGCTAAGCTTTTAAAAGCCGGTATAAACTGTCCATTTTGTAATAGCCATGTCACATCAAGGGTACAATCTGCACCACCCACTGCCTTTCATCTGCATGCCTTGGTCAAATCACAGTCAGAGCATCATCCTACTGCGCTCTCAATGTTTCATTCATCATTTGTTGTTTATGTCCATTGAAATTAATAGTCGTAAACATTTTCAAACCATGTAGGCATAATTCATGTCAAATTTCTGACCACAACTTACCTTCAAGTCGAGTCTGTTTGTCCTGGGACTACAACTGGGGTGTGGACAGAAGGATAATCCCTGACTGGCAGACAAATAGCTTGATGCTGGTGAACCTGAACTGTTTACTGGACAAACGTTTCTGTATGTCAGGCTTATGCAAACTTCTCTGCCTTCTAGTCCTTCATGGGTCTAGTTTTTATCCACAGTTTATTCAAGGTGTTTGTTTTGTTTGTTTGCTTACGCACATGTGTTAGGAAAAGGGAAGCAGATTCATATGAGACAGACATTGTTTGTTAGACATTTAGATTTTTACATTCTACTGCAGATTAATTTATTTCCTGTTAGCGTGGGTTTGTTTTTTTGGACAGACCATTCACTTGACAAAGAGATGTCACCCAGACATGGTAATGAACCACTTGGAATATTAACTTCCCCCCCCAAAAAAAATACAAATCTGGTCTGGTGCAGTAATTAGGCATTGGGTTGAATGGCAGGATATCTGCTGCGTAACATCCCACTCCCTAAATGTCAAAGCTTGACACAAAAACAGCCCAGAGCCCGGCTCTAGCTAATGAACTCTGTATGCCACATTCACACTGTCTGCAACAGTTTGTCCTGACAGCTCATTTATAATTTAAAATTCTTAGTTTAATAACTTTTTATGGCCTTAACCGCAAGCACTGAATATGCTAATTCATAAGCACCATAAGCACAGTAAGGCTTCTCAGCTCCTCTCTGGGCCACGTTAGTTTGAGTATTGATACAAGGTTCTCTGTGTTTGCTGTTCTGGATAGCTGTATGCTGGTTGAGTAAAAACGTCCACGATACCTCTCATGCCTCACTTCATCAAGGAGAGACCCCTCTCAGTAGAGTTCACATCAAACTGCAGCTCTCCGACTCTCTAGCCAACCCTTTTTCTTTTCTTGTCTTTTTCATTGAGCTAACAATCTGTTAACAAGCTTGTTGATTTGCATCCCTGGCATCAAGGCAATGTAACCCTCTTGTTCAGCAAAATTCAAACAAGCATGTCATCAGGCTTTGAGAGGTTTATAATTGCCATCAGGTATCATCATAAAGGTAATAAATAAATCCACAGTAAAAAAGCCGTCCCTCACACATGATGCACCACCCTTGAGCCAATCAGTGAAACAATTAAAATATTCATTATGTGGCAGACAAACACATTCATTTCTGGAAAATCTAATGGGAGGACCTTTAGGGTTGAATTTGTATAGTATATATGCAGTTTTTATACATACAGTACATACTATATAATTTCATTGTGGTACGCATTTCATTTCATATAAGCCAATAAACATGGCTTATCTATGCTCTATGCTCTAGATCCTGCAGGTTACAATTTTATATTGCATGCAATGTTGTGTTTATAGGTGCTTTAGAAAGAGTGTGTGTGTGTGTGTGTGTGTGTGTGTGCGTGTGTGCAAATACTGAAATACACACACATACAATATACACACATAGCTACAGATACACATTTAGGTACACATCTTAGAGAAGTAATTTGTCATGAACATGTTGAATATGGGTCAGATGAGGCTCCTCGTCCTCAACTGACCGATGCATAAATGAGAAAGTCCACACTATGCTGTGTGTTTCTACACATGTCACATTAGTCCCACATTAACATCCAGGTCAGATGCACTCTGCCACTGAAGCTTAATCCCTCAGCTGGGACTGTTCCCGCTTTCTGGCCATCTAATGATGACCTTCACCTGTTGTGCCTTATTTCTGATGTTGGATTGTATTTTACTTTTAATTGAGCTCACAAATTGGTTTACATCTGTAAATGAGCAAATGTTTTCATCTTTGCACATGTTTCTAATTCTAAATAGCTGACAAACACAATTGATTCCCCTCCAGCTGAGTTTGAAATGACAGGTTTTCATCTCTTTTCATCTCTTACCCAGTTGCTTCTTTAAAGATTATTATAGACTACGGGATAGTACACAATGGGGAGCAAAAGGAAAGATGGAAGAGAAAGTAAGGATGACATGAGACAAAGGTCATGAGACTCAAACCCCCAACACTGCGAGGGTTGTGACATGCGTTGCAGCCCACTGATCGGGTTGTTTTAATATCCTGGAATCTGTGATCCATGCTTTGATTTCATCACGCATTTTCTACTGCACCTCCCTGTACACCTGTCGCATCTAAACAGAGTATATCCAGATTACAGTTAGTCCCAGTATGCTGCAGACAGACTCCCGACAGGAACCAAGAAGACACAGCATATTACCATAGCTTTACTTCATTGGCTACCAGTTGTTTTTAAAATTGTATTGATCGCCTTTAACACACTTTGGATTAGCACCAAGCTACATTTCTGAGCTTTTAACGCCTTATGAGCCTGAAATCCTCGGGCAGAGCTTTTTCTTCAGTTGAGGCTGAAGACTAAAAGGGTGATGGAGCTTTTTCCATTCGGGCCCCAAACCTCTGGAACGACCTGCTCATCTTTTAAAGCATGTTGTAATAGCGTTTTGATAAGTGAATAGTGTTTTGATAAGTGTTGAAATAAGTGATAAATAATCATTAGTAGTAGTGATAGTAGTAGAAGTAGTAGTAGCATAACAAGGGCCTCTGTTTTCTCTGAATATGTTTATTTATTCAGTATTCTCTCTCTTACTATCAGTGGCCTCTTGAAATAACATGAATAATATTGAAATGCCTTTTCATCCCTTATTAGTGTGATCATCGCTCCTTTTGCCAATTCTCTCTTGTCTCTGCTGGCACAGACTCGATCTTGAGCATCCAATGCCAGAATTAGTCTGTAAATGAATTATATTCTGTAGTGGCAGACGAGCCAAAGTAATCAATTAGCCGTCATTTGTATTGGCACTGCTGTCGCTGTAACTAATGTTGCAAGGTTTACTTCACAATTTCTGATGCTTCTGATTCACACTGCATGTCAACAATCCAATTAACACTGAATTTGTGTCTTTGTGTCTCTGTTTGAACAAAGCAGAAGTAGGCCAGGGGGAGAAAAGGGTTCAAAGAGTTGTAGCTCATATCAGAAGTGAAGTCAGTAGTTAGTGGGAAGGGACAGAAAGGTTTGTCTGTGAGGCTTCACACACCTGAGCCCTCGCAGGGAGAGCAGACCTTTCCCCTCTGGGCAGGACAACCTGTGGAGAGAGGAGGTAGGAACAAGTTTAATTGGATGGAAGTGGCTCAAGGCAGCACTTTACCTGTGCAGGCTTACCAGTGCTGACCTTGTGGTACTGTGCAGACAGACAACTAAAACCATTTCTTTATTTTTTTCTTGTTGTTCTTTTGTCTGGGGATCTGTGGTGGTGGGCATGAGACGCTGGAGAGTCGGAAGTATAATTAGAATAACAGTATTGTAGTATCAAGCTGCAGAAACTGTCTGAATATCTTACTGCTTCATATTGTGATTGCTGTAGCATGTTGCATGACCAGCCAGGAGGTCAAAGGTCATTGGTTACATTTCAAGGTGAATTATTGATTGGAATGAAGGATGAGGTGGGGGACGAGGTGTCATCTCTAATCTGAAGATACAAATACAGCTGGTTAGAAGTTCATGTTTTGTATGACTGTATGTTTTTTCCAGCTTGCACATAACATTTTTTTCCCCAGATTTTATTGCTCAGAAAATGAAGCTTTTTTTACCGTATGAATCCGTAGCAGTGCAATGGAGAATATTTACAGTGTTCCCATGGGTAATATCTCAGGGTCACCAGCAAGGATCCATCACTGCTAATTCATTGACTCTGACAGGCAGCTTCATTACGTGAGAAACAAGAGTGCTGAAATGTTTTAGGAGACGGGTCAGGCTGAGTGTTTGGCTTGACCCGTGTTCAGCTAATCCTCTCCCTCTGCCACCCAATCAAAGACGAGACATTTTCAGTTGTATGATGCTCATATCTGGAGACTGTGGCTCAAAGTACGCCAGCCAAAGCCAGTGGGAGAGTAATATATTAACCAAGACGGCACTTGGAGGACTATAACCACACACACACACACACACACACACACACACACATACAGACATGCATACAAAGGCATTTTGTAAAATAGTTAAATCGAATCTTTTTTAAAAGCTGATTTCACTCTAAGCCAAGAGCTGAAATGGGCTTTAAGTGCAGATTTAAAAATTGTGGTGGATTACAGAATACTCAGGTGGTTGGCTTTAACATAAGCTAAACTACAAGCGATAGTAGAAATAAAAGACACACTGTTAAGAGATGGTGGGGTGCAATTTGTGCTCGCTATATCTTCATCACAACAGGTAACACTTGGGTCCTCATTATCACCTGCTTTTAAGTCTGGGATGATATTAGCTGTGTGTGATTTTTGTATGTAAGTTTTCATTTGGTTTCATTAAAGAGTTTTAGTGCTACATGGTCTATAAGTTGTTTCAGAGGCGTTTTCTTCTCACCAAGAAAACCATCTGGGGTAAAGACTGGTGTATAGTACATTCAGGTTCTGTATTTTGGAGGCAGTGTCTTTAGGTATTGATAGAATTCATGTTCAACAAGGCTGAGAAACACTGTGATGCTCCACACAAACTCAAACTACATGAAATTGAAATGTTTGCTAATCCAATTTGATAGGTAATGCGTCTTTAGGGAAATGATCCAACTTTCAAAGGATTATATGCTGTGTGAGAGCAATTTGGCTGGCATTTGACTTCCCTCCTTGCTTTAAAGATTAGTGTATAATACGACTGGAGCTTGGGGAGTGGGAAGCGGGAACTTGATTGTGTTGCTTTGACCAACCAGGAGCTAAGAAGATAATGCAAGCATACCATTGCTGCAATGAAACTTTTTTGGTCCCTGATGTACAGTAAGTACAGTATGCTTAAACTTCTTCAGCCTTTGCACTTAGTGCTTTAGTAGGCCTAGTAAAGAGGAAGCAGGCAGCAGGATGTCCTATAGCCGTCCCATAACTGACAGGTCACAGGAGTAAGGAGAAAGAGTGTCGGCTAAATGCCTAAATGTGAATGTAAATAAAGGACGGTGTCAGACTTGCATCAAAGAGGAAATGCACACAGTTTTTCCTTGTCCCCAGTTAGTATACAGACTTGACTCTGAGGACACTTACTGCGTTGTGTTTATTGTTTCCTGGATAGATAATCAATAATAGATAATTCAGCCAGACAGAAGGAGGATACAACATGTTGTGTCTGGACTAAATCAGGAATTTCACATGGCTGCCTTTGCTTTTCATGTCTTACACACTGGCTCTACGAAACTATGTCGCAACTCTTGAGCTCAGGTAAGGGAAAAGAAAGTCACTAAGGGAAAGTCACACAAAGCTTTCTTAGGATTTTGTTCCTTGGAGCAGCCGAGGGCATCACGAGGCAAATTCAGTCAGGTAACGCTTAGTGAGATTTCGCTTTATGAGATGGTGTCTAGAGGGCGTCTTTGACTAAGAGATGGCCTCTCGCCTATGGGCTAAATGCCACATTGAGTCCCATACACTGATACTGTCATATTGGGTCTCATACATTGAGTTCCAATCTCCGCTGTCAATTTACAGACATCCACATTTTCTGCTGTCCTGCAAACCTTAACGGTAGGTCACGTTATTACCTGTGGTATTTAAAGCGATTTTTTCTGACCACTAGAGGGTGACAGAAAGCGCAACACATTTGTAAACACACAGCAAAGCTACTAGGTGACGGAAGCCCTTAAGGACAAACCGTGCATTAAGGCTAATGGCTAAAATAAACATACCTACAGAGAAATATCGCTGTTTACCAGTCTCGCTTTGCCAGATTTTTCTCCTGCTGACGGTTACATGTCCAACAATGACAAGTGAAGAGGTATGTAGCAAGTTTTACTAGTTGAACAAGTTTACTCACTCACTTACATCGATTCGCCATTACTCGGGCCGAAATTCAGTGTTGGAGCCATGTGTCAGTCATGGTGTCAAGGGCCATGTGGTTGATCTGTTCTCTGTGACCAGCAGCTTGAGTTATGGTCATTCAAAAAGAAGATGGTATCTTTTCTATTATGTTACATAAAAGTCCATCTGACAAAGTAGTCAATGGTGAGTTCAGTGGGAATGTGAGGGGAGTTTGAGACACGATCACCTCTGGACTAATCAAGTCTCTCCCTATGGCAAACAGTTTTAATGCTTAATACCTGGAACCATTTTGTTGTTTGGTGGTGTATTTTTCCCATGGCTCAGCCGAAGGCGTCACAAGGCAAATTCAGGTCAGTCAGTCAGTCTGGGACGCTTAGTGAGATGATGTGCTTTGTCAGATGGCCTCTAGAGGGCGTCTTTGACTGTGAGATGCAGTGTTTCCCATACAGAGACACAAAATCAAAAGTTGGTCAGTGTATAGAAATGGATCTAAATCGATATCTGATGTGTGCATCTCGTCATGTCTGTCATTTGGAGAAGCACAGACAGCAGACCAGCAGCATTGTACTCAATCCACAGAGTCTCTGGTGTGAAAACAAAAGTGAAACTTAACATCCCACAATTTGCTCCAAACGTGCCTTTGTTAGTAACAGGTAAACAGTAAACTGTTAACAGGAACATGTCTTCTGCCTTCAAACTTTAACGGGAGGTATAATGTTATTACCTTGTGATATTTAAATCACGTTAGTGGAATTATGTAATTTAACCGTGTCACAGTGCCTCAGTGCATAGAATTGAACACGTGCCGTGGATTTGTACAGGATCTGTGCTTGTTCAATTGTGGCATCACTGAGATCAACTTGTTTTACCTGTGATCCATGCAGCATGTGACCTCAGATTAACCTTATTTGACCTAGCAAGGTAAAGCCATATTTTTTCTTTAATCACACAATGGATCAAGACTAAGACACTCTTTATCAGTTTAAAAAACATTGCTGTGAATAATGCTGTAGTAATAACACTGTAATAGTTGGATAATAGCTGGAGTGACTATTAATGATCAAGAAAATAACTGTGGTCAGAAGAAGCAAAAGTAGGTCTTTCATGGGAGAGACTGAGGACAGGATGGCCCACTGTCTCACTAACCGCTCAGTGAAAGGGCTTTGGCTTTTGAGTTGTTCACTCAGGCAATGTAGTTCGGCAGTGTTTTAAAACACTGTGGAAATTATGTCACGGGTAGGTGTGGTGAGGACCCAAACGCAGGACAGCGATGCAGGTGGTGATCAAAAATCCCCAGACTGGGAGTTTAATTGAACAAATAGCAGGTGACACAGGAAATCCAAAAACATGAGCTCTACACAAACTGACACAAACATAACACAATACAGAACAATGAACCGACAAAGACTGACTGGGGAACAAGACTAATATACACATGGGGGTGATTACAAATTAGACACAGGTGTGTGGGAGCAGGAGCTGGGGGAGAGAGGGAGCCACACCCACACTACACACTGACAGACAAACCAGGAGGCGGAGACACAAGGGAGGCAGGGAACACAGAAAGAAACACACAGGCAGGTCATGGCCAAACCATGACAGTACCCCCCCCTTAAGGGACGGCTACCAGACGTCCCACCAGGCTGGCCAGGAACACCGAGCAGGGTGGGTGGAGGGGGTCCGGAGGAGGGATTCAGGGACAAGTGGCCTGGGAACAGAAGGATGGAGCAGGAAACCTCAGGCGGACGGCCTGGAGGCTGGACGGAGACCGAGCAGGAAACCTCAGGCGGACGGCCTGGAGGCTGGACGGAGACCGAGCAGGAAACCTCAGGCAGACGGCCTGGAGGCTGGACGGAGGCCGAGCAGGAAACCTCAGGCGGACGGCCTGGAGGCTGGACACGTAGGCGCAGCAGCTCTGGAGGACGGGCAGGAGGACGACCAGAGTGGCGGAACAGCTCTGGAGGACGACGATGTGGAAAAGACCGCTCAGGAGGCCGGCGACGACGGCGGGACCGCTCAGGAGGTCGGCGACGCAGCTGGAGGTCAGGGAATGCAGCCGACACCAGAAGATTCGGCTGCGGGTTGGGGCAGGCTGTGAGACCAGCTTCTGGCGTCAGGAGTACAGGACTGGAGTCCGGCAGCGGGAGTGCGGGACCGGAGGCCGGAGACAGGAAAGCAGGCCCGGAAGCCGGAGACTGGAGTACAGGACCGGAGGCCGGAGACGGCTGGAGTGCAGGACCGGAGTCCGGCAACGGCTGGAGTGCAGGACCGGACACTGGAGGCTGGAGCGCAGGACTGGACACTGGAGGCTGGAGCGCAGGACCGGACACTGGAGGCTGGAGCGCAGGACCGGGAGACTCTTGCAGCACAGGAACAGGAGGCTTTAATAGCACAGGAACAGGAGGCCTTAGCAGCACAGGAACAGAAGGCTCTTGCAGCACAGGAACAGAAGGCTCTTGCAGCACAGGAACAGAACGCTCTTGCAGCCCAACAGGAACAGAAGGCTCTTGCAGCCCAACAGGAACAGAAGGCTTTTGCAGCCCAACAGGAACAGAAGGCTTTTGCAGCCCAACAGGAACAGAAGGCTTTTGCAGCCCAGGAACAGAAGGCTCTTGCAGCACAGGAGCAGAAGGCTCTTGCAGCACAGGAACAGAAACAAGAGATTGCTGCAGCCCAACAGGAACAAGAGATTGCCGCGGCTCAGCGGGAACAGGGAGCTTCCGCGGCGCAGGGACAGGTAACTGCCGCAGCTTGGCGACAGGGCACTTTCGTGGCGCAGGAACAGGGACTAGCTGAGGCGCAGGAACAGGGACCAGCTGAGGCGCAGGAACAGGGACCAGCTGAGGCGCAGGAACAGGGACCAGCTGAGGCGCAGGAACAGGGACCAGCTGAGGCGCAGGAACAGGGACCAGCCGAGGCGCAGGAACAGGTGACTGTCGCAGCTCGGCGACAGGAAGCTTCCGTGGCGCAGGAAGCTGGGATTGCCGCGGCCCGACAGGAACGGGAGATTGCCGCAGTGCAGGAACAGGAGACCACCGCGGTTCGGCTACGGGGAGCTTCCGCGGCGCAGGAACGGGTGACTGCCGCAGCTCGACGGCAGGGAGCTTCCGCGGCGCAGGAACAGGTGACTGCCGCAGCTCGGCGACAGGGAGCTTCCGCGGCGCAGGAAGCTGAGAGTGCTGTGACCCAGCACGAACAGGAGATTGCCATGGTGCAGGAACAGGAGACCACCGCGGCTCGGCTACGGGGAGCTTCCGCGGCGCAGGAACAGGTGACTGCCGCAGCTCGGCGACAGGGAGCTTCCGCGGCGCAGGAAGCTGAGATTGCTGCGGCCCAGCACGAACAGGAGATTGCCGTGGCGCAGGAACAGGAGACCGCCGCGGCCCAACAGGAACTGGGGATTGCCACGGCCCGACAGGAACAGGAACTGGGGATTGCCGTGGCCCGACAGGAACAGGAACTGGGGATTGCCGCGGCCCGACAGGAACAGGGGATTGCCACGGCCCGACAGGAACAGGGGATTGCCGCGGCCCGACAGGAACAGGAACTGGGGATTGCCGTGGCCCGACAGGAACAGGGGATTGCCGCGGCTCGGGAACAGGCACTGACTGGACCCCAGTAGTGGCGCTGGGTAGCGGAGACTCTGTAGCGCAGGACTGCTGAGTGAGCCAGTGGCGTCGGGAGCCACGGGGACCTCGCCGCCTCTTGGTGCCTCCACGGGTCCCCGTGAAAAAGGCAAGACGAGTCCCCTCAAAGGATGACCGCTGGGCATCAGGGCGGCTCCCCAGATGATCCATGGTAGGAACCAGGGGTTCCAGGAAAGCCGGGTCAGGACAGGAAGGTTTCAGGCTCAAAAACCCGAGCCTAACCGACTGGAGTGCTGGCTGGTGGCTAGCAGGCCCAAAGCTAGCAGACTGGGACTTGGGCTGGTAGCTCGGCTGCTGCTGGAGCTTGGACTGGTAGCTAGGCTGCTGCTGCGGCCTAGGCTTGGGCTGGTAGCTCGGCTGCTGCTGGGGCTTGGGCTGGTAGCTAGGCTGCTGCTGGAGCTTGGACTGGTAGCTAGGCTGCTGCTGCGGCCTAGGCTTGGGCTGGTAGCTAGGCTGCTGGCTAGCTGACAAGGCTGCTTGCCGGGCAAAATATGTGAACAGGGAGATCATCTCAACGCCCGTTGCAGAGGGAGGAGACCTGTCTGCTGGGTCCATGTTGGCTAGTTCGTACTGTTATGGGGTAGGTTTGAGAACGCTGGGAAGACAGAAGCAGGCAGGGAAAGGGGCTGAAACCCCCCGGAGCTTTCTTCCACTGCCGGGACGAGAGGGTAGGCTTGAGAGCGCTGGGGATACAGACAAACTGGCAGGGAAAGGGGCTGAAACCCCCCGGAGCTTTCTTCCACTGCCGGGACACGAGAGGGTAGGCTTGAGAGTGCTGGGGATCCAGACAAACTGGCAGGGAAAGGGGCTGAAACCCCCCGGAGCTTTCTTCCACTGCCGGGACAAGAGGGTAGGGTTGAGAGCGCAGGTCAAACAGACAAGCAGGGCTCACCAGGTGAAGGCAGGCTGTGTGGTAGCTGGGTGCTGTCCGCTGGGTCCAGTCTTGGTCGGTTCATTCTGTCACGGGTAGGTGTGGTGAGGACCCAAACGCAGGACAGCGATGCAGGTGGTGATCAAAAATCCCCAGACTGGGAGTTTAATTGAACAAATAGCAGGTGACACAGGAAATCCAAAAACATGAGCTCTACACAAACTGACACAAACATAACACAATACAGAACAATGAACCGACAAAGACTGACTGGGGAACAAGACTAATATACACATGGGGGTGATTACAAATTAGACACAGGTGTGTGGGAGCAGGAGCTGGGGGAGAGAGGGAGCCACACCCACACTACACACTGACAGACAAACCAGGAGGCGGAGACACAAGGGAGGCAGGGAACACAGAAAGAAACACACAGGCAGGTCATGGCCAAACCATGACAAATTAAGCCGTAACAGTATATATATACATATATATAATCTGCTGGTATTTACTGATCTGATTATCCACAGTGGACATTACACAGATTAAACACAAACAATCAGCATGATGTAGGCTACTGGTCTACTGACAGATAGACAAACAGGCTGTAGTGTTCAGGCAGGTTCAAAAACAAGGTTTGGCTAATGTGTTTACAAGCAAACATTTATTGGATTGCCACCATGCTCGTCTGTAGTGTGAACATGAACACATACAATGGAATAAGTGGTAACTGAATTACAAGGCCACTGTAACTGATTAGAGATGAATGTGTTGAACAGGCTGTCTTGCTCTAAGTAGAATGGCTTCTATTATTCTCTTAAACTGGGAAGGCTAGGGGATTTCTCACAGATTTCTTGAACTAATTAGGATTTAACACCAACACCATTTAACAACATTTCAATAATTGCGTGCTCTTAGAAGGAGGGGAGAACAACTATTATAACAGCTATGACATATGATCTTTACCACAGGTTGAAAATATTGAATCATGAGCTAATTTAGTACAGTGCTGAAGGAAGTATATATAGTAAAGCCCAAGATACAGTAACCTTCAGGTAAGCATCCATCTGCGGAGAGTTTTCCCCACGTGATTAACATTTTAATGAGTTAATATTACTGGCTAGCTAATTAGGTAGCATTAATAAAAAAATAAACCAAAAAAGATTCAATGAAATTACTTTCAAGCTTACCATCAACCCCAACGATGGATGCAAGCATCGTTTAGGGACATTTATTCCTGTAGTCTTTCAAATACAAGTTGTAGAGAACTGGGAAGCTTTGAAAGGCTGCAATCAACTTCTTGCCCATTTTGCACTTAGCAGGCAGAACTATTGTTCATAGAACGATACAGAAAGTTGAGACTAAGTTAAAAAATTGTTAACCTCTAGCAGGAGAAATAGATAAATTCAGATGCTTGTATGTCTGATTTTCATTATTTTTTATTGTTGCATGTTGCCTCCAGCCCTGTGTTGGGAATCTAGTCAATTACTGGCAGGTGTAAATCAGTGAGGCTTGGAGATAGTGTGCAGTATATAGTATATTGATCCCTGGAGGAAAATGCTCTTTTCACTTGAGGTCAAACACAGAGCAGCAGCCTGAGCTGGCAGAGATTCAGTGTCTTACTCAAGGACACTTTTGCTGGGTGGATGTTTTCCAGGGCTTGATCCTGGATTGTTCTGTTGAAGGATTGGTGAGGATTGGCCTGGGTAGTGAAGTTATTAGGATCTGCCTGGCTCTGATGCACTGCAGTAGATCTTTAGTATTCTTCTCTTGTCTGAAGAGGGTTTCTCCTGGGACTCGCATGCAGGCAGAGAAAGCAGGCTGTGCCCATCTGTGCCACAGTGACACATTATAAATGAGTCAATGTGGCAGGCAGCAGGACAGGTGCAGGGCATCGGGCACAGGGACTGGAAAGCAACCAGGCCAAGCAATCCAAAAAGTATTGATTGGATAAAGGAAGGGAGTACAGGAATACAAGGTGTGTGTGTGAGAAAGAGACAGAGAGAATGTATGTAATAAAAAAATAGTATCTTTTACTCCTCTTACTGCAACTTTTACTAGTGTGAAGTTCAAAAATAACCCACCATAAATTTTAAACGGTGACCGAAAATGATTTTCTCTTTTTTTCTATTAGATGTCCTGAGTAATGTGATAACCAACCAAAATGATGAACCCACCTAATTTGGAGTCTTTGCTTAAATTCCTTATTCACAGCACAAATCTAAATTGACTTTTTCCTTGCTCCAGCAGCGACCCCACTGTGTGGTCTAGAATTAAATCCTGGATGATGGATCATTTCAGCATGCTAACTTAATTTATTAACAAACCACTATTCCCATTTATTTTGGAAATCCAATTAAAAAATAATCAATGTCTTTGTGCGTGTGTATGTGTTTGTGTGTTTTTGTGTGTGTCTAAGCTAAATCTGCTGGTTGGTGTCTGTGTTTTCCAGGTGATGGAAACCCCAAGGAGAGCAGTCCTTTCATTAACAGCAGTGCCAGTGATGTGGAGAAGAGTCAGCAGTATGACGGCAAGAACATGGCTCTGTTTGAGGTGAGGACTTCCTCTCCTCAGTACTGCTGTCACTCATGAACAACTAGTAGCAAACACATTGGGATCATGGAGTGAAACCAGTCCTTACTGCTGTAATATAGCTGATACTTTGACCTGATCAAAGAATTCTGTGTGATATTAATTTTGGTAGTAGATGGGTGTCATATAGGGATGGGAAGATATGCTTGTCTCACAATACAATTCAATAGGCAATAGGTTTCATGATTCAATACAACCACGATATGTAATAAATAAAAGTTCAATGGCAACAAAGTTTGACACACAAATCTTTCTAGCAATGGCACTGGCTTGCTAGAATTTAAAAATGTCAACAAACAAACTGCACGCATTTGTGATTACTAGAGCAGAATAAACTGTAGTTAATATTGCGATTCTTTTTTCTGCCCCACAATACTTTGCATTGCGATATATTGAATTTCGTCCCATCCCTAGTATCATATCACCTATGTTGGCTGGATCACCAATGCTAATATACCTGTGTGTGTGTGTGTGTGTGTGTGTGTGGGTGTGTGTGTATGTGTGTGTGTGTGTGTGTGTGTGTGTTTGCGCACTGCAGGAGGAGATGGATACCAGTCCGATGGTCTCCTCTCTGCTCAGCAGTCTGGCCAACTACTCCAACCTGCCCACAGGCAGCAAAGAGCACGAAGAGGCAGAGAATAATGAAGAGGGAGCGCGACCATCCAAAAAACCCATCAAGGTAGAGTCTACTGGAGGTGATCCATCTGTACCTGGGAGCAATCTGATGAGGAACAGCAACCTTATTTATGATATATGCCTTGTCATGAAACTGACAACCATTGGAGAAGAATGGTGGAATGTATTCTTTTATTTTTTTTTATGTCTGCGAGGTTTGATCTTAAAAAGAACAGAAATGGAAAGTTACATTTCTATTCAATCTAAATTCTAAACAGTAACCTTTCAGAGAGGCAGGATTTATGATAGGAGAGACAGGAGAGTCTGCAGGTTTTCATTCCAACCAAACACTACACCATGTGATTTCACCCATTAGCACTTCAACCACACTTTAAGGGTCTTGTTTGGTGAGATTCAAGGATATAAGCATGTTTTGGAGTAAGAAATTAATGATTGGTTACAATTAGACATTGTTGAGGCCTCTTTTGCTCATGATATTGTCAAGTCGAGAAATCATGGTCAAATCTTTCATTTCAAAACTGCTGCTAGATTAAAGCAACTATCGGGTTTTCATCAGGATGTGTTGATGGAGGATGGAGAGAGAAGTACAGAGAGCTGAGGCATATTGATGAATATGCTTTGCTATATATTGTAAGAAAAAATCAAGTATGTTCAAGGCCACCCATTCTTTCAAGGCTTTATTTTAGTTTTCTCAAATCCACAAACTTTCAAGGATTTTCAAGGCCTGTGGATGTGTGATGCTTTGCAGTGTTGCCTTCCTTTAAACTGGTAGAGATTCCTATCCTGCACAGCACAGATACCAACTGCCTGACTACTTGCTGCTGCTATCATCAAACTCTGAGTTGCCATGTTGTCACAAACAGTTTTTACATGCGGGAACTTTGTACTATTGATTCCCTCCGTGTGATGTGAACGCAGGATTAGACTCAGACTGATGTTTTTGACAGTGGCGTGTGTTCCCATTTTTTCCCTTGGCTGGCTGGTCATTTATTGGCTCTCAGCAGGGT
Source organism: Centroberyx affinis (assembly GCF_046629955.1). NCBI lineage: Eukaryota > Metazoa > Chordata > Actinopteri > Beryciformes > Berycidae > Centroberyx > Centroberyx affinis. The sequence continues at coordinate 37,436 of NW_027279222.1, forward strand.
GATATGATGCCAGTTATCCTGCATGTGTGCAGTGGAGCAGAAGACACACCCAACAACCTGCATCCTCAGTCTGCCTCCTCACTGTGTCTACTTTCTGTACATTGCCTCTCCTTTTGTCGTCTTATCTCAATTCCACAGCTCTTGGAAGCCAAAAGACCTAAAATAAGGCAACTCAAGGCTAAGATTTTGGGGTGTCTTACATGGGTCTTACATGCTTTATCCTTTATCCTATGTCTTTTCCTGTGAGCTGAAATTTGGCCACATGATCTCACAGCATGCTAATGCATCTTGAAGCTTATTTTAGTAGTCTGCATTTACCCATTTAAATGAATAGTTCACCCAAAAATGCTAATTTTGACATTGTTTATTCATCCTCATGTCAGTTAAAGGTCATTGGGGAAAGGTCGTGTGTTTCTGGTATGCAGAGCATGCGATGTGTGGGTGCACAAAAAACGGTTTTAGTGAAGACCTGTGCTAAATACTGGTGTAACTATAAGTCTTTTGGACTCTTCGTGCAATCGTTTGGCTTTTTTTTTTTTTGGAACTCTAAAGAACCAGTTACCAGCCACTTCAGTTGTTTTGGAGAAGGCTGACATGGAGCAGCGCTAGCAAACTCGCTGTGTGTTATTTGGACTTACAAACTTCACCGGTGTTTTGACTGACGGAACGATGAGGGTGAGTAGATACTGACATGACTTTGGATGAACTATTGCTTTAAGGGCTGAGTGGCATTGTAAAGGAGGACCGCTATGTTTCCACTTGTCAGCTGCCTGCAGTGCCCACTGGGAGCGCTACAGGCAGCAACCTGAGCTCGCACACAACTGAGCTCATTAGCTGAAGCTCCCAGAGACAAAGAGCTGCTGCCCTCTGTGAGACTGGCTGTGGCAGGAAAAAGACCTTATGGGTACTGGATACTGGAATTATTTTGCATTTTGGATGCTTTTTTTGTCTCTTTCTCTCCAAACTTTTTTTTTTAACATTAAAAACCCCTGGACATTTCACATTAAGAACTATACCTGCCCATTTCTGTTACTCTCTATGACAGGGCTTATGAAACCACTAGGATCTATTTATTCTATTAAATTATTTTTTTATTATTTATACAGGGTGTGCACGCTGAGAGTAACGCTTCATTTATAGATGGGCCCTATTTACAGGAGCATTTTAAAATCAAAGATAGAATACACATGAATTAGTTTACAGAAGTTCAAGACATTAGAACAAGAGCATCACATAAAAAAATGTAACTTAGAACAATGCAAGACAGTAAAACAAGGAAATCACACAAAACAAGAGCACACATCCAGAATATTGCCATTGCCTTGGCTGAACAGCTGAGCTTAAAGGTGATGAAATCTGCAGCAAGAGAGACGGACAGAGCACTTGTCACTAAACGCTGAGTAAGGGATAACAGAACATTATGAAGACGCCGTTCAGGCTGAGTCACCTGGAGGATCCTGCAGTCCAGGAGCGACTCCTGAGCCAGACGGCCTGTCAGCGCGTCACTGGGCTCCTCTCCTCTCCCCGGCGTTCCCCTGTGGACGGGGCGAGCCTTCAGGGCAACGACTGTCCTCTATCTGTACATATTTCAGTTCCTCCTCATCGCACACGCCCCCCACTGCTCTGCAGCATTTAGACAAGGACTCTCAGACACTTCAGGATGTCAGAAGGACAGACAAGGACTTTGTTCGACAAATGATTTTGTTTTCCTCTTTTAACAGTCACTTTTTGATATAAAAAAAGAATGTTTTATCTACAATCTGCCATTAAATTTCCTTTTCAATCTTACCTAGTACAATATTAGTTTGAGAGGAAAGCAGTGTAATGAAACAAATATATCACATTGCTCCCTAATGAGAACTTCGCCCAGATAGTTGCTGTTGTGCTGTAATTTGAGGGTGAAAAGGTTTATATGACCAATAACATTAAACTTGTATGAGAAATCTAAACTCAAAAGACGCAGACGTCTTTAATCAAGTGTAAAATTTGGGTGCCATCCCATGAGTTTGACATTGAGGGGGTAATTAGATTACAACATTACATGTTGGCAGACACCCATATGGAATTTGATGAGAGGCTTTCTTCTTGGCAACAGAATGTTATTAGTCATAGACTCATAGGATGCTTGGTCTCCATTTCGTTTGCACCATGTTTGTGGATAGCTGTGTGTGTGCACACAGAGAAATAGGGGTATCATTTCTGTACCCAAGGGTACATTTGTCAGAAAAGTACCCCGTAAGGTACGGAAATGGTCCTTAAGGTGATAACTGTGGACCTTTGTTTAATTTTAAAGGTACAAAATCATTGCTGACAGCAAAGGGTACATAATTGTACTTTTAACAAGCTTAAGGTACAGGCAAATGATGCAGCAAATCAGTGATCACATAATCTTGATTTAAATAGAGAGTTGGGTTTATTGAAATATAATAAGCTACTGGTAAATTCCATTCAATTCTTGCTCAGTATGGCCTGGGGATAGTTTTATGAGCTTCATTAATAACTTAGCTGGGTGTGCATTTTAGTGATTTCAGCTAGTCTTTACATTGCATTGTTATTATGCAAATGATAACTGAATAGTTAAAAAAAAAAAATGTTGTAGGATCATGATATGGTTCTATTCAAATGCCAAGAGCCTATCACCCTCATGTCATTACTTCGAAAGACCAGCAGGGGTCAGTGTTCCGGGTTCATCACCCATTGCGTTCCCGGACATGAAATAGCACCTGAGACAGTGAAAATGTCGGTTAGTTTTCCTGCTTTGTCGAGCTTGTCCACGGATGATCTAATTGAAAAAATAATTGAAGCTGGGATACAAATTAACGACGAAGAGGCAAGGAAATTCAGGGGTAAGTAACCGGACCTTAACGTTTCTGTTCATGCTACTGTTAGCTAGCTAACGTTAGCTAACTTTAACAAGCCTAACTCAGCCTACTGTAACTTAACGTTAGCCAGCTACATCAAGCACTTATGGCTTGTTGCTAGCAACGCCTTTTATTTGCTATTTCAGAGTGTTTTTGGTCTTTTAATCAAGTAACTGTTAAACGTTATGGCAGGATACTTTTTATTTCAGAGTGATTTTGTTCATTTAATCAAGTAACTGTCAGTGTAGCAAAGTGCTTCCACTTGCCATCACCATTACTCCCCATTTTATTTTATTTTATTTTTTACAAAGTATTTTCACTGTTTCATGATCTGTTTTGTCATTCTTTGCATTCCTCCACGTGGACTTGTTTTTCTGTATTTATTTTATGCATTGGCGCTCCCTTATAGAGCCCTACGGACTTGGGTAGTGCAACCCGTTTTTTTCTCCCACAGTCTGCTGTGGCGTGTCCTCGTGGTAAGTCCGCTTGTAGTAGGCACCGATGAAGTAGCTTATTTATAATGTTTGGAACTTGATTTAGGCCGTTACAGCATTCACGTTTCTTTAGCGGTTGACCATGTAAGTTAACTGCTTTATGCTTTGTAGTGTCATGCTCCGACGGTAACGTTAAATGACCGTCCGTCCCAACGGCCTGTTCTTGATCTTGCCATGGTCGCTGGCTACCATTTCTGTAACGTAAGAGTTAAATTACATTTTGGCTCTGTAGTCTGTACATTTATGCCTTTTATGTAACGCGGAATTGCCGTGAAACGTCCATGAGTTGTTAACTAGCTTCGTCTAACTACTTTGGTGTGTTTTAGCTTCGCTCGGGGATTTCAGATTCAAAATGGCAGACACCTGCGCTGTGTTTAGGTCATGGTTTAGCTAGCAAGCTTCATAGCATAGATACAGCAGGCTATGCCGCATTCGGGCTTGTCGTCTCTGCCGCCGCCATCTTGCGGCGGGGTTCTGACCCGTTCAAATAGTAGAAAATGCCAGACTTTTGTGCTGCGTTTGGATGTTCTAATGAAAGAAATGTCAAAACCAAGCAACAGGGAATAACATTTCACAGGTGGCAAGTTGTTTTACAATATTTTACTGTTACAAACGTGTTGAAATTGATATATCACAATAAGTAATCCTTATTTTAAGCTAACATAAGGTTAAGTGACTGTCCTGATACTAAATTAAGCTAACTTATGTCAGGTAAAGAAAAAAAAGATCAACATCCCTGTTCGAATATGGCGGTCGCGTTGACGCGTCGCTCAAATGAACAGCAGCGGCCAGTGCGGTATCTATGTACTATACTATATATAACTATATACTATATCTATGCGTTCATAGAGTTAAGCTAAACTCTGCAATTCTCCGACGGTTCTCGTCTTCTCTTCCACACATTTGGTCACACGCAAGTGTGTACGTGTGTTTTACATTTATTTGCCCATAACTGTGTTGTAATTTTGCATGTGTGTGTTGTATCTCAGAAAATGACGTGGATGGAGAAACGGTGGATTGTGGACTCACTGAAGCCATGGTTGGATACCTGTTTGATGGTTCCTTCAAAAAGCAAATAAAATTTCAACAGTTTGTGCGCCAATACAAGGAGGGTGAGACCATTATTACATTAGAGCCAGTACCAGTTCAGTCTACAGTAGAGCTCCAACCTCAGCCTTCCACTGATCCAAGGCAAGTGCATCACGATGAGGCTTTAAGAGGCAGTTGTGGTTAAAAACCTCTTCAACCCCGCTGCTCCCATGGGTGGTTAGTCATTGCTGTGTAGCCGAGCTTTGTTCAAATCCACAGAACTTTATTGTAAATTCTAGAGGAGATCCCAAATATGTAGGGTTTTCCCTGCCTATCTAACTCAAAGGCCTTTGTATTATTGGCTGCTGCCTTTGTTGAAAATTCTGACAAACGCAAAGGCTTTTTTTTTTGTGCCAAAACTATTGTGCCTTTTATCAGTCTTTTATCAATCTTTTTAAAATTTGGTTCAGTTTATAGTTTGTCACAGACTTTCATATATTGTGGCTGTAAGCTAGGGCTGGGCGATATGGTTGAAATCAGTATGATGATAATCATAAGGATTTTTCTCGATATCAATATATATATCACAATATGGTTCATGTATGCAAAATCACATTAAATAATCAAATTAATGTTCATCTCATTGAACCAAATGGTAATGTTAGGTGTGATGTCAAACAAAACAGAAATATTAAAATAATATTCCTACCATACCTCCATTTTATGAGAGTTTTTAAGTAAGATTTGCTTGTCATCATCAATTTAGACAGCAGAAATGTGTCATGATATTAAAGTATCTTCATATCATCACAATATGATTCCACTGAAAGATGATAAACAATAATATTGAATTATCGCCCAGCCCTACTGTCAGCTGTTCAATAGCCCATAATTGGGAAACACTGATGTAATCTTGTTGCATTGCAGTGGTGAACCAGCTCGCAAGAGACTACCCGTTGTGATTGTCATTCCAACCTTTCCCAAAGATGTCCAGATGAGGCTTGATGCCAAAGAACCATGTCACAAAGTGCCAAAATTACGCAACAAAATAATCAGAGTGCTGTATGAAATGATGGCAGAATACGCCCTGTAAGTATAACTGTTATTACCACCTCTGCTGCTACAACTTTACTACTTGCGGCTTTCATAGATTGTGAAATGATCTTTAGACAAAACCAAGAGGTTGATTTTGAGTTTGTTGCTGCCTTTGAGCTAGGTATCCAACCAATGCAGAGTATATTCAAGTTGCCAAGGCACTGATCGTGAAATACCCTTTCCTGAGAGATATGGAGGGAAATGGCTATGTAAGTTGCATTTTTTTGTTTTGTTTTTAAATCATTGATTTATTTTTATGTATATATTTGCAGAAGGTATTGTTACTTAATCCTTACTTGCTGGAATATGCCAAATAGTCAAATGTGTTTCATTTTTACTAGCACACCTGGCACATGTCCCTAAAGCGAAAATTTAAAGCAGAACGTGCACCACTTGTCAGCGACAGTCAAGTCAGAAAGCTGAAAGAGAAGTTTGGCCACACAAAGCAGTCCAAAGCCACCAGTTCATCTGAAAGTTTGTGTCGAAAGCCAGCTAATCTAACATTTGTAAGTCCATTGCCATATGCATAATTTATTCTCACGTTTTTAATCACTTTTACTTTTTCACTTAGTGCAAGACAATATGAGGCAGATATTATAGACATTCAAATCTTTTTTGCATATACTCCACTCCCATCCTGTATACTAGGTCTCAAATTGTTCATGCAGTTTAGTGGATATTTTTATCCAAAGCACCTTAGTGTACAATGAGTGCACAGACTTTTAGCATGTATCTGTCTCTGTCATTATCTGTCACTATCTGAGCATTATCTGTCTCTGTCCTTTTGCCAAAGGAAATTTGTGTTGGGGAGGATTCAATGTCTGTTGAGGCCCATGTGAAGGTGCTACAAAGTGAGTATCGGAAGACACATCCAGACATCTCGACTGTCAAAGACCGCATGGCGCGAACCTTCTCTTGGAGACGTCGTGAAATCATGGAAGGGATGCCCGTGGAGGATGTACTCAACAAATACCCATACTTAAGGACGCCTGCTGGAGTAAGTATGGTGAAAATAACTGAATGTTACAGGGGAGCGTTATCAATCTATGTAATAATTTTGGATATTGTGAAATTGAAGGCATGTCAATTGCTGTCACTGAAAACAAGTAAAATAAAAATTTCTAAAAGTTGAGGTAATATAGTCTGTAAAGGCCACAGTATTGAGGCTTAACAGCATTTTATGAGCTACAATTACTTTCAGTGATATACTGAATGTTAATAATAATGTCTTCATGTATATTCTACAGTTGTTTGATGAGGTTGACGGAATCCATCCTTCAACAAGCAGCTTCTGTCATCGCTTCAGGGAGGGCTTCGCCGGTGTTTTGCCAAATGTGCTGAAACTTGCAGAGGGAAAATCTCCCCTAGCAAAACAGTACACTGACGCAAGACAGGATGCCCTGGCTGAAGATCTACCAGGTAGTGACAGTCACCTTACTAATGAACCTGACAATAGATCTGCTGTAATTACCACATTGCACACATGAAAATGTATGTGATCGTGAAAGCAGGATATTTTTCTGCATTGCAGGAATCGACTTAAGGGCCGGGCTTATCCTCTTGCCATCCATCTTCAGAGAAAAGATCGAACACTACATCACTATGGGAGAGGTAGGCATCTGGATTGTCCTACAGTACTGACTGGTAGACCTCACGTAAATACATGCACAGAAAAAGATTGCTTGGATTCAGGAATTACCTGTCTCCTATAGATATGCTTGATTTAAACCTTAACTTTTTTAGACATCTTCGGCTGAATTAGTATTTTGTTTGCGTATTCTTTTAATGAGTGAAGCATGAAAAATATAGGGTAAGTGTACCCGTAAAGCCCACCTATCTGTTTACAGGGAATTTTCAATATAAAATTGCTGGATTTATACAGAAAAAATATGGCTAAACTTAAAGATTAATCTCTCATTTGAAGTTTTGTTGATTCATTTATAGAATTTTTATTATGTAAATAAAAATGTATTGCAAATTATGTGAAAAGTCTGGCATGGATTTAAATGGGGCATCATATACCGATTAAGACCATGCCAGCCTTTTCACATAATTGCTAATATATTTTTCCAAAAAAGTGTTCCAAATAAGCCCACCCTGTGAATAACTCTAAAATATTGTTTTCAAATTTAACTAAGATTTAGACTAAAACAGCATATAAACTAATTTTGATTTACATACAAAATAAATAGTTAATTCTCATTTCATCTTCTCATGTAGCATGCGTTTTATGCTACTGTACCCTTTAAGCCCACCTGTTAAAAATCCTAATTTAAAAAAAAAAAAAATGGTTTTAGAAAACAACATGAAATGCATCACATAATGTGAAGTTTGCATGCCTAGTATGCATATTGCTTTTGCAGTACTCCACTGTATGCCGCTAATGTATTGTCTGGGCCATGCAGCTAATACACCAACTCAAAAATCTCATCTTTGTTTTACAAGAAATAGATTTTTTTTTGGTCCAAGAAACCTTTTCTTACATGCAAAAATCAAAACATTAATCTCCTAATTTTACATAGTGGATATGTACTCACCAAAGAAATTACTGAAAATACATGAAACATGTCTTTATCTTAGGTGCTGCAAATCATCAAAAAAATTTCAAACTTCAGGACTGGTCACCAGCAAGTGCTTGTACATAAGAGGCTCTAACATAACATTGACAAATCAGATTTGCTTGCAATAAAAATGCCAATGAAGTAACTAATTTACTGATTGGTTACAAGTTGTAATCTCTTTTTGCATGTTTTTCTTTTATGTAGGGGGACCCTGGTACACCCTATCCAACCATACAACTGATGGACAATGACTGGAAAATGGCGATCACTGGAAGAGGGTTCAGTGTGGTGAAAGTAGACAGAGTAGGCGTGTGCCAGTGCACAGGCCTTGATGAAGCCTTCATAACAGCCTTCAGTATGTATTTTGCTTTCAACATTGCATACCCACCGCACCTGAAAAACACACTGACCTTCCTTCAGAGGCGCATTGTCAGTATTGTGGAAGAGGGAGACAAGCCCCTGCCAGTAACTTTACTCCGAGTGATTAACCTTCTGTGCTAGATCATCATGCCTCAACGGCACCAGTGCCCAAAGTGCACTCGAAGGACATTTACTCTAGTGAAGTTAATCCAACATGTTGGACTTGTTCATGCACATGAACCAAATTTTAGTATCACCTGTGGTGTAGGTGATTGCCAGTCAACTTTTTCCCGATTCCATTCTTTTAGAAAACACGTGTACAGGAAGCACAGATGCTTTGTATTTAGGCCTTCTGATAATAGACATGACTGTCCCAGTGAAGAGTCCACAGTACAGCAACACAGCTTGTACCTGGATCAGCAAAATTCTGAGACTGATCCAACTGCTTCTGATACTCAAACGGTTATGCCAAATTTAGATAAACTATTAGAGGATTTCAGAGATAATCTGTTTGGATTCATTCTTAAATGCAGAGAGAAAAACCTTCTACATTTGTCAGTCCAACAAGACATTACTGATGATGTCAAATTTCTCTTTTGTTTTTTCAAAGAAAACTATGATTCGTTTATTTCTTATCATCTTGAAAAAAGTGGTTTTGATATTTCAAAGTGCCCTGAACTTCAGCAAGTTTTGCACTCATCTGATTTCTTTGATAAAGCTTATGAGGTGGTTCGTTCTCCACACATGATTAAAGAACATTGTAAGGCCAAGATGGACTATACAGAACCTGTACACTACACACTGAGAGGCTCTTCAGGGCACAAAATAGGAACCTATTCCTATGTTCCCATCTCTGAAGTTTTAAAGAAATACTGTTCTCATGAAGATGTCTGGGATCAAATACTATCTGAAAATAGCGAGGTCAAAGATGAAGAGCTTCTGACGGACTATAGAGATGCTCTTTATTTTAAGGAACATTTGTTTTTCAGAGAGCATCCAGATGCTTTAAGGCTTCATTTATATGAAGACGAATTTGAAATAGTTAACCCTTTAGGCTCCAAAAGAACTAAGTATAAGTTGTGTGCATTTTACTACACTGTTGGAAATTTGAGTGGAAAGTATCGATCTCAACTTAAGCACATTCACTTAGCTCTGCTGGTTCGTTATTCACACGTGAAACAATTTGGTATGGACGTCATATTACAACCACTGATAGATGACCTAAAACAGCTTTCGACTGAAGGCTTCATTATAAGTGTCTGTGGAACGGAGCACAAAGTTTATGCTGCTTTAGCAACTTTTTCAGCTGACAATCTGTCAGCTCATATGATTGGTGGCTTCCGTGTGTGTTTTAACTCAGGTCGAATTTGTCGTTACTGTATGGCAACTCATTCAGAAATTAATCACAAATTCCAGGAAGATAGTTTTGTTCTGAGAACGAGTGAAGTCCACGAATATCATCTCCAGTGTGTCCAGCGTAACAAGGAAAATGCTGCTTTGTATGGTGTACATGGCACTAGTTCATTTGATGCACTAGATTATTTTGATGTGACCAAGTCTTTGCCCCCAGACATCATGCATGATATGTTGGAGGGCGTTTTTCCACTGACAATGAAGCATGTTATTTGCGAAGCACATAGACAAAAGCATATAACTATAACTGAGCTAAATGAAGAGCTTAAAAAATTCTGTATAGGTCAGAATGACAAGGCCAATAAGCCTGTGCTGTTGTCTGAACGACTTCTCCAAACTTCAGGGATCGTAGGAACAGCTACTCAAAAATGGTGTCTTTTTAGATTGTTGCCTTTTATAATGGGGCACCGTATTCCTCCTGGCAGCAGATACTGGCACGTGTTCTTATTATGTAGAGATATTGCAGATATTGTCATGGCAGCTAAAGTGAGGAAAGATGAACTAGCATGTCTAGAATTACTTGTACACGCATTCCTTTCTGAGATGACGGAGGTATTTGGAACTGTTTTAACACCTAAATGTCATTATCTTATACATTATCCAAGACTTATGTTAATGTATGGTCCTCTTCGTTCTCTTTGGTGTATGAGATTCGAAGGAAAGCATCAATATTTTAAGAATCTGACTAATAACTGTCGAAATTTTATAAACATAACAGTGACACTGAGCAATCGTCACCAGCTCAAACAATGTTGGGAATTTTCACCTATCAATATCTTGGGTGATTTTGAAAAGGTGCCTGGTAGAAGTGTCAGCACACCTTTATTGTCTCTACCCATTGATCTTCAGACTGCTCTAAAAGTAAGTGGCAACTTCAGAGATGTAGAATTAGAGGGCAAAGTAATTCACCGTGTCTCTGAAATGACTGTAGACAACATCAAGTATGCTGTTAGAGATGTGTTGACATTAGACCTTTTACATGTTGAAAAAATTCCTGTGTTTGGGCAGATCAAATACATTCTTAACATTGATACCATGTGGGTGCTTTGCAGTAAAATTTTGCTTCCATTGTCCTTTGACTCGCATTTTCATGCATATCGTGTAAAAGTAGACAGTGACTGGATTTTGCTCAAACCTGGAGACGAGTTGGACCACACATCACTTGACACATATACAGTTGATGATAATTTGTATGTTGGATTGAGACATTTTGTATAATTGCTAGTTTTTGGCAAGGGTAGATGAATGGAATGCTTAGTGTTGTGCAAGTATTACTAGAGAAATTTTTTGCCCCCCTTTACACCTGCCAATAACACAAGTCTCCTGTCCAGATTGTTGCCAGATATGTGGTTTAAACTTAAAGTGCAAAATTCAGATTGACATACTGATCATCAGGTATGGCTATTAATGGTAGGTGTAAAGAGGGACAAAAGTAAATATGAAAACAAGTCTGCAGAGTGTCAGGATAGCGGGATGTGTTAAACTGCTTGAGTGTTTTGCATTTAAAACTGATTAATGAACGGCTCATTGGGCCTGATGCTTTCAGTTTTGTGTTTAAGCTCTGAAGGAATTTAAACGCATCCCACATGTTAATTTGAGTTTTGTTAATGTTCTGTACTTTATACTCAGAATTTTGTTATGTTTTAATTCGTGAAACATGCACTGCTTGTGTGTTTTGCATTTAAAACTGGTTTATGAACGGCTCACAAAGCCTGATGCTTCCAGTTTAAGTGTTAAGATACTGAAGCAATTTAACCTAACCCTGCATGTCAGTTATGAATTTGCATTTTGTAAGTGTACTTTTTACTCAACTTTGTTATGTTTTATGTGTGAAACCAAGTTATGAAATGGAGTTTTGTTGCACTTAGTGAATGGCTCCTTAGGCCTTATGCTTCAGCTTAATGTTGAAAAGCACTGCTTTTTGTCATGTGCTGGAACTTGTTAAGGACAATTCAGTTCTAGCAGAACAATACATTGATTGAAATGCACTGACAAGGGATTGGTTTACATGTGAACTATTGGATTTTGTTAAAAGATGTAAACTAATTGTTAATTCTCTAAATAAATTTAGGTGAATAATTGTAAATGTTTTTGTCTCTGAATTTAAGGATATGTTTTTGCCTCATAAAGGTACAAAATGGCATGTCGCTCCAGCTGTACCTCATTAGGTACCAATTCCGTACCTTTCCAATGGGTACATTTTTGTACTAGGACATAAAGGTACATTTTTGTCACTAGGGGTGCAGAAATGTTCTTTTAGAGGTACAGACAAGAAGGTACAAAAATGTACCATGTTCAAAGGTACAGTGCTCGTACCCTGCTAGGGTACTGCTGGAGCGACAAAGCGTTTGTACCATTTTAGGTCCATTCCTGTACCTTGATTTCTCTGTGTGTGTAGACATTTATAATGTAGACTATAAAATACTTTTTGATTCATTGCTCTCAATCAGACACACATTCTGATTTTCTGCTTAACTACCTCACAAGCAAATACCTTTCAATCATTTGAAAGCCACCAGATGTATTGCTTGACAAAGATAATGAGGAAAAAGGAGAAGACAACCTTATCTTCCCACTTCTATTCAAACAGGTTAATGAGAGGAAATATCCCTATTTTTAATGAACAAAGAGCTTGTCATCCCCTTCTCACCAGATTACCATCTTTTTGTGCTTGAAAAGAATAAACCCTTTACTTTCTAATGAACAAGCTGGACCCAATCTCACAGTCTTTCAGGATCTGTCTGTCAGGATTTCATATGTAGAATTTAATTGAGGAGACTACAATTGAGCAACTAAATGCATACTGACACAGGTTTTAAACTCCATTTCAAACCATATAAACATTGAACAAAAAGTTCGGAACTTTGTGTTTGGTAGATTATTTCTCTGTTGTAACAATGCTTCTTGGCAATACATTTTATACCGTTGGAAAGCCTGTTTATTTCCCTTTTAAATGGTGCCTCATTTGTAAGGAACATGCATTTGTGGGATGAGCAGCACAGCTGAGTATGTGGGTTGCGCTCATGAAAAATTTGCCAAATCTTCTCTGCCAATGCCAAACAGCTTATTCTGCTGTTGCTATTGACTCTTGTTTTGAGCTTCCGGTACCCCCAGGTGCTGACAATCAGGTACCTGATTGGCACCTGCACTGGAACCTGAACATGTGGAGGAACGTTATGTTCAGCGATGAGTCCAGATTCTGCCTACGGAAGTTGGATCGTAGGGTCAAAGTGTGGAGAAGACGGGGAGAACGCTATGCTGATCGCTGCACCGATAGAGTAACACCTTTTGGTGGAGGCGGTGTGATGGTGTGGGGCGGCATCTCCATCACTGGAAAAACGAGGCTTGTCATCATTGGAGGCAATCTCAATACAGAGAGATATCGAGATGAGATTCTGCAACCGGTGGCGATCCCCTATCCCCACAGTCTGGGACCGAACTCCATCCTCCAAGATGACAACGCTCGCCCCCACAGAGCGGGGTTTATCAGAGACTACCTCCAGAATTTAGGAGTAGAGAGAATGGAATGGCCTGCCAACAGTCCTGACCTCAACCCAATTGAACACTTATGGGATCAGCTTGGGCGTGCTGTTCGTGCTAGAGTGACCGACACAACCACGTCGGCTGACTTGCGACATATCCTGGTTGAGGAGTGGAATGCCATCCCACAGCAGTGTGTGACCAGGCTGGTGACCAGCATGAGGAGGAGGTGCCAGGCTGTTGTGGCTGTGTATGGTTCTTCCACACGCTACTGAGGCTCCTGACTGTTTGTTAAATGAATAAATTGTAAAATTGCCAATATGTCTTGTTTCTTCCTTGTTACTGATAGACTTCAATCATCCAATCCACCAAACAACACCAAACAACAGTCAATAGCAACAGCAGAATAAGCTGTTTGGCATTGGCAGAGAAGATTTGGCAAATTTTACATGAGCGCAACCCACATACTCAGCTGTGCTGCTCATCCCACAAATGCATGTTCCTTACAAATGAGGCACCATTTAAAAGGGAAATAAACAGGCTTTCCAACGGTATAAAATGTATTGCCAAGAAGCATTGTTACAACAGAGAAATAATCTACCAAACACAAAGTTCCGAACTTTTTGTTCAATGTTTATATGAAAATCATATAGGCCTATATGAAAATGTATGAGTTAGACTGGAAACACAAATTTTGAGTCACAATTTCACTCCATCATACAATGGTGACTAAAAATAATTAATGGTCATTGAATGGTTGTATTTGGACTTTTTAGCTGCTGCAAACAAATTGTCCCATATGGCACATTTCGAGTTTGATTCAAATCTTTAAGTTCGGTGTTGTTTTTTGTTTCCCAGGCACCACAGCTGGGCACTCTGATGGGCGTGTACCTGCCCTGTATCCAGAATATTTTCGGGGTGATCCTCTTCCTGCGGATGACCTGGATGGTTGGCATTGGAGGCGTCTTTGGCTCCTTCATAATCGTCTTCATGTGTTGCTCCACGGTGAGTGAAGCTACCTTCCCCTCTGCCATGTTGTGTAATAAAACCACTTCAACTAACGGTTTTGGTCCATTGTCAGAGATTTTAGGACATCCCACAATCACAGTATGAGAGGAAAATGAACACTTTTAGGTGCCACTTAGTTCAGTGATGAAGGTTGTGGCTCCCAGAAGCCAGCTGTCACTGCTCTTGCTGGTGCTCACAGAGAACAGATGTTGAGGGAAAATATGCCAGTTAACTTCACAACACAATGCAGCTGCAAGCGTTCACCAGATTATATCAACCAGAAGTGGCTCCACACACACACACACCCAAACAGTGGAGTGTGTGATTAAGCTAGAGCCTGTTAGAATATAATTTGCATTACACAGATGCTGAAGGTGACACACACTAAATCCTGGCATAAGGCATTCTGCCAATAAATCCCCCTCTCCACCCCCCTCCCCCTGTTGGAATCCCTCATTATCCCGCTCTATCCCCAGCTTTATTTTAAAAATCTAATACAAAACATGAGCAGGACTAGGACACAAACAGAGGCAACGACAGACGAGTGTCAAAGGATGGTTACGGCCTCAAGTCCCAGCTAGGATGAAGAAGACTCAGAAAGAAAGAAAGAAAGAAACAAACAAACAAACAAACAAACAAACAAACAAACAAACAGAAAGAAACAATGAAAGAAACAAAGACAATAATGAATTTAAAAATCCACTGCGTAACATTTACATGAAAAAGATATTGCCTTATTTTCAACCTAAGTAATGTGTTTGGAAAATCCACCTGTCAGTTATGCATGACAACGCCTGGTTTACCTGCCCATGTGGTTGGGAATGATGACTGGTGGGAAATCTTCCTGGCACAGAAGACGTGATGTATCGAAACTGGAGAATGCATGCTTTATGAGCATCTTTAAAAGAAAAAGAAAAATACAAGCTATCATAGATCTTTGTCCTCTCTCTGGTCCCTTTGGTATCTTTTGGTGTAAAGCAATCCCACACCAGCCAGGAGTGCAGTACACCCATGGGTGTGGTAAAGCACAATCCAAAAGCCCAGGATCATACCTGCTCTCACCCTACCACCATCTCCACGTAACTATCTTCATCATTTTAAGCCTGAAGTGACTGCGAAGGGCAAACCGTTCCCTGACACTGGGTGCCATGTCTTTGGTCAAAACAGCAAAGTCACCCTGCAGCATCTTTTTGCTGTAGACCAAAAATACACGTTACGTCCTCAATGAATTATATCACCTCTCTTCTACTCACTCAAATTACTCTAAAAACACTCTCTCCTTAGCTTATTTCCTTTCATTCTGAGGTCACAGGAATGATATTGTCATGGCACAGTGGCCGTGACCCTCGCACCCCTCACTGTTGGTTACACTCTGGTCTAGAGTGTCAGCTAAATGCCAAAAATCTAACTGTAAAATTGTGTAAGCGTGACACTGTCAATTCTAATTTGGCTCTCGACTTGTGTGTCATGACATCATCTTTCTTCTCTCTCTCTCTACTATTATTATCAAATAATCCAGAAATGGTAAAAGGTAAACAGTAACCATTTTCGTCCCCCATGAATGATACAGTCCATGTCTGGGCCACTCAGTGACAAATATGTCACCTTGTTTTGAGCTGTAATTGTAGTTCCCCTTTGGACCAATCAGTGTAATTTTGAAAACTATAATGCAGCTGTGAGATGCATCGTTTCCCAAAGTTTTATCAAAATTGGATCACTGGTTACGCGCTGAGATATTGTGCGTAACACATGGATGAGCGAACAGTGTAATTTTGAAAATGTGAGAATGGAGTGGTGAGATGCATCATTCCCCCGGGTTTCAGCAAAATCCAACAAGTAAACAAAAGTTGTAGCGCCCCTCTTAGGGCAATCAGTGCCGTTTTTAAAATGCAGCGTCCAAGATATTGTGTGTGACAGATGGACCGAGACCGATCCATATAGTCCCTCCTCCAATTTCACAAACTAGAATAGTTTTAAGGGACAACACCAGAAGGCACATGCCCAAATTCAATTGCTTACTTACTGCTATACATGCTTATCATGCAAGTAGGAATATAGTTTTGGAATGTGGCGATTCCAGTCCAGTCCAGTCCAGTTGGGTAGAGGTAATCTGCATTTAAAGGCCAGATATGTGCTATATAGCCTTATACTCACACTGAAATAAAAAAAATGACTTCTTTTTTTTTCTCATTCTAACTATCATACCATTTATTGTATTTTTATATCAAAATCTCATTACTTTTACATCCTGGAAAACAGAAAATCTTTAGTGGTGACTTCATTGTGTACCAGGAGGCAAAATAAAAGTTCCAATCAAAAAAACAATCACAGATTTTTGAACAATCCCGCCCCTCCAGCCCTCCCATCAAATAAAACTGCTTTTCTCTCCCTAACTTACATCCCATTGGTTTAGACTTTTAAATGATCCCTCCCTGTGTTATGTCCCGCCCCAACGTCCTGTTTCAACAGGAAATACATCACATTAAGGAAGCAAGATGCTCTCAAAATACCATTTCATTGTGACTTTAAAGCGTTCACACTTCTGTGACTTTGCCTTCATACAGTTCACAACAGACTGCACGGTTGTCTGTCCCATATCCAGGTGAAAAACCGACATTAGCAGTGATATCAGGGGGATACCATGATACCTTCTAGTCTCTGTGTCTGGAGAATGCTGAGCGTGCAACATCCAGCCGCTCATCCTCGCAGCATCTGACAGCAGTAAAACTATTAAATGTTATTATCTGTGATCCGGTGAGAGCGAGGTCACTTCATTAAGACCTGATTAAAGAGTCACTTAACATCTGCTCTAAGCCTGCGGGGCCAGAGGCGGCCGGGCAGACCTGTAATGCTAACTGGATTACATCATACAGACACACACACCTGCCCCTAGAATGTAACATGGGGCACGCACACACACACACACACACACACACACTCACACAAACATGTACACAAATATTACACATATGCACATCTTATGTTTTCTCCCTGTGCCAATTTTTCTTTCCTCCTCTCTTCAAAGGCTCTTTCAGACACACACACACACACGCACACACACACGCACACACACACACAAACACACACACACACACACTAATAAACCGTCGGTTTTGACGTGGGTCTTTTCTTCAACTATTTTTCCCTTGATGATTCACATTTTCTGATACCTCTCCTCCCACTTATTATTTTTTTTATACCAGTCTTTCTCCTCCATTTATTTCTGCTGTTCCCGTCCTCTGCCTCCCTCTGCTTCTCATTCTCTATTTTTCTACCCTGCATTTACAATCCAAGCACATATTTATCCTCCCAACATTTATTTTTCACTGTGTCTCTTTCAATTTGCTCTCTCTCTCCCTCTCTAATCTTTGATTCTCTGTCGCTCTGTCACTGACGTAAAAGCCCCATGGTGCCTCTGCATCACTGAGCTGTAGCAGAGAACGTGCGCAACCAGCCATGTAGGTTGTTATCCCATAGATTGGACAATTCAACATGACGAGATGAGTCAGACTCTTCCACTCCTCTATGTTTTTCTCTGCTCACTCAGTCCCCCGGTTCATCAAGGTCTCCAAGTCGTCCCACGGTCCCAGTCAGCCTTATTTAGTTTGACTAGATACGGAGTGTCCACCTGCTGCCTCTCAGCACCTTGTAACCCTGCTGTGTCGTCTGCTGCTTTTTCAGACCATGCTCACCGCCATCTCCATGAGTGCCATTGCAACGAACGGAGTTGTACCAGGTGAGTGGGTGTCAGAGGCAGTGTTTTCTAGTCAGGTCACCAAACCTCGAGTCCAAGTCGAGTCCCAAGTCCTCGGTGTTTGAGTCTGAGTCTGAGTCCAAGAACAGTCTTTTCCTTTTTTTGTACTTTTTACATATTTTACATTTAGCACTACTGTTCGCACTAGTTAATCTAAAATCTAAACAGTTCATGGTGGAGCCATCTTTATCTATCACATGACTAACAACGCTCTTACTCCCAGGCACCACACACTAATTTTATGTCGATTCATTGATTTTTCATAGCCTATAAATCCACACAGGCTATATTGTTAACCAAGCAGATGATCAGGTATAAATTTAGGGTAACGCTGAAAAGATGTGTAGCCGATTTCTAAGGTGATTGAGTCCCAAGTTCAAGTCCTCACTGCTCAAGTCCAGGTCATTCAAGTCTGAGTCGAGTCACGAGTCATCCAGGACTCGAGTACTACAACACTGATCTGAGGGATGTATTTGTGTGTTTTGTATTTGTGTGTGTGTGTGTGTCTGTCTATCTGTTTGCACACTTGCTATAATGTCCTGACAGTTATAGCACGCTAAATGTTCGGTTTGTTTTTTTGACCCACAGCTGGAGGTTCATACTACATGATCTCTCGCTCCCTGGGTCCTGAGTTTGGTGGAGCGGTTGGAATCTGCTTCTACTTGGGCACCACTTTTGCCGGTGCTATGTACATTCTTGGCTGTATTGAAATTCTGCTGGTAAGGAGCCCTAATTATTGAGTAACTGACACCAGTTTATTGCTTTTCATGCTCCCTGGTCTGTATTAACAGACAGTAACAGCATCTTACAATAAATGAAAATCTACTCTGAAGTCCTTGTGAACTGGACCAAGCTAAGTAAAAGATCCAAATCTATGAGACACCTTTCTGACCATTAATGATCTTACTTTACAAAAACATGCCATTTTGCTTAGTGCTGGACATCTTAATTTAGCTTATCAAGCTAAAATTATGATCCATATTCATAACTAATATGTACTGTATATGTACATTTGATTTTCCTTATAACAGGTTTGAAGGGGCAGAAACCATTATGTAGACATGCCCAGCAGCACATGTATAAGCAACAGAATCTAAATGAAGGGTAATAAATATGAAGACACTTATTTCATGCTCCCATCTACAATAGCAGAATGTTATTAATTTGAGCGTCTTGCAAACAAGAAACAGCAAAATTAATTTGATGTTTCCTTTGATTTAACACTAATTGCTATTGCTCTCTGTTCTGTTACAGCAATATAAAACCTTTCACACTGATATTTCTGGAAGATATCTCATTGCTCTCCATTTTCACTTCACCTTCTCTCTCTTCCCTCATTTCATCTCCTCTGTCTTTCCTTATGCCTCCACCTTCTCTCCCATACTCCACCCCACCCTACTGTATTCTCTCCAATCCCTGTTGCTCCTTTGCCTCCACCTCGCTCCCTCCATCTGTCCATCCCGTAGATTTATATTGTTCCTCAGGCAGCCATCTTCAAGCTCGAGGGCCTGGAGGGGCCGGAGGCGGAGGAGGCTCTCCTCAACAACATGCGGGTGTATGGCACCATTGTGCTGAGCTTAATGGCGCTGGTGGTGTTTGTGGGGGTCAAATATGTCAATAAGCTGGCGCTGCTCTTCCTGGCCTGCGTCATCCTCTCCATCCTGGCTGTGTACGCCGGGGTCATCAAGACCGCCATCGACCCCCCCGTCTTCCCGTAAGTCACTCGCTCGTCTTATCTGGCAGCCACGCTGATACAGAACTGAACAAAAATATAAACACAACATGCAACAATTTTAAAGATTTTACGTGGTTACGGTTCATGTAAGAAAACCATTCAATTGTAAGAAATTCTGTGCAAAGGAGAAATGTTCAGTAACAGGGATGTAAACAAAGTCATGCACAAGATTTGAGAGAAATAAGCCTTTTGTGGAAAAAATATGGGATATTTTTTTTTTTTGTCATGAAACGTGACCGAAACTTCACAAGTTGCATTTATATTTTTCTTCAGTATGGATTTGATTGCATCCATTCAGAGATATTCCTTCATGTAAAGTATGTTTTCTGACCATATCACAGCCAGGAATGGTTTCTGACTGCATTGTATCCGGATAAGTTACAGCGATGCTTTCACTGACTTCCCTTACAGGGTCTGCATCCTGGGAAATCGAACTCTTGTCTCTAAAGGGTATGACGTGTGTGCGAAGGTCATCGAAAGGGACAACGAGACAGTCACCACCAAGCTGTGGAGGAGCTTCTGCGATTCTGAGTTCCTCAATGCCACGTGCGACGAGTACTTCATCAACAACAACGTCACGGAGATACAGGGCATTCCGGGGGTCACGAGTGGCATCCTGGCAGGTAAGAGGGGGCAAATCAATGTAAATGACACTACCTTGTATCACTTATCAATCCCTCTCAACTGGTAATTTTCTATGCATCCTCCCTCCTTCTCTACCTCTCTCTGTTTCTCTGTCTTTCAGAGAATCTGTTTGGTTACTACCTCGACAAAGGGATGATCTTGGAGAAGCGTGGACTTGTGTCGGCGGTGGATCCGGACAGTCCCACAACCAGCTCCAACCGCTACGTCCTGGCTGACATCACCAGCTTCTTCACCCTGCTGGTGGGGATTTACTTTCCCTCTGTCACAGGTTAGTACCAGAGATCTGTCAGGACTAGACCTGACACAATGTTTGATAAAGGAGAAACTGATGACTAGCATCACTATCTCTTGTGCTTCATTTCTATATTTCTGCTGAATTTTCCCCTGCACACAGCAGAGGTAATGTTTTTTCTATCCGGTGTGCCCAAACTATTTCCATGTAATTCAATGTGTATTATTTGTGCATTATGTTTTACTCTTGCTATGGGGGCCTGATCATTGCATATTGGCACAAGAGTGCTTACAATGGTGAAAACATTCATTTGTGCTCAAAAAAATAATGGATGAGGAGTAATTCTGTGTTGCCAAAAGTGTAAAGGCACAAATATGATCAAGAACTGTTGACACAATTAAAGTTCAGTGAGGTGAAATGACAAGAAGTCATAATGCCATAGAAACTGTGGGACTCACATTCCACCAGCACCCAACAGATATAAATGCTGAGTCCCTCTTCATAGATTTGGGACAGGCTTCAGCCTTGATTAAATAAAACGGGCTGTTCAAATTTGCATTGAGATGCTTGATTAAAGGCTCGGTTTAATCTGATTGTTTTTTTGAAAAGTAAATTCATTGTGCAGCTACATCATTCTCTTTGGTACAAATAGAGGGAGGAGGTTGAGTGGAAGAAAGATGACCTTCCACATGGAGGTGTAAGGCAGAAAGCTCATGTTTATTTCATCCTCGTGTGCTTTGTGCCTCACAGGTATCATGGCTGGCTCCAACCGGTCTGGAGACCTGCGCGATGCTCAGAAGTCCATCCCTATCGGCACCATCGCAGCCATTACCACCACATCTACTGTGTGTATCCTTCACTGAGCCAAAGCCCACAGAGAGAAACTGTGTGGTTCTGAAAGTGATGATCAACGACTTTAATATAACTTTTTGCATCGTAAGATATCGTTTGGATAAAAAATGTTCAACAATGCATTCCTTAACTGTTTATCCCAGATATGTCCTGTGTGGTGCTGTTTGGTGCCTGTATAGAAGGAGTCGTCCTGAGGGACAAGTGGGTCTTATGTGTTCCAATCCAACAACAGAGTTTTATATAATCAGACAAAGAACATTAAACATTAGACCTTAGATTATCTATGTTCTAGACTGATTGCTGAACAGGTCATTGCATGTTTCTCCAACACCAGTTCAGTCATTTGTCCTCACCTTTGCCCTCAGGTTTGGTGAAGGAGTCAGCGGTAACCTAGTGATTGGTACGCTGGCCTGGCCGTCCCCCTGGGTCATTGTGTTTGGCTCCTTCTTCTCCACCTGTGGGGCAGGCCTTCAGAGTCTGACTGGGGCTCCACGTCTCCTACAGGCCATCTCTCGGGACGGCATCATCCCTTTCCTTAGAGTGAGTGCAGATGGCTCACTCATCTCAATTGGGCCAGGATTGTTGCGGAAGTGATGATAACTTATACCTGCCCTGCCTTCAGTTTGCTTGCTCTGTCAGAGGCTATCTCCAGGTCCAGCTGATTAAATGAGGAATAATGGCCGAGGCGAGGCAGGAGCCTGTTTAGGACAAAAGTGATTAATGACCCTGCTTCAGGGGCCAATGTGACCTGAATGAGAGAGATGAAAAGGCTAACTCTCCTGTCAACTCACTTTCCTTTATGTGTTGGTGTGTGTATGTGTGTGTGTATGTTCACAGTTGACATGTAGGCTATCTTTTTGTGTTGCTGCAGGTGTTTGGACATGGTAAAGCCAACGGAGAGCCCACCTGGGCCCTCCTACTCACAGCTAGCATCTGTGAGATTGGCATCATCATCGCTTCCCTGGACGCAGTCGCACCCATCCTCTCCATGTAAGGGCACCGTGAATCCCTAAGGACTTCAAAGCTATACAGGCCAACTGCAGACACGTTCCTTCTCTGTATCTCACTTGTCTCTCTCTCTGTCTCTCCTTCTCTCTCTCTCTCTCTCCCTCTCTCTCTCTCTCTCTCTCTCTCTCTGTCTCTCCCTCTCTCTCTCTCTCCAGGTTCTTCTTGATGTGCTACATGTTTGTCAATCTTGCCTGTGCCCTGCAGACTTTGCTGAGGACACCAAACTGGAGGCCGCGCTTCAAGTTCTACCACTGGTGAGCGGTTGTGTCAGTGTGCATGAACTTGCTATATACATTTTCATGACATATGCTATTATCATGAAATCCATGTTCGGGACAAACCATAAACATTCAGTCTACTATAATGGTACAATATGTAGGCAAACTTTGCTCAGAGATCTGTAGACATGTAGACACTTAACACAGACTCTACAGGGTGAAAGTGTGCAGGATCAGTGTCAGACAACAGGCACTTGTGAAGCAATGTTTGCTGTTTTTATTGTGTGCGTCAGAGTCACCATGGGAAGCCAAAGTCTGTCTGTCTGTCTGTGTTCTGGCATTAGCTCAACAGCAGCAGCTATTTTACAAGCTGTGGTCATTGCTACGCCCCAACCAGTGGTGTGAAGCTAGCATCAGTTAGCAGTTAGACCAAGCATGTGACCTCCTGTCCCCCACAGGGCTCTGTCTTTCCTGGGTATGAGCCTGTGCCTGTCGCTCATGTTCATCTGTTCCTGGTATTATGCCATAGTTGCCATGGGCATCGCTACCTGCATCTACAAATACATTGAGTTCTGTGGGTAAGTGATCATCCTGACAGCTCCCTGCCCTGCCCCTCTTAGAATAAGATTTGGACCAAAGGCAAGAATGAAGATTTTATTAAAGCATCCACCTGGGCAGAGTCTTTGAAATGTTTGGCTGGGTCACAGAGGAACTGTCTGTTTTCCTTGCAATAAATCTCTATTCTTCTGCCAACGGTTATCAAGTTCCTTTAATTTAATGACAGTGATGGATTTAATGACATGCTTTGGTTGCTTTAACTGAAAAGGATAAAACATAGGGCACCTTTGTTTATCAACACACACATTTATTAGGATCTCTCAGAGGTACAGCCAAAACTGAACATCTTAAATGGAACGATGAAGCATTCTTGCGTGCCAACCCATAAATGTGCTGTGTGACAGAGCTGAGAAGGAGTGGGGAGATGGGATACGTGGCATCTCCCTCAGCGCCGCGCGATTCGCTCTCATGAGGCTGGAGGAGGGACCGCCACACACCAAGAACTGGAGGTCAGTCCACTCCATCCGAAACAGTTAAACTGACATTCTGAGATACTTGTTTTAAGTCATAATAATAAAAAACATCCATGATGACCAGATGGCATTACCTACTCTTAATCTAAGGCTGGCGTTACACGTTAAACTTTTTCACACAACTGAGTTTTATTGGAGTTGCACTGTGTATCACCCCCTGCAATTAACTGAAAAGTTGCGTGTAACCTGGTTGCATCAAGTTGAAACTGTCTGAACTTTTTGCAACTAGGTCCACAGCCAATCAAAACGCTGATATCATGTCATGTGACTTTCAGTTTCGCCAGTACTATGGCCAGCTGATAGAGTAACTAACAAAAACTATGGACAGGCTTGTGACACCCAAGAAAAATAAATCACTGTCATCCAGTATTTTGAAGGTTTGTGGATTAACTTTACATATAAATATTGTCATATTCCAGGTAGGTTAAGTATTTCCTGTATGGAAAATTAACTTGGCCCAGTGAACATTAGCTAGCATTAGCTTACATTAAGCTAACATTAGTTTAACCACCAACTGTAGACATTGCTTACTTTATGTTAATATTACACCACAGCAAAGACATTTAACATGCTAAATCACTTACTTTTAAACTAGATGTCAACACAAAATAATGTAAATATTATTGTAATTAATTATACATGACTTCCAACCATTTATACTATTGCAGAGCGTGTGGTTTTGATTACATTTGAAATGCGTGAACCTTACCTTCACTGTGTAACACCGGCCCAAGAGCTTGTTTAAATGCTATCACATGTCCTTCCTGACATGAGTCTGTGTCCTGCTGCTTCCTATCAGGCCTCAGATCCTGGTCCTGGTGAGTGTGGATGCTGAGCAGAACGTGGAGCAGCCTCGCCTGCTGTCCTTGACCAATCAGCTGAAAGCAGGAAAGGGTCTGACCATCGTTGGCACCTCAGTGCAAGGAACCTTCCTTGACCACTACACTGAGGCCCAGAGGGCAGACCAGGTTAGTGTTCATTGCTCTCTTAACACTCACACACACATTTGGACTCTCACACATCTTTACATACTAACAAGCAAACTTAATGTGTACACACACTCACATGCATGTAGTTTTTGCGTAGCCCCTTACAGCTGCCCTCTCCTCCTCTTGGTGTCTCTCCAGTCATTGCGTAAGCTGATGGAGACAGAGAAGGTGAAGGGATTCTCTCAGGTGGTCATCTCCTCTAATCTGAGAGATGGGACATCCCACCTGATCCAGGTCGGAGGACTGGGAGGCCTGAAGCACAACACTGTGCTAGTCAGCTGGCCTCGAAACTGGAAACAGGCTGAGGAATGCCAGCGCGTCAGGAACTTCATTGGTAAGTTTTAGATCACTGGTGAAGTAATGGCAAATTTGGATGTTGGTTTTGTTTTATTGCCCGCCTGACCGTCCTAGTAGAGGGATTCCTCACAAGGTTTCATGAGGTTTTCATGGTAATTTTACCTTGTCGTCAGTTGAGGGTCAAAGGTTGTCATTTTTATTAATTGTTCTCAATGTGGGTGTTATGAAGCCCATTGAGACTGTAACAGTGATTAAGAGCTATACAAATAACTTCACTTTATGGATGTTGAATTTTATAAGTGATTTACACCATCAGAAATAATGTATTTTATTACCAAATCATCTCCTTTCCTAACTGCTGAGGTGAATTCATCAATGGACAAACGGAGATATTTCCCCAGGCATTACATTATCTTTTATAGCAAAGACATTTCTTCCCTCCCTGTGCAGAGGTGGTCAGAGAGACGACCGTGGCCAGTCTGGCCTTGCTGGTCCCTAAGAACATCGCCAGCTACCCGTCCAATGGAGAGCGCTTCACTGAGGGCCACATAGACGTGTGGTGGATCGTCCATGATGGAGGCATGCTGATGCTCCTGCCCTTCCTGCTGCGCCAGCACAAGGTGGGAAACCAGATCTCTCCAGGAAATAATAAATAATAGTAATAATAAATATTCTTGACTTGGGTGAAGATTTATTATGCATTTGTCCCTAAGAAAATCCTTCTAAATAATGAACACAAATTTGTGAGGGCAGAATACAGCGGGTTAAATAGAAAATATGTCATATACATTTCCTGCTTTGTGCCGATAGGTGTGGAGGAAGTGCAAGATGCGCATTTTCACTGTAGCTCAGTTGGACGACAATAGCATCCAGATGAAGAAAGACCTCCTCATCTTCCTCTATCACCTGCGCATCGACGCTGAGGTGGAAGTAGTAGAGATGGTGAGAGATGTTGCTGTCACATTCTCTGAGTTCACAAACATAGAGAATATTTCTGTTCTAGGTGTGTTCTAAAATAACCATAATGAGGTATCACAATGTCAAGTTCTAGGTGTACTTTTTTGAAAATGCAGCCAATCTTTCATCCAATATATGATACAAGTTTTGGTGCATGATATCTGTGCAAATATCTTTTCCCTCCAAAGCATGACAGTGACATCTCAGCCTATACCTATGAGAAGACTTTGGTGATGGAGCAACGCTCACAGATCCTCAAACAGATGCATCTGACCAAGAATGAGATGGAGAGAGAGGTACGCCAGAGAAGCCCTTGCTATGATGGACAAACTGTAATGCCTAATGAAAATTCATATGACTTTTAACAGCTTGCACCAGTGTGCTGGAGGTGGAGAGACCTGACATTTTAGTCAACATAAGCCAGTACTTGACATTTATTTTGACTGTGCCTTCATCACTCAGTCTACTCCAAAGGCCAGCGCTGTGGCAGGGGAGTGATTCATAATTAGTCATTGTTGTAAATTATATCTGTGTCTAGACTTGCCCTTGACGATCTATCTCATTAATCATAGCACCAGTACGGCAACCTCAGCTTCCTCGGGACTTGAAGTACATTTTAAGACCAACAGCAAGTGGATTACACTGAATCCTTAGTCTATCAGTCTATCAAGAGAAAATTTTACAGTTTATTGTTACTGATCGATCGGCTAACTGTATCTTTAAATAAGATAAAAACAAGATTTCTAGAGGTTTGTCATGCTGCAATTCTGAACTTCAAGAAACAAAGAAAGAAGGAAAGAGGGAAATTCAAAATTTAACTTGTTTTAATATATTTCCTTGCTTTTCCTCATGACAGATCCAGAGTATTACAGATTCGTCCCGTGGTTCCATCCGCCGTAAAAACCCGTCCACGCTGCACTCCCAGCAGAGCACCGAGGAGGGAGCCAGCATGGCAGAAAACCTGAAGAGGAGGTACTGCCACCACTGCCATTGCTAGAAGATTTGCTATTATATGGTATCGTGGTTGTATCGAATCGTCAACCCCATATCGCGTATCGAATCATGAGATAAGAATATTGTCCCATCCCTACTGCAAAATGGTCCCACCGGTCTCTGGCTTGCCACCTTAACACTGGAGTGTCACCCGTGCTGACAGGTGTCTCTCTCTTTCTTTCACCCTGTCACGTTGTCACGTCACGGTGCCCCTCTCTCAGTCTGTGGCTGTCTCCCACCCGACACAGGTCCAGCTGATCCACAGTAAGAACGCCGCCCCGACCCCCACGTCCCCCACTGCGCCTGCAGGGGGCGCTGTGAGTCCCGACGCCGAGGTGCAGAGGACCTGGACGGACGACAAGGGAGCGGAGAAGGGAAGAGCCAGGCGGCAGCAGCAGCAGCAGTACGCCCAGAGACGGTCAAAGACCTCTTCAGCATGAAGCCGTGAGTAGCCTGCTGTCACTGTCACTCTGCTCAGCTCTCTCGGCACTAGACTTGACTCTTGATATACAGTATATACAGAGTAGAGCTGCAACGATTAATCGATTAATGGATTAGTTGTCAACTATTAAATTAATCGCCAACTATTTTGATAATCGATTAATCGGTTTGAGTAATTTTTTAAGAAAAATAAGTCAAAATTCTCTGATTCCAGCTTCTTAAATGTGAATATTTTCTGGTTTCTTTACTCCTCTATGACAGTAAACTGAATATCTTTGGGTTGTGGGCAAAACAAGACATTTGAGGACGTCATCTTGGGCTTTGGGAAACACTGATCGACAGTTTTCACCATTTTCTGACATTTTATAGACCAAACAACTAATCGATTAATCGAGAAAATAATCTACAGATTAATCGACAATGAAAATAATCGTTAGTTGCAGCCCTAATACAGAGCAAGGACATGGCATGGGTCAGTGGCAAACATTTGTGTCTATCAACCCATGTTCCAGGTTTTGAAGAGACAGAGGAGCATCATAAACAAACACAGCTATCTACATTGGTGGAAAGAGTACTAGTAACTTATGACTTATGATATTTTACTTAATTAGAAGTAAATGCGCTGGTGTAAAAGTCTGCTGTAAAAAGTAGCTAATTTAAAGTGTAATCAGAGTAGAAGTTACTTTTTAGAAAAGAGAATGTTGTTAGATGTGATCTTTTCCATGCAATTCTAAAAGGACGAGAGGACAGAGTTCAAACTAGATTATTTTGATTGTAAAAATTGGAAATTACAAAATAAATTGCACAAACAAAGTAAAGCCAGATTACTCCTCTCACTGAATCACTCCACAATTTTTCAGTTTACAATGGTCCAGTTTCTGGTGCTAATGGAGAGCCACAAAATGTGTAGTAACTCTGTAATGGATGTGATTTAAAATGTAGTGAAGTACTTCAATAAAAACGTACTTCAGTACAAGTAAAATTACTGACTTTAAAAAATTACACAATTACACAAAAAGGCTACTCAATTACAGTAATGTGAGTAAATGTAATTAGTTACTTCCACCCTTGACTATCTATATGCTGCATCTGTCCTGTGTGTAATTCGCTATTATTTCTTTCCTCCAATGATGCTGCAGGGAATGGGAGAGCCTGTAAGTATTAACAGTTTGTAGTGAGACATAGTCTGTGAATCAAAGACTTAAAAGACCGTTTTGTAAACCAAATACCAGGCCCTGGCCCAATCTTCTCTCGTGTCGTGCCTCATCAGGAACCAGTCCGATGTGAGGCGCATGCACACAGCGCTGCGGCTCAATGAGGTCATCACCAAGAAGTCCAAGGAGGCAAAACTGGTTCTGCTCAACATGCCTGGACCTCCCAGGAACCGCATGGGCAACGAGAACTGTATCCTTCATGTCTACATCTTCGCAGAACATATTCTAAACATCATCATGTATCAGTATTTATGCACTGTACCTGTAGCAGTACTTAACACAGTGCAGTATGTCGTAGAAATTATCACTTCATCCTACACTAATAGAAACTATCTATATACACGACCTGTCAAAAGTTACAACAGGCATTTTTTTTTTTTAACTATTTTTCACATTTTAGAATAATAGTGAAGACATCAAAACTATGAAATGATTCTTTAGATTCTTCTCTCTGTCTTGATGGAAAGGCAAATGCTTTGGAAAGAAATTCATTCATAGGCATCAACTTCACTATTCATATTTGTCTAAGAAACACATTTCAAGCATTTAAGCATAAGCCTTTAGATCAAAATGGCTTTAAGATAATGAAAAACACAGTACATTCAATCAGGTGTGTCCAGACTGGTACTGAGAGTAATCCAACTATAAACCGCACTAAATTAAATTCCTTCACTTTGATTCTCTCTCTCAGACATGGAGTTCCTCGAGGTACTCACTGAAGGCCTCAATCGGGTCCTCCTAGTGCGTGGAGGCGGACGCGAGGTCATCACCATCTACTCCTGAAGGGCCAGTCGTTTAAATGGCGGCTCACTCGCTACACATGACCTCTAGATGGACTGTGCCCTCTCTTTCTCTCTTTACCTCTGTACCGTACCAGGAAGCTCCTTCACATCCCACCCAGTCATCACACATCGTCTTCATCATCCTCATCCTCAGACAACCAGGGGCCAGTTGCATGAAGTTAGTTTAAGACTAGTCTAAGCCTTAGACTGGTCTTACATTCTCAGGTTGGACTCGGCTAATTAAGACTGTCTGTTACTTAAATATTAGGACTGATTTATTTTGAGGTAGGAAAGTTAGCCACCTTCCCCCTGACTAATCTTGAGTTAAGAATTTTGTTATTATGGCAAGGAGTCGGCCTAACTGTCAGAGCGGGAAGTTTAAATACTGTAGCTATTTCATAAAGGATGGCAAATCTTTGGTTTTTGGAAAGAACCTGAAAAAGAGTGAGTCTTTAGAGACAGAAACAACCCATTAGAGAGCTACAACAATCAAGAAGTAGTAGGAACAGGTAAATATAAGTGTCTATAGCAAGTTTGACTTAAGGTCACATTTAAGTCTAAGACTGGGTCTATCTTTATGCAACTGGCCCCAGCTCTTTCCAGACTGTCTACTCTCTGGAGCCCAACCAGCATCACACTCTAGATACTGTAGGCCGAGCTGTATGGTCATTCCTGTGTTTTTTCCTTTGTGGTATTTTGAATTGTCCCTCTGTCCCTTTGCTTTAGTTTCTCGTGGATGAGGGTCATTTGTAAAAAAAAAAAAAAAAAAAAGGAGGGTTCTTTGTAATTCGTCCTCATTTTCTATTATTTATTTATTTATTATCCATGTTATTTATTTATTAAGTCATCTATTCATTTCTGTCTTTGTCATGTATTTTAAAAGTATGGTTGGAAGCATATAGGTCAATAATTCACTAGGCAGCAAAAGCAAAAAGCTCTTCCTATTAGTTCACACTGGGTCAGAAGGTCAGATGAGGATTTCTATCTGCATACAGTATATTCATATTCATCTGTAGGAAATGACTACATGGAACAAATAAAACAATGTGGGGAGGAGAGAGCAATCCTAGGACCCAAAACAGAACCAGACTGATTGATCATACAGATCGATTGTACTAGTTTGCACTCATTCTAGTGCACAAAGTCTATAGTTATGTTTATAGTTATAGTTGTAGTTGGATTTGTGTCTGTATGGCCTCTTTACTTATCTCTGGCCATGAACTGAGTCCGTACTATCAGAGCAATGTGATCAGGATTGGCCTCTCCTCCTCATACGAGGGATTTACCTCTCGTCAATATCACTTGTCTCACTCATCACAGGGAGCTTAACAGAAATTAAAATAAAACGAGAGGTGGTCCATGTCCAAAATGGATTTGATACAGATTTAGTCATGATCCCAAACCTGATTGTTTGACTTCATTATCCCCGGGGTTAGGCAGGGATCATACAGATTGAATGGACTGAATGATATGCTGCAATACAGTATGAACTCAAACTGACTGTTGTAAATACTGCACATTCACTAATCATCTGATATGTATTGCTCCCAGAGTCCTGATGCCTCATGCCAGTTGATCAGGGCCTACTGGGATCTTACATATTTTATCCTCTCTATTGTTTTTATAGTAGAATATTGTGAGTTAATATAAAGTAGATTTGAACGATAAGAAAAGTCAGTTAACAAGAATGACTTTGCTAGATAATTTCATGAAATGTGAACGTTATCACAATCCAAAAACATGACCAGTCTACATTACTCAAAGATGTTTTTTTCTTATTGGGTTCAAAATAATAACTGTCCATAATTGTTCTTTTTTTTTTTTTTTTTTTTTTTTACCAAATGCTTGCAATCAAAATGTGCCAATATGTAATGGGAAAAAAAATGTTTTGATACAAACCCTTTTTAGTACAAAGTCTAATGTGGGATTAAGTATAACAGTATTTTATGTAGACTTTAAATGTGAAATTACAGCTGATTTTGGCCCAGCATCTGTACTTAATAAACTTTCATACAGCCTTGTAGTGTAAAGTATTATGGGAAAAATGAATGAACCTAGAATTGTATTTATTATTTATTATTTTGACACAGACCTGTAAAACTATTAAATCATATATTATGACCCACACTTAAATTGTTATTTTTGTAAACAGATATACAACATATAAACATATTAAATCTCACATTTATATGTGTTTCAGAGATTAAAAACTGCAATTTATCATTGTGTTTGCGAATAGTGTATGAAACAAATTGTATCTAGGAGAATTCAATTATTTTTTTGTATGATGTGTTTTAGAAAAAAAATAATTTCATGGATTTAATAGCTTGAAATATCTTAAATGTATGGTGTGTGCTCTATATCTGTGGAAAATATAATTTAGAAACAAATGCTGCTACAACTTTATGACGAGCCAAACACAAATATAAAGGAATTAGACAACGTCAGTGGAGATTTTGACTGTCAGTGTGTACATGATTGCTTTATTTAATTGTTAATCCTTCAAAAGATATTTCAAGAGAATTCCATTTAATGTTATTTTGTTGAAAATGCAGACAGAATTGGAGCACCTGCTTTCAAAATATCTTGAACACATTTCCAAAATATCAAGACTTTCTTCTTTCATCTGTCTTGTGTTATACAAGTAGCACCTACATGGAAGAGCAATTGTAATAGAAAGCTGAATCTGTATAGACATGGGTAGACAGTTTAATGTATATAAGATGTAACTTCTTTAAGAATCTTAAAAGTTGAAAACAATTAAGTGATACTGCTGTTTGCATGATTTTGTGACCATTGTTATGGTGTCATGTGAAGAGGGATGTGACAGGATATATTTACTAAAGTATTCAAATCATTTTAAATATGCAGTTTGTTGCTAATTTGCTGAACTGAAAGATTTGCACATCTGAGAGAGTGCATCTGTCCATTTAAGACCCTCATTCTTCACTTAAAAAAAAAAAAAAAAGATGTCAAGTGAGTGATCTGCGTTATTTAAAAATGTTTTGAAAAGGGCTCTTTGATGCAAGTATCCTCATCCTGTTCCCCTGGACCTTGAGCTCAGTACATTGAGACTAATTTGAGCTGGAAGGCACCTGTCAGATAACTCTGAAAGAACTTGGCCAATTCAATTAGACCTCCGGTTTCTCCTTTGTTACGTAATATTACTGAGAGGCTTATGTGTTACAGCCAAAACAGTGTCAGGCGTTTTGACTGTGATGTCTCTTGCACACATGGTATGTGCACAATAAATTGTATTCATCCTGATGCATGAAGTCAGATTATCCTGTAAAGTACCTTTCTGACTTTTTTGTTTTGTTTTGTTTTGTTTTGTTTTGTTTGGTTTGGTTTGGTTTGGTTTGGTTTGGTTTGGTTTGGTTTGGTTTGGTTTTGTGTCTTCAATAGATCTTTAGTTTTGCCTCCTGTATGATTTAGTAATTATTTGAACAGACATAATGACTTCATACACATGTACTTGTCATAATGTTAGAACTCTTTTCATATTTTGCTCTAAATCTGTTGGTTCAAAAAGTAGAAAACATGGTCTTGGTATGTAACAGTTTCTCTTACAGTAGGATGTACAAACACAACTTTCAATATTAATGAGTTATGGGGAAAGTATCAGTTTAATTCTATTCGCATATCCTTGTTCCTCCTGGCATAGTGCCGTAAAGTAGTTTACTTCCTGAGCAAGTTCTGTGAGAATTTCTATCCCTTCATCTCATGTCAAAGAGGAAATCTTATTAGCCTTCTGTAGCTTTTGCAGGAATTTACATTGTTTAACTATTCTAATTCCCTTCAAATGTAGAGCCTAGTGTATGCATGTAGGTGTCTTGTTTTCGATGCAGTAGCATAAACCTCACCTCACCGTAAACATGTCAGTTTGTCCTCTTTTATTTGCTGAATGTCTGTGCCACCCTCAGTGTTTCCCTAATGACTCTGAGAAGTGTGAGCACATAACATCAACAAGAACAAAAGACAAGAACTAGTATTTCTAAATCTCCACTCATAGTAGCCTACTGTATTTACTTCTGATTCATAAGAGAATCATTCAGCGCTAGAAGATGGTGTCGTTCTAAACGTAGAGATCTTAGTCATTGGTCAGTAGTAGTTTTTTCAAGCTCCCTTTCCCAGGAACAAAAATTATGATATTGAATAAAATCCCATGTTTGAAAGTGTGTGTGTGTTGTTGTTACATGATTACATGTGTGTATGCTGTGTGTGTGAACCTGACAATGTGTGTATGCATGTGCTTGTGTGAGTGATAGCAGTGTGTGCAATTGTATGGAAAGGTAAAGATGGGACATCTGTAAATATATCAGTGATTATAATCTTAGAGACAAAATGTTTAATATGTGTGTCAATGCAAGTTGAATATTTTACAGATTTAAAAATAGGCAATCTGTATTGTGTTCTAAAATGATATATAAAAATTGTTTTATGTTTTACCGTGTCAAATGCTTATGCAACTATGGCTAATGGTTTAATGAAACCATTTTATACCTATGTCTGCACAAAATGCAATAAATTAAAAACATTTTAATACAACAGTGACTTGCTAAAAGCATCAGTCTCTCATTTTTCCTACAGTGGTTTCACAATATGATTGCTAGCTGTGCTAAATGATGCCATTATAGGTGGAATAATGTAGTGTTTTGGGGCAAGCCTTCAAGACAGTTTGTATCTCGCAAAATGAAATAAGTATTACTATTATTCTGAAGTGCTAGAAAAACATTAAACATGATTTATGATGATGAAGTTACCTTTAAATAAGCAGACTGTTAATTTAGCAGTTTTTCGACCCTTTCCATGTTCTTCACTGTTGTATTTTGGCAGAACCTCCTCCTACATTTGCTTTGTACCAGCAGCCTAACAACACAACAACTCAAAGATCTGAAGTGTTCATGTTGCTGTGATTTAAGGGTCTCGATGCGGTTGTTTTGGTCTGCACCCGAGTGCGATTACTGTGTTCACACCTGCCCAAACGAATCGCACCAAGGGGGAAAACGAACCAGAATCCGATTTAACCGGACTAAAAGCGCAGGTGTGAAAACGCCCTAGAAAACAGCAAGAATGTTGTTGTGGAGAATAAATTGTTCCAGGCATAAGTGCATAATGACTGCTAAAACCACCACTTCACATGCAAAGAAGCATCTATCTTTGTTTTTGCTTAAAACAATAGCAATGTAACAAGTTCGTTTTAAAGGAAATTATACTATAACATAAATTAAATATATTCTGCATGGTAATACAGTAGCCTATCATGTGATATAAAGCCTACTGTCTTTGACTCAATCTACTCATAGGTTTTGTGTACCAATGTATTTGTAGAGAAGGGTCATAGTAAAAGCTGCACTACAGAAATGACTTCGGTCTGACAGGTCATCATAAAAGCTAAGAATATACTTCTCAAATTCCACTATTATGGATTGTGGCGGTGGTAGCCTCGAGGTCAGAGAAGTGGTGGCTGTGACTGGAAAAATCCCCCTACTGGCTGGGAAAACGTGGCAAGAGGAAGTGAATAACTAACAATCTCCTCTCCTTCAACAACTACTGCCTAGGAGCCCTTGAGCAAAGGACTGAACCCCCAACTTCTCCAGTGGAACTGGCTGGAAGTAGATGACTGTGGTTGTACTGGACACCTTTCAAGTGGCTGTTTCTGGAAAACAGTATGCATGCTCAGTCAACTTTTCCTGGATAAATAAAGGTTTAAAAAGAGTGAACCACCCTTTAAAAAAGGCATTCTACAGTATATCAAATAATAGTCAGAGGACTAGTGGCATGCAGCAGGTGTTATCAAGGAAGTTACATTATTGGCAAGAAGTAATACATGTATTTTAGGAGACAAATTGGTATATCAAAGACTTTTTGTGCTACTAGTAATCCTTTGTTGAAGACTTGAAAAAAGTGTCACCTCACCTCACTCTTTAAAATGTATTGATCAAAGTGCATGGGCTTGAATGTGGGCTAAACACACTGAACAGCATTGATTGTGACAGACCAATTAGAAAAGTAACGTAACACTGAGCTAGAACCATATAACACTGACACCATAATTTATAACCTAAGGGTAGAGTGTGTAGACTGTCAAATGCCTGTTTGTGTGTCAGCAAACTCATTGATAGTCATTTCACAAGATGTTCTCAAATGGAAATCAACCATCCACAATCACTTCATGATATCGGCTCTTTGGAAATGAGAGTAAACAACAGCTAGCAAGACAGATAGGTGATGTCAGCTGTACCAGTTTACACATTCAACACAGAAATGCACAGTGTACTGTATGCTACCTGTGACCTCTCTACCTAACTTATAAAGATGATGCTGGTGTTAGGTATGAGACGAGACATTGTTGTTTTATTGATGCATCTATTGTGTTATAAAATGCAAATCCAAAAAAAAAAAAAAAAGAATGCTGATATCGCAGGACTGTGAAATGGCTTATTACAACGGCCAAAGTTCAAGCTAAGGGAATATTGCCTGTGTTTGTTAGTGAGAGGGAAAGCTTAACCTATGCTTTGGACCTTTCTTATCTAAGTGGAGATTATATAAAGGCTGGAAAAGAAATGACTGTCATTTGTTTGAAAGAGCTGTCAGGATGAGGAAGCATTCGACCAGCCTTCGAGTGAAGTTACCTGTATTTGTGGTTGTCATAGAGGTGGTCATTCTTGCCCTCTATGCCACCTTTGTCACCTACGATGACAGCACTGATGCCAAACTGCAGACCAATGAGACCAACCCCATGGACAACGCGATGTACAGGGACTACCCCTTTTTCACTGACATACAGGTCATGATATTCCTCGGCTTTGGGTGCCTCTTGGCTTTCTTTCGGCTCTATGGCTTCGGAGGGATGGTCTTTAACTTCCTCACAGCTACATTTGCCATCCAGTGGGCCATCCTAGTGCAGGGGTACTTCCAATTCAGCCGTGACGGTAAGATCCGCCTCGGGGTGATCAACCTCATAAATGCAGAGTTTGCCTGTGCTGTGGTGCTAATCTCTTTTGGGGCAGTGCTGGGGAAGACAAGTCCAGTGCAGCTGCTGGTTATGGCTCTGCTGGAAGTCCCGGTCTTTGCGGTGACAGAATGGGCCGTGGTGACGTATCTGAAGATCAATGATGCGGGAGGCTCTATTCTGATCCACCTGTTTGCCTGTTACTTTGGCTTGGGCGTCACATTTGTACTGTACAGGCCTCGCCTAAATGAAGGCCACGCAAAGGACAACACCAGCTACCAGTCTGATATCTTGTCCGTGATGGGGACCTTGTTCCTGTGGGTGTTTTGGCCCTCCTTCAATTCAGCGCTGACCCTGAAGGGGGACGACCAGCACAGGGCCGTCCTGCACACCTTCATCGGCCTTAGTGCCTCCACGCTCACAGCCTTCGCTCTCTCTGCAATGCTTAACAAAAATGGTAAGCTCACCATGGCCGATGTTCAGAACGTGACCCTGGCCGGAGGCGTGACAGTCGGGGCATCTGTGGACATGATGATATCACCTGCGGCTGCGTACGCTCTGGGTATGACGGGCTGCACTGCTTGCATGCTGGGCTACAAGTACCTAAGCCCCTTCCTGGCCCGGCGCTTCAGGATCCAGGATCAGTGTGGAATACATAACTTGCACGGCCTAACAGGACTTATATCTTGTGCTGCGGGGATAGGTGCGATACTGACAGCTACAGAGGAGGTTTATGGCCCCAGTATGTATGAGATCTTTACCCACAGAGCACCAGTGGCAGGGGACCCTAAACTGCTTGAGCTCCAGGTGTTGATCCCTGGTTTACAGCCAGGCTTGGGAAGAACTGCCCAGGAACAGGCTCTCTACCAGGTAGCAGCTGTGTGCTCTACCATAGGAGTGTCGGCGCTCGGAGGCATCATCACAGGCTTTGTGTTGAAGCTGCCATACCTTGCATCACCATCGGATGATTTCTGCTTTGATGATGAGCTGTTTTTTGACGTTCCTCCGGACTACGATTCACCAGTTAAACTCAATAACATAATTGCAGCTGAGGATTCTGCTGCCTGATATGCAATAGTAGTGTTGTCTATGCAGCTGACTGGCATTGATACTGAATTAAATGTAAATATATTCTTTGTTACAAATAACATAATTTACCCCCACTTTGACAATGTGCTACAATTATTACCATTTCTTTACCAAATCTTTGTGTACTGTGCAAGTTATTTGTATCATAATCACAGATAACAATGCAAAACAGCACCAGTGCATGAGTGCAATGACACTGTCCATCACTGTTTAACCAGTAAAGGTCTTGTTTATTGCCCTAGATGTGAACATAAAAGGAAACAGAAATGCAAATAGCCAATCTCATGTTGCTCTTTTCTATTTCCCAAGTTTGTGCTGTGAAATAAATAGTCTTTCTGCAGTTTGCTTTTTCTTGTGATAGTGACTAAGCTCCAAGCCCTAGATACAGAGAGCAATAAACAACTAAAATGTCAGTATAAAAGTACTGTAGGCAGGTTGGCCAACCCTTGGGTTCGAATGAATGCATAATCCATAAACCCGGGTTAGGCATTTCTTTTTAATAGTCACTAGGTGGCGGCACAGAGCCGTTGCTACAGCGGAACACAAACCAACCTAAACGGACTATGTTCTCGCGTGGAAGAGCGCCATTTCGAAGACTGAAATGGTCAAAGGGTGTATAAGCCCTCAATGCTGTCTTACAGACGAGGGGCGGCGCTTGAAGAACAGGGTGAGAAGGCCATAATGAGGATGTGGGTACACAACATATTCCTAGAGCACTGGTTCCCAGAACACTGCTGGTTTTCATTCTAGCTGTCTTATAGGGACTGATTTAGACCCAGGATGCCAGGTGAATGCAATTAACTACATGGTAGGATAGAAAACCAGTGGTGATCTGGTTCCTACAGAGCCCCTAAAGTCCCAAAAAGTGATATTATTTTATCTTGTGCGCACAAGTTAATTATCTTGTGGGAACAAGTTATTATCTTGTGCACACAAGATAATTAACTTGTGTGCACAAGGTAAAAAAAATATCACCTTGTCACAAGTTAATTATCTTGTGGGAACAATATAATTAACTTGTGCGCACAAGATAAAAAAATATCACCTTGTGCACACAAGTTATTATCTTGTGCGCACAAGATAATAACATGTTCCCACAAGATAATTAACTTGTGCGCACAAGATCAAAAAAATATCACCTTTCGGGACTTTAGGGGCTCCGTAGGTTCCAGAAGACTAGAGTCTGGAAACACTCTCCTAGAGAGAACAGAACACAAAGAGATTCATCATCTTGTCCAACAGCTCCGCCTAGATACTGCTAGTTTCAAGGGCTATTTTCACCTTAAGGTGCGGTCACACGATGCACCAAAATGTGCTTCGACCAGCTTCAGCTTGTGAAACTGAGGACAATGACATTGATGTAATGCGTGGTGTACTTCAAGTTGAGATGTTTTCAGGGAAGCACCCCAAACAAAGTTTGGAGGAGACTCGCCATTGATAATAAAAAAAAAAGCACAGGCCTGTTCATCTATGTGATTAAACTCACTTTAAATAAATATGCACTTTAATTGTTGTATGACGGAGTCTGTGAGAGCGAAGGAGACCTCAAGCATAGGTGATAGCATGGACATAAGGTGGGATATTTGTCAAAGGTACACTGTATTTGTCTATCCCCTCTCTTTCCACGCCCTTAGCAAGTCTCCCTTGGCGCCGCCCCTCGTCTGTAAGACAGAGTTGAGGGCTTACTGTCCCTTCAAGCATTTCGAAACCAGGCCACGACCTGCTACGGCTAGCTAGCAAGAAGCAAGCAACTTTACACAGATTAGCAAATGGTGAATTTAAATTAGTTTTGCGTGATCTGTTAAGAAGAAGACGACGAGACGGGTATCTTCGACTGCACAATTTTCGAGATTTTTGATTTTGACACACATTTTTATCATTTCCAAAAGGTAATGTTTGCTAAATGTAATGTTTGCTAATGAAGCTAGCTCGCCACCAGGAAAAAGCTGTGTGCTAACGTTGCTGGCAGTAAACTGCTAGCGCTAATTTATGCTAACATCAACGTTATTTCGAACTGCTATAGCACTATTTTAGTATAATTCAACTGCACTTTTTCGATGTGTTTGTTATTATTGGTCAGGGCCATCTCGTTAAATGTAATTTGTTAGGTATAAACAAGCCACTGAGACGTGAAACAATGCGGCCGAAGCTTCCAGTGATCCTGTTAGCAAAGGCCAACACATTGTTAACTTAACGTTAACCTTAAATGTCTTCCTGTTCTACTGAGCCAGTGTAACGTTACTAGGATTGGTAGTAGTTTACTGTAGACGTTTACTATTATTAGATTAGGCACCATTGGATGCCTGCGAAGAGCAAACGTTAACTCAGCAGATGTTGTTGAGGAATGTTTGTAGTGAGGGTTAAGGAAAACACGTTTGAAACACCGCGTCCCGAGCCAGCTGCTATACTGTAACATTAACCTGCTTAATTTAATTATTGTTCTTTTTCACAGGACCATGGCAGACGATTTTGACGTTGAGGCTATGCTGGAGGCTCCATATAGAAAGGTGGGTTGCAGGTTACAGAGACGAGGCCTATTTTCAGTATTACCTTTTAGTCTTCTTGAGACCAATTTGCTATTAAGTTGTTACCGAGCATATTTGAATGTTGTGTGGTATGATGAGTATTTCCAACGCAATACAGAATTATGAATAAATCCCCATCTATCTCTCTTTATAGACTTGCCTAATGATATCTCACCTCTACTCCCATGAATTCATCTTTGATTCCACTGTGAACTGTGAAAAAAAGGAAGG
The DNA here is from genome assembly GCF_046629955.1 of Centroberyx affinis. Taxonomy (NCBI): domain Eukaryota; kingdom Metazoa; phylum Chordata; class Actinopteri; order Beryciformes; family Berycidae; genus Centroberyx; species Centroberyx affinis. The sequence goes on from NW_027279222.1 coordinate 77,745, forward strand.
TAGTTATTGCGCAAATATACTGATGTACTGTGGTTCCCTTAGGACTAAAAGAGATTCAACATAGAGCAATCCCTGTTCAGTTGCAACAAGGTGAATGCCAATGGATGATAAGCCCATTTTACCTGTCTTGCAAAGGAGGCAGTATTCAGATTTACAATCTGCATGGCGTCACCATTTCTAAATGCATGGTCCTTTTTTTACAAACAGTCAAAACCCTGTTCAGAAATGGAAAAATGCCCTACAAAGTGTGGCTCGAACAGGCGTTACACTCATTGTGTCACTTTAAGTAACTTACTTAACCAACACCAAATTGCTCTTTGTCCCGTATCAGCATAAGTTATAATGTTATGTTCCTTGATTTAGTTTCCCAGATTTCATAAGGGATACAAAATCCTATTTATTTTTAATTATCACAGTGTTACAGTTACAAACATCATAGTCACTGAACAATAGAAAATGTAGTCATAGCAATTGCAGCTTTATTGTACAGACATGAGAGCCATGTCAAGATCTTTTGGCCAGGTACAGATTAATGAATAATTCTTTTCACTTGCTCTGAAATATGAATACTGCCTCTTTGCCGTAGTCAACTGTAATTACTGTCAGATTGTGAATCAGCATCTTGACTTTGCATGCTACACGACACCAGAAATATTGATATAATTCTAGGTTGACGATAAAATAGATATGACTATCTAGCATCTATGTATTATTGTTAAGTCAGCTTTTCAATAGTATATAATTTCCTTCTTGAATGAAAAGGCTAAAAGGATTACATCAAAAGACATAGGTAGTTTAACATGTGGCTGAACTACTGGATTTCTTTTTTGTTTTTTTTATTTTTTTGGGCGTCAATATTACTAAGCAGTGTGAATCCCTGTTTGCTTCAGGGCGAGATGTGTGACAGAGGTGGCATCGAGCTCTTACAGTCCAAGAACGAAAATGGGTGAAGATCACTGGACTGACACCAACCACACAGGATCTCTTTTAGTGGCTGTGGGCCATGCGTGGCCTCATGGGGCTTAGGCACAGATAGTGGCATTGGTACGACTTATTAGAAGGGGAAGGGTGGAGATGACCAAAGTATTGTCAAAGCTTCCTGAACTATGCTAAAATGTTGGACACTTTCCCTTAACTTTGCTTTGTTGCATTGAGTACTGAGCAATCTTGTTAAAACTGAGATCTGGAGTGGGATGGGAAACTATTGGGGTTGTGCAAGGACACTGTCCAGAAATGACAGTAGGAAGTTGGAAATATTATTATAATTAAATGTATTTTGCATTTTCTCTTGTCCCACCCCACCCTCTTTACCATGACGACTTGAAATGTTTCATCTACGTCCTCATGATGTTCTTCTATCAACCTTGCTTAGGATGAGATCAAGTCCTCTCATGCAAACGGACATGATGAGCACAGCAAGAAGTAAGTTTTGAATCTAATATATTGGGCTTACAGTAGCAGAGCACAGATGGCCATTCATTCATTTATTTTAGATTGCTCGCTTTGCATGTCGATAGTAGTGTTGTGTCGTGTTCCAGGAAAAAGAGGAGCCGGACCAAGAGCCGGAGCCCAGGCTCTAAGAAAAGAAGCAAAAGCAAGGACCGAAAGAAGGGCAAGAGGAGAAGCAGAAGCCGGGAAAAGAAACGAAGCCGCAGCAAGGAGCGCCACCGCTCCCGAAGCAGGGAACGTCCTGGGCGGTACAAAGCACGCAGGAGCCCCTTGTATGTGACCACTTAAACTTAATAGGCTCTTATTTATTTTGCCATATTTTTATCAGTCTAGTAGTTGTACTAAGATGAGATGGTTTATTCTTCTTTCTGCTTGCTACAATTTGCTTGGATAGAGCTACTATCTGGACATCACCAGGATATTACACCCTTTTAAGTATTAAGAAGGCCTAGTTGGTAGTATTCTTCTGTTTTCTGGGGTGAAGGACATTAATTTTATGATTTTGGCAAAGTTACCATTTCTCTGGATGTATTTGAACTTTATGAGGCTGGGATGCACAGATACCAGTGTCAGTCCAATACCAGGCTAAAGTCATGGACTTGACATAAAGGCCAAGAGAACAAAAACAGTTACTACATTCCTGTGTAATGACATTGATATTCTTTATTTACTTTGAAAAAATCAGACGGTATGATGCAATGTGATTAGAAAAGAAAATGAAACAGAATGAAACAGTCTATAGATGAAGTAGCTGAATATCAAGAACTCATTTTGGTATTTTATATAGGCGAGTACACAAAATGTTATTTGGTCAGAGCATTATTGAGGCGTCTCTACTCTGAAGTTGTTTTTGGGGCCTGTTTGTGAAATAGTTTTTACATAGTGGATGGGTTGATTGGTCTTGTTGACAGCCTACCTATAAACCATGATTTGCTTTCCCTGCGTTTAACAGCCTATGCAAGATTATACTCATTTTTATTCAGAGAATGGAGTTATAGGCTTCACAAAAAAAAAAAAAACATCCACCATGTCTTAAACAGTTGTATTTCTTTGTAATGCTGAGAAGAAATTAATTTGCACAAAAAAAAAATGATGCTGCTTAGAGTTAAGATTTACATTTTAGTCATTAATGCTTATCCAGTGAGCAGTAGGGGTTCAGCGTCTGTCACACTTCAGCAGGACACACATTGTAGTGGCCGGTAGTAAATGGGGCTCCAGCCTCTTTCTCACATTTAGCATGTAAACTCTTTCTTTTGGCCTTGTATGAAATAAAAAGTGGTTGTTCTTTTTATTTTAGCCGGAAACGTTCCAGAAGCCGCAGCCCCTTCAAAAAAGAAAAGAGTCCAGTCAGGTGAGATGATCATTCACTTAACTACTTTTTGGCTCCTTACTGTGATGAACAGTGCCATAAACATTGTCCATTTTACCAATCATTTATTAACCTGGCTTTTTTCCCAGTGTTTCTAGAAGCATTTAATTAATTAATAATAATAATTAATTTGTCTCCTTTATTTTTAGACAACCACTTGACAATCTAACACCAGAGGAGAGGGATGCCCGCACAGTTTTCTGTATGCAGCTCGCTGCAAGAATCAGAGCTCGAGACCTGGAAGATTTCTTCTCAGCTGTGGGAAAAGTGAGTTGATTTGCAAATCTATTTATCATAATTATTATAATCCATCAATCTATTATCCACTCAGAAATGTTCCTTTAACTTTTCACTGTTTTTCTTTCTAGGTACGAGATGTGAGAATGATCTCAGACAGAAATTCCAGGAGGTCAAAGGGCATTGCCTACATAGAATTTCAGGAGGCTAGTTCTGTCCCACTGGCTATTGGTCTGACTGGCCAGAGGCTGTTAGGAGTGCCCATCATTGTCCAGGCCTCTCAGGTGGGTGTCTGAGTGCTTGATGGTGATTTATTGGTGGATTATTTCAACCCAGCCTGACTTAAATTGTCAGAAACTTGCAATGGATTAACTGTTACTGCACGCATGGAAATCCTAATGTCTGTATATCAGTGTATAGCTTGTTTTTCTATTTGGAAGAACACCTTTTATCCTTTTGATTTAGAAATGTAGTGGGGAATCTGATTAATATAATGAGGGATAATATGTAACAATATAACATGGGAAAATGAAAATATGAAGAATACAAATATGTGAATTGATGGCATACATACAGGATATGCAAAATGTGCATTGTGTTTGCATTCCCAGGTCTACAGGAGGCCACACACATGTACAGAATGTGTCTAGGGTGCAAGCATGTATTGTAAAAACCATACTTACTAATAATCACCGTAATATATTCAATTTACCTTCATAATGTACTGGACATCCAAGATGATGCGTAGATTTGTCCTGACAGGAAAGCAATAAAGAGGTCCAGGATAGTTTGGATAGACAGCTTCAGCTCCCCCTCATTTGGCTCAGGCAAGCGCTGCTGGCAGGAGAGTTTACAGTCTGATGGCACCTAAAGCTCTCTGCTGGACCTTGGACTCACCAATTTGTGTTGAAGTGTTTGTAAATGCCAAAGAAGACCACATTAGAAAGGCAATCAGGAGCTCATTTAGTTCCCTAATGTTGGCTAATGCCATCATATTAAACAGTTTTCAAACAGAAACTCATTTCAACCGGGTTGTGTTGGGACCAACTGCATCTCTAGTTAGTGTTTCTGTGATGCTTTTTCATAATGGTAAATATAGTGAGTCAATAACATAACCTCATATTTTTTTCTGTATATAATTGCAGGCAGAGAAAAACAGAGCTGCAGCCACAGCCAATAACCTGCAGAAGGGCAGTGCTGGACCGATGCGGCTCTATGTGGGCTCGCTGCACTTCAACATTACTGAGGACATGCTGCGAGGGATCTTTGAGCCTTTTGGAAGGGTGAGTGTTAGAAACAAAGTTCGATAAATAAAGTAGAAGTTGGACTTAGAGAAATTCTAGTACCTCTTAAAAATGTATTCATATTATAATCCTCTGTACTGTTTTGTTCCCAAAGATTGAGGGCATACAGCTCATGATGGACAGTGAAACTGGACGATCCAAAGGATATGGCTTCATATCGGTAATTACAGCCTGTTAAATGTGTGTGGTGTCCTGCCAGCTATATCTTTTACTGTGCTTTTGTGGTTTATTTGGCAATGATTTTTTTGTTTGTCTTTTCAAGTTCGCAGATGCAGAGTGTGCAAAAAAGGCCTTGGAGCAGCTGAACGGCTTTGAGCTAGCTGGGCGGCCGATGAAGGTGGGGCATGTTACAGAGCGCACAGACGCATCGACTGCCAGCTCTTTCTTGGACAACGATGAGCTGGAGAGGACCGGCATCGACCTCGGCACCACAGGCCGTCTGCAGCTTATGGCTAGACTAGCAGAGGGTTAGTTACAACATGCTTCACAATTTTTCACTATTTATGAACTACCTGCATCATTTTTCTGTCAGCGGTAGGGCTACACATCGAATCCCCAAAACAAATCAGCTTTATTCTTTGTCAATGTCCCTGAGATGTCCATCGGTATAGGGATTATATTTTTAAAAAGTCAAATTCAGTGATATTCTCTCTTAAATGAAGCTTGTGATAAACCTTATTTTCTCTATCTCCATAGGAACTGGTCTGAAGATTCCTCCCGCTGCACAGCAGGCGCTGCAGATGAGTGGATCCATCCCCTTTGGAAACATTGCAGCTGCAGCAGGTGAGATTCTAGATGTTGCAGAGCATCATTTTGGATTTCCTGACGGCTGTTCAGCAGCCTTCATAAGGCTGTTGTAGAAAATTCAGCATCTGATCATTGTTTGTTGTTTTCAGCTGTTCCAGCCCCCACTCCGAACCAGGCCATGAACCTCCCATCACAACCGCTGGCCACACACTGCCTTCAGCTGTCCAACCTGTTCAACCCACAATCGTAAGGACATCCTCATTATTTTGGTAGTTTAGACGAAGCTTTTTTAACGCACCAAAGATTTAAGTGTTTGATGTTATCCATTGTATGTTCCATGGAGAGTTTTTGAAGCCAATGGATTTCTAACATTACCAAACATGTTTTCCAGGGAAAATGATCCTGGCTGGGATGTTGAGATCCAAGACGATGTTATTGAGGAGTGCAACAAGCACGGAGGAATTGTTCACATTTACGTCGACAAGAACTCCACTCAAGTGAGTTGAGGCGTACAAACTGTTGTACTGGTCTGAGATTATCCGGAGAAAACCAGGTTCCTCCGCGTTGTTTAATATAAACATTAACTCAAAAAATATAATTCTTCCCTATCCTTTCTTTGTCACGCAGGGTAATGTGTATGTGAAATGCCCATCAATACCAGCAGCGATGGCTACTGTAAATGCACTTCATGGACGCTGGTTTGCAGGTATGTATTGTAAATTTATTGCATCTTTAAAAATGTAATAATTTGGGAAATGGTGGTTTGCACGTTGTTAGAACATGCAGTGTGGATAAATCTTTCCAGGTCCTAATGAGGTGTCTTATTCCTTCTCTCCTAGGCAAAATGATAACCGCTGCCTACGTTCCCTTACCAACTTACCACAACCTTTTCCCCGATTCAGTAACAGCGAAGCAGCTATTAATGCCGGCTCGTCGATAGGTCCACCGGAGAGATGCTTATTAATAAGTGAATGTACATACATTGGTTTGCATACATTGAAATCTCATTGAAACAGATGCATTGAAGTTAGTTGGTTGTGAATAATAAAACAACTGCCTCTGTTTATCTACTATTGAGAATTGGGCAGTTCTGAGTTGTATTTCAAATTCTTTGTGGGTTTGTGTTGTAAACTACCACTGAGAACTAATTTGCAGGTATCTACAGTTCTGTATGTTTTTAAATATCATTACCGTCTGCCTCTGTAGCAGTCTTTATTTGCTTGTTTGCATCGACATTTTTAGATTTATAAAAAGAATCGCAATGAGTTACAAAAATGTGTTGGGTTAGTAGGCCTTAAAAACGCCAAAAGCATATTTTGTCAACAATGAGGAATTATTACTTCTTTATAAATAACTCTTGTTCCGACCATGATTTGATTTTTGTATGAAGGTTCTCAATAAACTTTGGTAAATAATTTGAGAATTCAACGAAGCATTCTGTCACCTTTTGAAAGTTTGGTTTGTCACTTCTAGATTCACTATCAAAATGTATTTGTAATTAAAGCCTTAATTACAACATTGAGCCCATCCTCCTGTATTATGCATTTCATTGATGAATATTTTTTCATTAAGTTGGACTTAAACTCATATTTTGAACTATCAGATGCATATGGAAATCTACAGTGTGTCAGCTTTATGGTGAGTTATTGGCTTCTACAGTATTTTTGAAAGTTTCCCTCAGTTCTCTCACAGATGAACAAATACTAGGACAAATTACTCCAAACAAATTAGTTATTTAAATATTTTGTTGCATGCCACTTGCAACCGTATGAACATGAAATTCAACCAATCCAAAAGACAAGATTTCATCCTTTCAGACTGCAAAACACAAATGTTTAGGATTTGGCGTAATGTACTCTAAATAACTCATTGAGGAGTTGAACCCTATTCCTTTAAAAGCATTGAAAGAAATATTGATATTTGTGTATGCAATTCTTCTCTTGGAGAATCATCCCAAGCCCCTCTCTTTGCATTCCCGTGTTTCTCTGTCTGTCCCAACACCCAAAACGGCCATGAAACAAACCAACACCTTACCCCAGCTGGCCAGAAGAGGGCAGTAGACATGCCTGGATTGGTTTACCACCTAACACACTGAAAAAAGGCCACCATTCAAATTGTGGCAGACAGCAAACCGGAAGGTCATTGTTTCATATAGGAGAATGACAGTAAACTGGAAGGGTCTATCTGCAGCCTTGCAGATTTCAAGACAGACCCAAACCACATCCACCACTGACACACTTTCTGTGGCTGACAAAGATCCCATTTGCTTTAGACAAAAAAACAAAAACAGGAAGAGAGAAAATGACACTATCGCAGGGCAAACAAAATATTTAATAATTTTATTTATGTAGCACTTCTTCAAAGTTAAAGTGCTTTACATAAAAATGAAATAACACCATTTACAATAAAAATGATAAGGGATAAGCAAAGCAAGAATATATAGAATGAAAGAGGCAAATAGTTAAAACAGGTAAAACAAAAAAAAGTGTAGATAAAAGAAATCAGAACTATGAGAAGGCCTTCATATAAAGTGAGGTTTAAGAAGAAGTCTTTCAAATAAAAAAAAAGTTTGAGAACCACAACTTGCATGACTATTTCCCATTTTAATCAACATGGAACCTTTGTTTACAGCTAAATAACAACACTGTTTAACAGCTAGTCAATTTTAGTCCTCAATTTTATTCCTAATTTGTACAATCAACTTTTTGAAGCAGTCTGTACAAATTTCATTGGCTGATGAAGTCTATTAGCAGATGACATGTACCTGTGCTCTGTCTAAAGGTAAACTATTTTCAGCTTTTTTGACAGATTGGGCTGCAAGATTTTCCACACACTGCACTCACTGCACTGTCAATCCATGTCATCCATCAACACATAGGTCTCACTGATATACATTGGATAGTCAACTTTTTGACACAAGATGCTCATGGGATCAGGGCCTGAGACTGGTATATCAGGAGTGACATGGGATCAACTCCACATCCAATACCACACCAACAACACAGACCAACCAATGCAGCTAATGAGCACGTAAACAAACCACGTCTTTTCCTCCAAGTGATGTGTCTTTTCCTCCAAAATGAGTAAAATACTGGATGGACTATGAACACTGGGGAAACAAAATTACTCAGACAGGTATGGCATTGTTTTCCCGTGTCATAACCCGTTATTGTTCACATTAGAGATTCAGATTGTGACATTTATAGAACGTTTATTTAGATCAAAAATGTAATTAATTCTATACAATTAATGACATCTCACAGTAGCCACCTAGTGGTTTTGCTGCACATTTTCGATGAATGCTCAAGCATGAGCAGGCAGTAGTGTCTCTTCTATTATGTTCTATTACCTTGACACTAAACATTTTTAAATGGCCGGTGTTCCCCTTTAAAGTGCAGCCAGTTGAGGTTATTTCTTCAACCTGTTGTGGGCGCAGTGTTTCCTGGACTAGAGGATGTGGGACACACTCTTGGGCCCCACTTACTAACACACGGGATCTGAACTGAGGAACATGCGCCTGTCGACTGCCACGCACCACCGTCATGGGACCAGCCTTAACCCAAACCCCAACAATCAAACAGACTGGCTCTCACAGAGCGAATGGCTGTTTTCAAAAACTATAATCAACTATATACAGGCCTAAATCATGCACTATGATAAGGCTAAACATTCTTCTGAAAAGGTGTTCTCTGAACCGGTCTAGAGAATATAACACTGTATAAGAAAGACGAGAAGCACATCCAATATGCCATTCAAGAACTTAAGAGCAAGATAAAACAAATTTTGAAAGAACATAATATGCTAAGCTGCATGATAAGAGGCCTATCACTAATGCATTTACCTTTTATGTGTAATAAATGACACAAGACAGGTTTAATGCATACATTCTAGACTTTATCTTTAACAAAAATGTCATTGCAACAACAAAAGTGCCATGTAGAACCTTTTTTTTTTCTTTTCTAAATTTCACACATTGTAATTTTTTTTTTTTTTTTTTTTTATCTTTTTCCTCCTTCAGAAAATCTTTGACATCTGGAAAAAAAATGAAATAGTTAAGCCCTTTTGGTGTAACATCAAAAATGATTTTGACTATAACTAAACAAATTTCCCTTTAAAATATCTGTGTTAAAGGTCATTTGTGTAGGATTTTCTCTCCACTGTCAAATTGTGATTGTCATTACAGCAGCTTACTTATTTCACTTTTACCTCCCTTGTATTTGATGTTTTACTCAATAGCAATACTTTATCAATCTAACCAAAGGGATGTTTCATAGGGAATCAAACCCAAGAACTCCTCCACTGTCACTTTTTCACAATTAGACAATTAGTAAATCCTACACTTAATATTTTATTCCAATTGTGTTCTGAGATTAGTAACTTAACACTGTAATGTTGGCTCATAACTAGCACAGATTTGAATTAAAGTCATCCAGCAATAATGCCAGTGATACAACAGACACCTTAAACTTGTTTCCAGTAACTGTAAACTTGATGAATGTTACATGCACTGTATATGGCAACCAATCTTGCCTGAAAAACTAGACATTTTGCCCAAGCATCCACATGTTGCTGAAAGTGCCCGACCAGGTCAGAGGAAGACGAGTTGTTGCTGACCTGAAAGGGTTCGTTACTTCTTAAGGGGAACATTCCTTCGCCTGGTGAGCCTGCAGCACAGCAACCGCCTCGTCCACCTGACCACAGGCAGGAGAGGGACATGGAAAAGGAGAAGGGTCATTGGATAAAACCGTGATACCACTCCCAGTGAAACACATTCAACACCCAGTTTAACGGGAGCAAATGTTAGATGTTTTAACAAACCGGCTCTACCAGGTCTATGGGATTCTGGTCTTTTTAGGAAATAATTTTCCAAGTACAGATTCTGTACAGTCCCACAGCACACTTGTGGCCATGACACATAACCAATAATACATTTATTTGAATATGATCTCAGCTCTCTCGCTCCATACTTGATCAGCTGCTTCATCCCTTCTATGGAGAACACAGCAACATTTGGCTACCTGGCTTGGTACTCAACATTAGCAACTGAACCTTCATCAAATATAGCTTTTAGCATATAACATATACATGGACTGCTTGTGCTTTTTTGTAAAAAGCTAGAGCATGTGTTGTCTTATTATCACCATACATCACCATATGTATGGTAGCAGTCCATACAAACTAATAGATGAAAAACCCAGCTGTATGTTCTCATGCTCTCATGTGACATCAGCAAAACTCATTTGCATGCATTATGGAAGACTAAAATTGCAGCTAAAATGTAAACATAGTTTAAGTTACTTCTTACTAATTAAATGCTGCTCAATAAAGAACTGATTTGATTTGGTATAAAGGTATAAAGGAGTGAAGTGTCTTACTGTGCTGTGGTAAGAAATATACACTTGCTCCTTAGAAAAAGGTACAGAATCATAATCATGCCTTAGAATGCAGGGACTCGGGGGACTCCAGCATATGAAGCAGCTCTGAGTTCTCGATCTCCAGCAGCATTCCAGTGATTTTTCCAGCCAAGTTTGGGTGAAGGGCCTGGATCAGCGGGTACAATCGCTCACCTGAATATCAGAGCAGAGACAGTGCCGAGGAATTAAGGGATGATGATATTAGATTAACAACTTCAGCGATGCTTCAGTTTACATGAGTGTCAAAAACAAAACATTACAGAATCCAGTGATGCCACGGATAATTACCCAGCAGCTGTTTCTGATCCATGAGAGGAGCTGCAGCCAGCATGGAAGCTGTGAGGGGCTCCTGGCCCTGAATGTGCACCGCTGGCTCCATCACAGATGTAGGAACAAGCTGACAACACAAAGTAGCACACAACATCACAATGATAACATCCTTTCAAGTAATACTTTTAAATTATTTTTTACCATGAGCTGCCATTTTTTCAGTTGCATTAAAACACATTTAACTGGGGGTTAGGCAGTTGGAGTATGATGCAATTTAATATTTATTTTTAATAATCCGACAGTATTTGAAGGTAGCATCTGCTTACTACTGTTGTGACAATGCAGTGCAATGCAGAACAAGTGCGGAAAGTCTAGGAGATAATGAGGTAAATATTGGACTTTGGACCCACAGTGCAATCGCTTGGCTTCAGAACCCTTATATTATGCAGTCTGGAGTCATTTTATGGTCATTTCTTACTCGGTCATACAATGACCATTTCACAGGATGCTAGATAGATGCTCAGTGCCTCCCAGTTTGTCCTGAAGTGTACTGCATATATGTGATAGTCATGACAGCATAGTCAATGTTGAAATTACAGAAATATACAGAACTTCAGGCTTTTTCACAGTGAAAAAAGCTCTAGCCTGTGTCAACTGATGCAACATGACAGCCACGCAGTATACCTGTAGTCTTGTCATGGTTGCAGGTACAGTAATGACCTGCTGAGTGTTCCTCACTGCAGAGGAGTACTTGTACTGGCTGCCTCTGGCCACACCAGACATGTCGGTACGGCCACCTACTGTCTGGGTGCCAATGTTAGCTGAAGAAAGACATGAGATGCGTCAGCTACTAGCTTCCATCTAAATAAGCAATTTTGGAATATGGGAGCTTATCTTCTTGTCATTGCACAACACACACAACAAAGGTGAGTTTAGCACTTACTTGTCTTCTGTGTACAATTCATGATGCGCGGAGCCTGGGTGGAAGCCTGTCTGACCGTAGCAATGGGAGTGGATGCACGTCGGGGAACAGCACTTCCGACAAACTGGGTTGAGTAGGGGCCTAAAAACAAGGGAGACATCATGTCAACATGTTGCACATGTATACAGTATGTGCAACATATATAGGCATGTGAACACAAACACACAGTATCCATTCACCCTGTGGTCTAGGTGGCTGTGCTGTCCAACGAGGTGCAGTTCTCATATTGCTGACGGCATTGTGGTTGTAGAAGGAGCGAGTGGGAGGCTGCAAGAAAAATATTAGTTTGAGTTGCATGCAATCTTATGCAGATTGTGTTACACTGCTTGTGTCAGTCAAGCAGGGTCCCAAATTAATACCTTCCAATAAAATATGCCCCCCCCCCAAAAAAAACAAATGCTCTCCTGTCATTGGAATTCTGTTGCACCTTGTGATGAATTTCAAACTTGATCCATTGTATAAGTGAGTGATCGAGTTTTCCATTGAAACTAAATCTGCTCATCTCCACTGATAGTTTACCACGGTATCCGATTCAACACACAAAATAGCATTTCCATGAAAAACGCATCTTAACATTTTGGCCAGTAAAAATTATTCTTTGCACATAATTTTTAATTTTATGAGCCCTTGGCAGGTGAGCCAAAAAAGTTAATTTCCGACACTGTATCCAAGTATGGCAGTGTAATAAAAGTAAGAGTATGGCATTCCTGCAAAACCATTACGGGGTTTGACTTATTTTGCTGATAAAACTTTATAATGAACCACATATAATTTTCTTTATACAGTTAAGATATGATAAAAAAAATTTCCATTCAAAATATTGAATAGGACAGAAAAGAAAATCAGCAGAGTTCAATCACCTTGCCACTGTGTAACCTCCTTACCTGTGGCACAGACATGTAGTATCCAGTCTGCTGGTATGAGTCAATGATGGGGCTCGTCATGGTCCTCACAGTAGCAAGTCTCTGCATGTACTTATTGGTGAGGATGGCTTTACGCTCCTCCTTCCTCTGAGCCAGAGCCACATACAGCGGCTTGGTTGCAACAATTCTCCCATTCATTTCAGTGACTGCTTTAGTTGCTTCCTCAGGTGACGAGAAACACACAAAGCCAAAGCCTTTGCTCTGGCCGGCGTCTGTCATGACCTAAATGAAATGAGGAAGCCCCACAAGTTAAGAAATGTTTCACCTACTGTAAGTTGGTACTTAAGTAGTTTGAAGGCATTGCTCGTCTATTTAGACAGGACGCGTCCTAATGGAATGTAAAATGTTATCTTGTAGCAAATATAGACAACTTTTGCACAACCAATATGTTGACTACATTATTTATTTGCCATTGTTGCTTGTTTAGTGCTTTAGTCGCCCACCAATGGAGTTGTAAGAATGAGTATTCAACAAAACCATTATGCAACAGTAAAAACACCTTACCCTCTAAAATAGAATGAGTTCATCATTGCCGATAATAACCAAGGAATATTTCACTGAAGAAAAACATGTCAATCACCGGCCCAACTCATATCTCAATACTGCACCTTGGCACTAGTGATGGTACCATAAGGGGCGAACTCCTTCCGCAGTCTCTCATCTTCAATGCCATCGTCCAAGTTCTTCACGTACAAATTCACCCCCTGGAATCAGAATAGAAACAAGTGAAAACATGCTTTCAAGTTTTGTCTGTGAAGCTGATCAATATAACAGCTTAAGGTAACAAACTCAAGTAAATCACAACTACATTTATCATTTCCAACAATTCCAAGCAAGTCTAACATCATCTACTGACAGTAGAGTACAGTAGAGGTAACTGCTTAAGATATAGGTGAAAGAAACTGAATGAGCGTAAAAAAAACTAAAAAACATTTCCCCCAAAAAAATGTCCTTGTTAGAGACAAAAACATAGAGAAGCTCTCCACCTAAAATGAGCAGACATGAGATCGGGGTAAAGCCGAAGTAAAGGAAGAAGGGGGACACGGAAACAGTGCATCTATAAGCCGGAAATCCTGAAGAAAAATGTTTCCCGGATGCCAGTTGATTATTTGGTGTTTGCCGTTACAGAGTAATCTATTGTTTTGTGCTTGCCAACCTTTAATAGTCTATTATGATTCACGGAATATCAATGAGCATAATATTTATCACTGCCTATATTGAATTTGTTTGTCATGCAGGCTAAACAAATTATTTTTACAATTGCAAAACACTATTGAGCCTTTAACTTCTTTCCAACATTTTAAAAACAGTCCAGCTCTGAGTTTGAAGAGTCAAATTCAAGACCGAGCACAATGAAAGTTGATCATGAAGTCGTCGACCAAATGGCTGATAATTCAGACATGCACACTATGCAGCTGCACCTGATAGCGTTGGATGCGATCCTGTTTGATCTGGTCAAACTTGCGCTTGAGCTCCCCCTGGCGCTCCATCCGCTTCTGAGCTCGCCCCACATAGAGGATTTTCCCATTGATCTCCTTCCCGTTCATTTCCTCAACGGCCTGGGGAAAACAAGAGTGCAAGAACTATTTGGACATCAACACGTTATTTTTCAAAGGGGAATTCATACGAACAAACTTCATTTGTTACTCCTATGATCTTGGACAGTTCAGTCTTCATCTGAGAGCGTACACTGAAGCTTGGCACACTCTTTACCTTTTGAGCATCCTCATGGTTGTCATAGTTGACAAAGCCAAATCCACGTGAACGGCCCCTCTCGTCCTTCATCACCCGCACACTGAGAGTCCTACCTGATTAGATTGAGCACAAAACCAATCTTCAACTATCTGTAAAAAATGACATTAATATACTCACCTCTTCCCTTAATCACTTGTGGGAATCTTAGCGAAGTGAGTAAATAACAAATTCAAACCGGCTGAGGATACTTCCAGTATAATACTGCAATAGGAATTTCAAGTAAAATGTTATGCAGACCAGACAAATCCATGTTCTCCCCAAAATGCAAGACTCTAACTGACCCATACGCCTGAGAGCCATTACAAAAATGCTTTCTTACCAAATGTGGAAAAGATTTCCTTGAGTTTCTCATCAGTGTAGTCTTCACCAAAGTTTTTGATGTAGACGTTTGTGAACCTCATGGCTTTGGCCCCAAACTCCATCTGTCTCTCCTTGCGGGACTTAAAGTGGCCAACAAAGCTGCAGATGGAACCGAAACCGCCACCAAGGGACAATGATGACAGGACAAAAGGAAGACAATACAGAACAAATCATAATCAGGTAGTTAAATTTTAGTAGAAGAGGGCAAAATGAAAATTAGGATATATTTGCAGGATCACAACATGTAAGGACCAATGTTTTACTGAACTTGTTTCCACACACCATCATGAATGAGGTGGGGAAAACTAAATGAAAATTGCATTGGATACTTGCCTCTTGCTGTATTGTCCCCCATACTCCTAAAATTACAATAAATACAAAAACAAAAGCCTAGACACACATCCTACCAATTCACTGACCTACTCAGGGACAACTGACATTTTTCCCCCAGGAAATGGGCCTTTGGGACAGCAATGCCAGATTCCAACTCATTACCTGTCTCTAGGCTGAGCAAAAAACACATGGGAAAGTCATCTGTAAAAAGTCCATAGTGGTTTGTGATATAATGTTGAACAAAGTTATTATCAACACTCACTAATAATTAATATACACATATTCTCTACTGCTCTTTGTCAACCTACTCATTTCAGATTACATTTCGGCTAAACAATTTGTCTAAACAAATTGTAAATATGAATTGAAAGTATTTGGTATCAATGCACTAACTCACACTTTCCTGTCATTCAGCAGCATCCCGTTCATGGTGTCAATGGCTCGGTTTGCAGCCTCCTGTGTCTCAAAGTGAACGAAGCCATAGCCTTTCGAGCCTTTCTCGTCACACACAACCTAAAGAGAAAATCAAAATCAATGATGACAATGTTAATGACTGTTTACCTTACACTCAAATACTGACTGTGCAAATTACCGTAAAATTGTTGTGACTGACAACTGGGAGTTGGGACAAAATCTATTAAGTTTTAAAAACAAGTAGTTTTGACAGCCAATGGGAAAGTTGGTCACAGCAGTCATAGGTAGTCAACATCTCCCTTCCATGTTGTGCCGCTGAAGGAGAAACAGACACACTCTGTACACTGCACATTTTTTGGGATGACTTGCAGACCTAATTAATTAGCAATTTATTTTAAAGCGAGCTCAGCTCTCTGGCTCCCAAGTTGATCAGATGCCTTAACCTCTTCAATGGAGAATACAGTAAGGTTAGGCTTGGCTTGCTAGTTAACGCTACAACTGAACCGTTAGCAAACATAGCTTAGAGCATCGCATACTTAGAAGCACTGCTTTAATAATGGGCTTGAATATGAAATGCCACAGTATGCTTTGTCTTCCAATCATAAAAAGATGTGGCTGTAGCCTAAATACACTCACCGAGCACTTTATTAGGAACACCTGTACACCTGCTTATTCATGCAATTATCCATTCAGCCAATCATGTGGCAGCAGTGCAATGCATAAGATCATGCAGATACAGGTTAGCAGCTTCAGTTAATGTTCACATCAAGCATCAGAATGGGGAAAAAATTTGATCTCAGTGATCTTTGACCATGGCTTGGTTGTCGGTGCCAGACGGGCTGCTTTGAGTATTTCTGAAACTGCTGATCTCCTGGGATTTTCACGCACAACAGTCTCTAGAGTTTACACAGAATGGTGCAAAAAACAAAAAACATCCAGTGAGCGGCGGTTCTGCGGACGGAAACGCCTTGTTGATGAGAGAGGTCAGAGGGGAATGGCCAGACTGGTTGGAGCTGACAGAAAGGCTTCAGTAACTCAGATAACCTCTTTACAACTGTGGTGAGCAGAAAAGCATCTCAGAATGCAACACAGCGAACCTTAAGGCGGATGTCACTTTGGTAGCCGGTTGACACTGAGCTGAAAGCTGATACCTACCCAGTATTAGTATGGTGTTCCTAATAAAGTGCACGGTGAGTGTATATCGCCATACATCACTACATCACAGCAGTCAATGCAAAGAAATCCATGAAGAACCCAGAAGCATGTTCTCCTGTCATGTGAATCTCATTTGCATACGATGAGGACTACCAAGTTGTGAAGATTCATTGTTAAATTTTCACTAAAATAACTTTACTGCTATGATGATTTGTGCAAAATTATTTTCTATGCTGCCAGATTACTTTGCTAGTGGCCAGTTATAGAGGAGTGAAGAGTCTCACCTTAACTGACTCATTGAAATTTGTCTCTTGAAGACCACAGGGCGGTGGTTACCGCACCAGGGTAAAAAGGACGACCCACAAAGAAAGGTGATAACAGGATGTGGTATTACATTGGTATTTGCACCAATGAATAGATCAACTTAGGTTATAAAAAACTAACAGGCAAAATGTGAAGAGGCTTTTGTATCTACAGTGACAAAGTGTGTTATGTAGGAGACCAAAACACTCATGAAAGTCTTCTGTGGCCCTGTTCTTTATGTGACCCGCACAAGAGTATTCAACCTCACTGAGCTATATTTTATTACAAACTCCTATCTGAAAAATTGTGATTACTGCAATGCCAGGCAACATCAGCTTAATACACATCCTACAAACAAAAATCATTGGGAACAATTTGGGCCTTGGTAATTTCAATGGCACAACTCTTTGGAGGAGACAGCTGTGGGAATAACCAACTTACCTTGCAGGACAGAATATTCCCAAAAGCTGAAAACGTATCGTACAGGGCCTTGTTGTCGATAGACTCATCCATGTTCTTGATAAAGATGTTGCCCACACCAGACTTCCTAAGTCCTGGGTCACGCTGAGACCACATTATTCGGATGGGACGACCCTTGATCACTTCATAGTTCATCGTGTCCAGGGCACACTCCGCTGAAAGTTCAGAAAATAGAGTAGTAACCTGCTATGCACAGATAGAGAGACAGAAACGTTAAACACCCAATCCATATCATTTGGCCAGATTCTCAGATCCTTAAGAGTTGCACAAAAATGTCACAAAATAAGTTTTTGTGACATTATTTGGGACTAATCTTGTGGCTCAGCAAAACTAGTGTATTGCTTCAGTGTTAAAAAAACAACATTACCAAAGTAATGTCTGTCTGCTTCTTTTTGAACAATGATGAATAATGCTTCTTAAGCAAACTGCTTTTTTCAAACTGCCACCGCCTTTTTTACTCAAATATTGCTAGGGAGCAGCTGTAAGGCGGACGGAAAGTGTCCGCTTTGGAAAAGTGCATCAGCACAAGCAGCCTTCTCTTTGCCATGGTCAAACAAAATACACAAACACCCAAAACCAGTGGTACGTGCAACATCCATGCACGTTATTTCTCTATGTAAACAAGCACAGCATGTCATCACCAGCTGAATAGAGTATCGGACATTGTTATGGAAAAAGTATGCATTTCATGACCTGCTTTTTCATATTATATGCAGAAATACAGTTAAGAAAATTTTACTGTACTACAACTCACAAAAAAGGGGGAAAAAATGGCTCTATATAAAAAAGACAGTCTAACATGAACAAATCTTTCCCAAAGCTATTAAACAGAGAATCAGGCCTGTGACCCGTGTCATCATATCATGTACAACTTGTGCTTCCTGGATCTGCAGCAATGAGTAAAACACAGGAGACAGATATTATGGGTTCTTTTAGGCTACATACAAAAAAAATGTAATTGTTGTGCCATGAGCTGAACCAGATGCATCCTTTTCCCCAGAAAATCATAAACCCCCTCATAAGTTCATAAGTACCGGCCCTTTACAGGTGAGGTGAAAAGTCAATTTTCAACACTAAGAGGCACAATGTATGCAAATGTAATATTTCTTCTTACATTGTGTTGTGTATTACTATGTACTTAATACCTTTCCATTTGTTACTACACACATTAATCTACTGGAAGAGGGTCATTGTAAAGCGTTTCCCTAGACTGAACTGTCCAGTCATAGGAACGGCATTTGTGAATTCTGAGGTGGATTTTTGCTCCAGTATGGCCAGAGAGATACATTACCATCAGCTGGCTGCTGGAAGTTTATGTAGGCATATCCGAGAGATCTGCGAGTGATGATGTCACGGCACACGCGGATCGACATGATGGGCCCAGCAGGAGAGAACTTCTGATAGAGCATGGCCTCTGTAACATCAGGGTGCAGGTCCCCCACGTACAGCGAGGACAGGGGGTATGCTGGTCCGCTGCTGTTCATCTTGGCTTACAACTAGTTTAAGAAAGAAAAACAAAAAGACAGTTGTCAATTTTGAGAAGATCCTTCTGCAGCTAAAGCGTGCTTGGAGCCCATGTCCTTTAAAGACAGTGAATATGTTGGCCATAAAAATATGTCAAATCAGGATACTGGATAGGAGACAGGTGTCATGTTTAATGTCACCATTTAGACAAATAGCAGGTAAGAGCTTAGTAGTGAAAAAAGTTCTGGGCATCCAACTTCGTCTAAAGAACAATTGGCCATATTTCTCCATTTTGAACAGCTTGCACTCACTGACTGGCCCTTAGCCATCAATTGTTTTGGTCTACTGAGAGTTGACTGAAATCCAACTAGCATAGGCACATCTACACAACATAAGGTTGACATGTATCATAAAATTTAAACTGTACATTTAGAAGCACACCAACGTAAGGGGCCGTGTCCACCGGGGAACTGGCACTGGTGTTTTTTCATCGTCGTTTTCTATGACAAGGCAGACCCGGCCCAATACACGCACCGGACCTCTTTTCAGCACCCAGAACTATGGGCGCCTCACCTGCTTTCAGAACTGAAAATAAAATTCATCTTTGGCTGAAGTGCACAGCTCATCAATGTCATGGTGAGTTCCATCGACCAATCAGGTTGAAGAGTAGGCGGGACCACATCACAAGCGGACCCTCAACAGGTCTCATGCAGCACTACTAGGGACGAAGCATCAGAACGATGATAAAAAGCCTGCGAGTTTAGTTAACTAACAGAACTGTGTCCAATTCCGGACATCAGTATCGAGTTTTGGACACACACCGATTGTGGGTCTTTTGGTGCGATTTAGTCTTGAAGTTCCGACCCAAAGGCATGTCATGTCACTTCACACATAGAAGAAGCTACGATTGTGAGAAAAACGTTTGTGGACCCTTTGGAATTGCCTGGATTTCTGCATTAATTGGTTTCAAAATGTGGTCTGAACTTCATCTCAGTTATAATAAACAATCTGAATAAACACACAACACACAAACAGTTGTACTTTTTCATGCTTTTATTGAAGACACGGTTTAAGCATTCACAGTCTAGGCTGGAAAAAGTATGTGAACCTCCGAGATAATGACTTGATATGATAGAGGGCAATTCAGGTAAATCCAGCCAATGTGATGATATTCAGATACAGTGCCCTCCTCCACCAAAACATCCACAAAGTTCGGTTACCAACAGAGTCTGCTTTTCACAACAGAGATCTGTGGAAGTAAAACATGGCCCGATCAAAAGAGATTTCAGAAGACGAGTTGCCGAAAGAGTTACCAAAGCATCTCGAAAGACTTGGGTCTCCATCAGTCGACAGTCGGACAGGTAAATAGAACAAATGGAAGAAATTCAGCACCATTGCTACTCTCCTTAAGGGTGGGTGTTGTGCAAAGATCACTGCAAGAGCGGTGTACAAATCTCAAGGAGGTGACAAAGACCTCAAGGGTAACAACCGTGAATCCTAGACTGCATTTTGGGCAACAGTGTCTTCATGGAGAGGATCCATAGTTAACAGTAATGAATGTATCTGTGAGGAGTATTTAAAAATATATAAATACAGTGGATGGCAACAGTGGCTGATAAATGGAAAAATAAGAGTTCAGTACATAGCCTGCAATTCCCTACAGCTATCTGTGACATTGTGAAACTAAGGAAGGGTTAATATTGAAGACAACATGAACTGAATTAAGTGTCCGGAATTGGATAAGCCTTTTGCATCTCAAAACTAAGTGTGCTATCATCCATTTGCAGGGACTGGAAGAAAAAATAATTACAACATGGAAATGATATTTAGCAAAGACAAAGGGGGATTAATTTATGAGACACTTAAATCAAAACAGTACAGGGTGAACTAGCCTATATTTGTTATTGATTGTTCAGCTGTCCCGAATGGACAGGATGACATTACTAATCTTGCTTCCTTGAAGCAGTGTTGTGATATGGAGAACCATATGAACCAAAGATGACATGCATTATGCACATAATCCATTCTGATTTTGGGTATATTGCTATGTTGGCAGTAACAACAGGACACTTAAAAAATAATGAAGTTTGCGTGCATGGTTAGCACTATCAATTTTTGATGCATTATATGCCGAGACTAACATAATAAACGTTAGTGAAAACAAATTCAAAAAAGCAAGGGTGAAAGGGTGCGGTTAAGATGCTGGGGTGAAAAGGTGTGGCAACCTAAACATGAAGTTAGCAAAAGTCGCTTCACCTAACATGCTACTTTGCAGGTTCGGCAGAAATAAAAATAGAAATGGAAAAACTAACTTACATAAATTAGATAGGCCTAGAGGAAAATACTCATCAGTCCCCAAAATATTGGTTGGTTGCTTGGTTATTTTTGGTTATCACCCAACTAGCTAAACTACATCCTTTCCTTTACACTGAAAGCAATCCCTGGCGCGCTGGCAAAAAGTGCATTGTTCAGATCACATGGACTTTGGTTAGCATTTTCTGTTTCGCTTATCAAAGTAACGGAGCTACAGGTGAAACAAAATAATCAACTAAATATTAATGTTAACGTTAATCAACTCAATCAAAATGGCCTAACTTACGGTTACTTACAGCTTTAAATTGGCTAACGGCGTCACAGACCTCCGATGTATGATTTCCACAACAGGTTGTGAGTCCCGTTCCCACTTCGGCCACGGTGTTTGTTTTCATTTAATTATTGCCGTAGAACACCTGCCTTTGCTCTCCGCGCCGTGTCTGTTAATTGAGCTGTGAGGGTAGAGGTTAACTGACATAACCCTCCGCAAGGAAAACTAGTTCCTGCATGACCAGTGGGAAAATCGGTATAAATGCTATTAATTTTGCCCTCTGATGGTTGCATTCAAATGCCAGTGAGAAAGGGCTTGATCTGCAGAGCCTCGCCAACATTTTTAGCAGTGTACCCCACATTGAGGTCAGAAAATTCATCTGACCGCCCCCACCCCACCCACCCACCCACACCCACACCCACTTTTTGCCATTACTGCATTCCTTAGAATAAAGATGAAGACATTTTGCCTGTTATCTTAAACGAAACTTTATTTCACTGAATGGTCTTTGACACTTTCCTATTTCTTACATGTATAGTGAAACTAGAATGGTTTTAAGATACATACACAAATCTAGAATTACACCAACCATTGTTTATCTCCATTTCATCATTGCTTTTTAGAGCTATTCTAAATTTTCACAACCACGTGTGTGCACTGGGTAATAGACTGTTACAGAAGCAAATTTTAGCCAGAAGACTTGTCAGTAAAAACAAAGCAAGTTGAGATACCTGATATACAGACAGGCTTTGTTCCACATTCACTAACTGCATTTTCATCAAGCATAAAGATAAATTGACAAGAATTTTTTCAACTGAAGATTATCTCAATTCATTGGAACATTGTCAGAGTAAACAGACTGTCAGCTATATGTGGAATGGTGTCTTCAACTACAGTATGTGGAATGTAGTGGTGATACATGGTATTGTGACACTGAGCTTCTTCCAAGGTGGTAGAATGGGTTTCTCCAATTTGCATCTTCAAAATAAATCTAATTTCTGAGGCCATAGTTCATACTAGCAATCTTAAACGGCATAATGATGCACCTTGGTAAAGACCTAAGTCATGGTTTACCATTTGAAACATGTCTGGTCTAACTCGTACTTTCTGAAATTCATAAAATCAAAACAGCTGCTGCCACCTAATACAAATAAAATAGGCTGCAAGAGAAAGCCAGGCACAAAAACTTTGGAGAAAACAACCGCTTTAAGAGGAATATTTTGCAAGCAGGGTTGATACAGTGTGATAAGACATTTTCAATTAACATCAATAAAAGGTTACTTTAGGTTTTACATACAGATGATAGTCAATCTTGCAAAATACATGGAACCACATTTAAGCACATACAATTTTCATTGTACTGAGTTCAAGCAGCACCTGAACAGTGAGTAAAACTACAGACAATCCATATTTAGTTAAAAAAAAAAGAGCACTGCCTTTCAAAAAGCCTAATAAAGTGGAATGTCTTATGTTTGAGGAAATCTAACATGACAATCTAAGGGGTCCCTTAATAAAACTTTAAAATTGTGAATTTGTGAACATGATCAAAGAGCATAACACCAAGATGTCAGTGTCACAATACAGCCTGCCTCCTTTCTGTATGAGCCCACAGCAGAATTGCAGTTAGTTGAATACAGGATTGTACTGTGTCTGAAATTCAAACGCAAACAATTTGGTTTGTGAAGCAAATGGAACACCTAGCATCACAGTGTTTGGTGAAAATCAACTGCCAGTTTAATTACCATACGATAAAACCTGTAAATACCATGACGAATCACAAAAAAAGAAATGTAACAAAAAAAAAAAAAAGGATGAAAAATGCACAACAAACTAGCTGGGACAAAGGAATTAGGAAGGACGATTAGAATTCACAACCCCCCCCCCCATACACACACCACATACACACAATCATTCACATCCATTCGCACTCCTCTCTCACAACTCATACAATCTAGCAGACACATACACACAAAGCCAACAAAAAAACAACAGCTACATGGACTCACTACTCAATACAACATTTTTCCACAAAGTGACTGAATCTGCTAACAACTGAAAATTACCCTGTCGCCTCACAGTGAACTGAGAGGGGTAAACTAGTTGGTCAGGAGCAATTCAGGCTGCTTGTCATACAGAAGGGGGAGGGGCTGATGGAGTGGAGGGGGATGTATATAAGCTGTCTGTGTTTAAGATAAGAGTGTAGGTGGATTAACAGTGCAATTCCATTAGTTTTCCCCTTCTCCGGTCTCTCCCTCATCTCCCTGGTTTTCTGATGTCCACAGCTGGGAAGAGAGACAAAGGTTACTGTCTATCAATTTCCTCATTCATTTAGTGTTTAAGACAAAATCTCTGATCAGCTATAAGTAACACATCTGGGTCGATCGGACGCAAAACAACGCAAGTCCTATTACTTACAGTCAGGTTGTCCCTTAGTAGTTGCATGATCAGGGTGCTGTCTTTGTAGGAATCCTCGTTCAAAGTGTCAAGTTCAGCGATGGCTTCATCAAATGCCTGAAATAAAAAAGAAGAGATAAAATTCAAGGCATCAATTCCAGCTGCATCCTCTGAACCTAGGTTGGCAGTGACTTTGCAAAACTGAATTCCGATTAGTAAGTATTAAAAAGTAAATTCTCAAAATTGCCCACCCATGTATAAAACAGGAACAGTGCTAAAAAATGTGTTCTACTTAAGATGCAAAGGTTGACAAAATAACAATACTATGCAGTTTATTTTATTTTCTACAACAAGACATTTCAACAAATGGCCGAGGACCCAATGGTCGATTGCTTGCCATTAAATGTTATCACTAAATAATTCAGAATAAATTGTTACCTAAAGTTAGTGGCTAGGTAATGTTTCCAAAGCCTTCAATTCTTTACAGATTTAAGTAGGCTAAAAAATACTGTGAATTTGTAGAACACTATCTAAAATCAGGGTGAAATTTACCTGATAAGCCTACCTGCAAAATCAATTCTGGGTCCTGAGAAAAACAACTTTTTAAAATACAGTTACCGATGAGAAAATGTTTTAAAACTACTGCTCTAGGACTAGGTTCATACCGTCTTGGCCAGGGTGCAGGCCTTCTCCGGGTTGTTGAGAATTTCATAGTAGAAGACTGAGAAGTTGAGGGCCAGGCCAAGCCTGATGGGGTGTGTTGGCTGCATCTCTTTCTTGCTGATGTCAAAAGCATCCTGATACGCCTGCTGGGAATTGTCCACGGTAGCTTCAGGAATACAAAGATGAAGAATAAGAATTTCAGCAATACTATTAGTCCATTTATGACCCTGTTTACCGTTTTACAATACATTTTCAGCACATTTTGTTACATGCACATCACCTGGACTGAATTTATCCAAGTGTGGCTTCTCCACACCGTTGTGCAATAAGTTCATCAAATAAGTCTCAACAGCACAAAATCATCATATGTAATTACATCCTCTCTACTTACCCTTCTTGGACTCCCCAGATGCTACCTCAGAGAGGTATCTATAATAATCGCCTTTCATTTTCAGATAGAACACCTTGCTCTCAGCAGCAGACGCATTGGCAATGAGATACTTGTCCAGAAGCCCCTGAAAACGATACAAAAGTGGTTGAGATTATCATGTCTGTGTGTTCAATAGGTTTAACGTGAACAAAGAATAAAAGGAGCGCTGCTTGGGTGTCTCTAGTACCTTCCACTGGTGCTCTTTGGTGACAAGGATCAGAGTCTTCAATGGAAAAAAAGCCCTTCATCAGATGAAGGCCTTTGTAGCCGTAATGTGTAGGTCACCAGCTATTTTAATGTTTTAGCCCAATTTAATAAAAGCTTTTTAATAACAAAATCAACTTGAGTTCCTTGGACCTCCTTTTTTCCATTGAAGACTATGATTTTTTGTAATACCTGAGAAATTAGCAGCTCTTACCAGCACATCATTACAAATGTCCTGCAGCTCTTTTTCAATCTTCTCCCGGTATTCACGTGCCATCTGCTGTTTCTTCTCATTGCCCTCAGTTTTCTGCTCAATGCTGGAGATGACACGCCAGGATGAACGGCGTGCTCCTACCACATTCTTGTAAGCAACAGAGAGAAGGTTGCGTTCTTCATTGGAGAGCTCGCCACCCTGCTCCGTCACTGACTTCATGGCAGCAGCCATGTCATCATAGCGCTCAGCCTGCTCAGCAAGCTTGGCCTTCTGTACCAGGTCGTTCTTATCCATTTTCTAGACTGAAAAAGAAGATAATATAATATTAGTAGTAGTTGGTTATGAGCTGTCAATCAAAAGACAGGGACATCTTTGGTATTGGTACATCTTTGTACTGATATTGCCCCCTCACCAGACTTGCCTATGTGTTGTTTACACTAATGATGTTATTTGAATAGACATGCACGTCTTTTACGCCTTGGGCAGGGGAACAATTCGAGTCAATGGGAGCTGACGATAGGCAATGCGGACTGGGCCCCTAGCAACTGGGTCAATCATACATATCAGCTGGCTAACGTTAGCGAACTAGCTAATAACGCTATCTAATTCTTCTCCCACCCGGTCATACCTAGTTATGTCTGAACTCAAATAGTTAACACTCCTAACAACTGCTATAAGCTAAATGTGTATGTACACGAAGGCCTCATTAGCTCATTTACTACAATTGACATTTGCTAACATTAGCCGAAGCCTTCCCGGGTCAGGTTTTAAGGCCCTCTCAATACTGCTAGTGACTTGATAACATTCGCTTAGTAACGTTAGCTTGTTAAAAACGACCGACTCCGAATATCCTCGTCAGTTTTGTTCATATGTAACGTTGCCAACCTCACCGGATTAGGTAGATAGTCCTAATCTGCCTTATTAATTATAACGTGAGGCGATTGGGGTGGTTAAGTGTTAGCTAGCTAGCGGTCCGTCGTCTAACGGACCGCTGTCTAACGTACGTTAGCTAGGCCAGCATTAGCAATGGCTGACTTTTACTTGAAACTACGGTTTAGGGCCTAGGGAATCGATGGTTGCCATTTTCTATAATCAGTAGAAAAACACAGTCTACTACTGTAATGCTTTATTTTTAATAATTAATTCATTTTCAACAGCTGTAACATGGCCCACCGATGTTGGTGAGCCTGACAGAACAAAGTGTCATGGAATCCGATTCCGAACGTAGGCTAGCTTGCTAGATAGCCAATGAGCGAGTCCTTTCACAAACCGCTAGATACCGTTAGCCAGCTCCGCTAGTATGATGGCTTCTCAATAGAATTCAACCGAAGACGGAGACACACACCTCCTAACATTGATGTAGAAATGAAAAATCAAACAATATAGTGCACTGTTCTCACGTGTAAGGTTAACACACTCACAATATTGGCGACTTTTAATCCTGCTTTTTCTCTGGACGATTCAGCCTCCGTCCTCCGTCTCGCTCAGCGTATCGTTCAGGGCAGTACCACTTCCGTTACACTGACACTTGTATTTCCTCTTTTCCCACTACATCTGCCTTACGCAACTTCAGCATAGACGCCAAATAAGATTATTAATCTAAATTAACGCGAAGTAGATTTGTTTCAAACACAGTCTCATTGATTCTTGAGCCTTGAGGTTAAAAGTAGCTGCGGTCGGTCGTAAAGCTTCCTGCTTCAGTTACTTATAAATTAACATTAGACAGCCGTTTTTACAAGATAGGCTACACCAGTGATGGGCAAACTTCTGTTTTGGCATGAGATCTACTTTTCCTTTTACTAGGCGCAGGTGAGCCGCCCGCCCCGGTCAAGCAGATTAAATTACTATACACAGAATTATGGCCTGGAAATGGTCAATAATTAATATAGTATGCTACAATTAATGCTGTGGAGGCACATACTGGAAATCGTATCAATAATAATAATAATCACAATGTGCTACTTTATTGATACTCTTATGGAAATTGCTCAAGGACACTTCAGCAGGACAGATGTTTACCAGCACAGGGGCTTGAACCTGGGGCATGGTCTCTCTAACCACAAGCCCCCCAGCAGCCCAAATAATAGAACAATAATAACAGAAATATATTGGATATATAATCCTCAAAATAATTATGGTGACAGCTTTTTTTCCTGCAAGTTCCTTATTCAATTATTTGCTGAGTGCATATGATTTTTTCATTGATTTTTTTTTTTTTTTTAATATTCAAATAGTGGCCATTCAGTTTTCAAAACAATACCTTGGAAGCAGAATGTGTTTATTTTACTTAAAATTTTTTGGGTTGATATGAAATCAGACTGCACCAAAAAAAATGGTTCTGCATACACTTTTTCACAATGTAACCCCAGTTTCTATCATATATTTAGTCTGTTCTGTTGTCCCAAGAGTCAAAAAGTGTCCAATCTAGTTTTCTGCGGTCGTTGACTGAGTAGCATCCTGTCCAGTATCAAGGTGGTACTTTTTCCCAAGGACACCAGAGGAGGACAGTGGGGAAAAAAGTACAAAAAGGGGGGTGACAAGGGCAAGGTGACACTATACTGAGGGTGACACATTGGGGGGGGGGCTTGTGCCACATCAGAGGGCCCAGTCTGCTTAACAACACTACTGGCAGCGGCTGCAGAGTGAACAACCATGCTTATTACTCAAGGTTATAATGGAGAAAACTCACCTAACAGCTGTGGATATGATGTGGAGGCTCTCCAAGACTACAAATCTGACAGACTTGTTATTCTCTGCACTAACACAGCAGCACACAGAATAGCAACTGGGGGAAAAAAGACAAAGTTCTTACATTTCAAAGCCCTACAGAGTGTCCAGTCTCCTTCACCATCTGTAACAAATATTGAAATCTAATTCAGCATTATTAGAAATGATTTGTTGAGTTTGATTCAAGCTTTTTTGATGTTGATTGTTTTTCTTACACCCAGCGCAGAGCAAATTAACGTCTTTTGAAGCAGAACATGGACAGAGAAGATTTTCCCTCAGTAGCAAAAGGCCCATAGAAGTTTTCTTTTCACACCATCAGAGAGTCAGAGCTTTATGGATGGGAAGTTCTGCTTGTTTTGCCAGCTCTCACTCAAGGTGCAGCTGTGTGATTTGAGGCTTATCTCTCTGTCTTATTGAGCTGAATCAAAAAGGAGTGGAACTACACAACAATCAGCTGAGCAAACAGCTTTTGCTTAGAGTTGCTGTATTCCTTTAAGAAACACACAGGAAGGTGGAAAATGAATGTTCAAAAAACATGTTTTGGAGGATTGGAGGAATTTGCTTTGACATGAATCATAACTGTTTCAATGCAGCAAAAGGCTGTTTTTTTGCTCTTCTGTAGTGAATAGAAGTATATTAACCCATTTCTAACTTTACAACAAACATCTTTTACAATGACCTTGGTCTGCCCTACAGAAACTGTCTGTAAACCTTGACTATCACCTGTATGGAATCTGTAGGTTACCAAAAGAACATTTTTGAGTTGACTGCAGTGGAGGACAACTGTTAATACTTCAATATTTTAACATTTTTTTTCAGCGAAAAGCCTCATTTTAAGCAGGTTAAAAATAACATAGGTTATATAAATACTATATATACTACAAATATTATTTTGGCAGTAATATATGAGAGTGGACTTGCAAAACATACCAGACAGTGATTTTGAAGCATACCCATTACATTACTGGAGAACCTAAGGTGAACACTCAGCTAGCTCATGTGACTTGCGGGAAAAAGCAGATTCATTCGAGGTCGCCTTGGAAAAATCAGTAACTGCCAAGACTCAAACTGGTTGTCATCTTCCAGCTCTTCAACACTGTTTTCTTTCACCAACAGCAGACTCCACACTGACTGCAAAAATCAAGAAAAAAATAAAAATGTTTTGAGGAATTCAGGTATTACTTAATTTATTCAAACAATGCACTTTCTCTCTTTAGCCTCAACTGCATGTGTCCAGAGATGCAGACATATATGCAAAGCAGGATACCTGTGGATGAATACCAAGGAGTAAATTAGATTATAAGTATTAGTATTATTACCTCTGCTGAGGGGAAGCATGAATAATTTGCAGGTGGAAGAGCATAAAGTTTCACACCTCACATACAGTACAGTGTCATGTTTAACCATGCTTGTTGGAGAAGAAACCAGAAGGGCGTTGCATTTGCCGATGGAAAGTTTAGTTCATGTTGAAGAATTTGAATCTGAGTCAAGTCAATTTGAGTCAAGCTACTTGTATTGAGGAAGGTTTATCCTTATTTAAAAGAAAAGGAGGTCGCTGCATATCTTCTCAAAGTAGGAGTCCAGAGCCTGCCGACTGCAGTTGATCTAAAACAAAAAACAACAACCCAACAACCCCACACACAATTATATCCTTAGCTGTAAATGATTGTTTCACAAATTGAGTCGACTCTAATGTGGGAGTGGCACTGTCCTAAAGCAACACAATACAACAGCAAAGCATCTGTAAGCAGGAGTTATCATGGGTTAACTGAAGTTAAAGGGAGAACTTGGTCAGAGTAATACTCTCTCTCCAGTTCATTGCTTGGTTTGGCTTTTCAATTTATAATCACTTTGACTCGAGCCAAAATTCCAGTGATCGTATCCTGCTGTTTCTTGTCTTTATTTTCTCTCCACTCTCCAAGTCACCAATGTCCCTGATTGTTCATATATTTAAAAAGTCAACATTCTTCCATGTTTTTCCACCTATTCCCAAAACACACAACTACTTTGTCCTTTCAGCAACCACAAAGTTCCTTTTACATTCAAAGTGAAAAGCACAGTGTTAAGTAGTTGTCAATTTGCCATCAGCCAAGACTGTAATTGACACTCTGTGCTCATTAGACTCAACATCCTCTCCCCACTATCAACAGAGACTATTCCTGTTTGCTAGAGAAAAACATAGTATACAAATAGTCAGGAAAGTTATCAAGACCTGAGAGCAAGACCAGCACAGCATGTAGTGAGTTAAAGTTTGTTTCCTTCTCTTCCTCAAAAGTCTACTGG
Source organism: Centroberyx affinis (assembly GCF_046629955.1). Taxonomy (NCBI): domain Eukaryota; kingdom Metazoa; phylum Chordata; class Actinopteri; order Beryciformes; family Berycidae; genus Centroberyx; species Centroberyx affinis. Next base: position 108,203 of record NW_027279222.1, read on the forward strand.
CAGCTTAATAAAAACTGGATGGAAAATTTTTCCTGCTCACATGGACCAGCAGACAGCACTCTCCTCACAACACTTCTCTCACCAGCAATTAAGACACAATGGTGCACTTGAGGACTTTGATTTTCACAATTGTAATGTTCCCATGGATGCTATCTTCTGCAGCGAAAAGTGAATACATGGAAGCAAGAAAACCCAAGGTAAAAAAAAAAAATATGTATCTGTTGGAGTTGCACTACACAGTCTAAACTTGGAAGATAATTATATCTGTCAAGTGTTGTTAAGACTCTTTCTTTCTACAGACAGACGTGTCCATTTCTGACTATGGAGACTTAGACACGGACTCAGCAGTGGCTCCAAAAGCTGATGGTAATGTTTGTTTGCACTGATAAACAGTTTTCAACAATCGGATGCATTTTCAAAGCTGATTATGCAACGTTTGCCGAGGCATTCTTCCACATTTTTGTGGATGTAGCTAAAGCCCCCATTATGTAATAACAGGGCTGTTCAAGTGTCCTCTTCCAATGTGCATGTAGTGTGTTTTAGGTTTCAAAGTAACAGCAATGAGACTAATTACTTGACTGATTCACAACATAGGTAAGAAAAGCATTTAATTCTAGATGAAATGGAGGGAAACAATGTGTTGATTTCAGAGCTGCCAACATGCCTACTGTGCGTTTGCCTGACTGGATCTGTGTACTGTGAGGAGGTGTCCCCCGAAATGTCAAACGTCCCGGCACTGCCAAAGGAAACAGCCTATCTGTATGCACGCTTCAACAAAATCACCAAAATAAAAAACAAGGACTTTGCAGACATGGGTAAATAGAAGTCTAATTCAATGCTGCACTGATAGTTTTTAAAAAATATATATACACACAGATGATACTAGGTGCAAATTCTGAGTCTTCAACTAATTCTTCATTTGTTTTGACTTTTTCCAGCCACGTTAAAAAGAATTGACCTGACTGGGAACCTGATCACTGAGATAGAAGATGGGGCTTTTTCAAAACTTCCCAATCTGGAGGAGCTCACTCTGGCAGAGAACAGACTGACTAAACTTCCCATGCTGCCTACCAAACTAATCTCATTGAATGCCAATTTCAACAAGCTTAAAACCCAGGGTGTCAAGTCAAGTGCTTTTAAAGTAAGCCAGGAAGTCAGTCCAGTGATCTTGTGCTAATGTTCTGACATACAATGAAACCTATTCAGTCTTAGCGATAGTTGCAAAACTTACCTTGAATGCAATTCAAGATGTTTGGATGTCAGACTGAGTAAGCAGCCTCACCTGAAGTGGCCTGTGTGTTCTTGTGTTGTTGCAGAAACTCACACGACTGGCATATCTATACCTTGGAAACAACCAACTGGAAGCAATACCACATCTTCCAGAGTCTATTCACACTGTGCACCTAAATGTAAGTTCATCTTTACTTCACTGCAATCGATATATTAAGCTAAATTCATCAGAGATGATTATGTCTGCATAGCTTTTAGTAGATAGTTGATGGGCTAATTTTGTCTCCTCGGGCCGCAGAACAACAACATCACCACACTGACAGATGAGACATTCTGCAGAGGCAACAACACTCACTACATCCGAAGCAACATGGAAGAGGTGAGACTGGATGGGAACCCGCTCTTGCTGGCTCAGCACCCCAACAGCTTCATCTGTCTTCATACTCTCCCTATTGGAAAATACCACTGAACCAACCAAAGCATGCTTTGAGACAATTTAACTACATTAGGGGGGGAAGCTCTACTAATACCATTTAGTAAATACTAATGTTTTTAAGTTACCTCTTTATATACTCAATAACACTGCCATACAGTTCAAGTTTTAGAATTTACACATTTTCAGAAATGAATTTCATACATCAGTTCCATCTTCAGTGTGTCGACATGTGAATACGTTTAGCCTCGTCCATGAGCAATACAGCTTTACACACAATTTTGTTAATTTGCAAGATATAGCCTCGGGCAAGAAACAGCCTATTGGTCTCTTGTCAGTGTAATTCTGCCAGTATTGAATACATCTTGACTAAATTAATTAATCTTTTTATTACTTTTGTTACATTTTTGCTGAGTTTGACTCTTTTGCGCTACCTTTATGTCTTGCATTGTTAAAAAGGTGGTATGTATAATATGTAGCATTTTTATAAATAAATATATCATGGTCAAAGTAATTGTGATACCTTGATACAGTTACTGTAAGCAAATGAGACCATGGTTGAGACGATTGGTATTGTTAGTGCGAGTCTTTCTCAAAATGAAGACTACATTTCCCATAAACCCTGCTGGTTCCTGCCACAAGGAGGACGTTGCCCTCCCCCAGTGTCTCTGCGTGTGCGTTTGTTTATTCTATCACTTTACTGAAGAGGGTAAACATGTTGGAAGTGATTTTTCTATCTGCCTTTCACTCCTTCCATGATCTGCGATTGCAAAGAACAGCGGGCTTCTTCCTGTTTTGTGCCGTAAAGCAATCCAGCAGATTTCCCCTCAAAATCCAAACCAGTGGCACATGAAGTTAAATGCAGTGTGGAGTCCGGTAGAGGCTGTCAATCTTCTCTATGATGGTCTCGTTTGTTTGCGGTAATTACACTTATGTCTCAAAATTAAAGTGGTACTGATTTATTGATGTTAAAATGTTAAAACACACAGCACCTTTAATGAGAAACATCCATAATTTTGATAAAGTATTTTTAACCCAGAAAGGTGCTATTAAGTCCATTCCAGCCTGATGGAAACAAGTGTCCAAGGACGTGTCCAGATTTCACACCTGTGTCGTCATCATTATGTCCCACCATCATTCACTTGGCTGCAGGCTCATCAAGAACTACCAAACCATCTGTGATTTTCTGCTGGTACTCCCGTTCTGACTGTTTTCTCCTGTAGACGTCATCTGGCAAACAACAAGAAAAGAGAGAAAAAAATGAAATGATAATACTACAGACATTTTTGGTACAGTAATAGCTGGAGCAGTCAAATGTGGCAGGATGCTGGACTATTGAGACTACATTCTGGATGATCCAACTTTACCAACTAGGTCTTCTCTTCAATTAGTTGTCATGTAATAATTGTTAAAAACCGGGATGACTGCCAAAGAAGAGACTTTGTGACCATGACAGAAGTGATAAGGAAACAAATCAACAGCTCAGGGATGAAACCACCTTGTATATTTATGCAACCAGGCACTAGATTCTTGTTTTTTTCTAGGAATGGTAGTCAGTTGTGTTATGAAGAGGAATAATCCTATGGATATGGCTAAAAGGTCTCAGGATACTAAGGATATTACAGGATAAGAAGAGAGAGTGGGCAGCTTTGAGGGAGAGAGGATTTTCAGTCCTCCCAGACTCCTGGGATATAACAGATAATTTTGAAGTAATGGGATATGGGTGGGGTTATAGGAAGAAGAAAAACACTATAGCTCTCTTCCTGCAAAGTTTATAAAATGCAAATGTGGCGTATCTAGTCTGTCATAAATTCAATAACACAAATACAGAGTGTGTTCCAAAAGTTGGACTGCTTGCACTTTGTATCGTGTAAGAAACAACTGTCTCAGTTCCCCCTCTGTCCTCCTCCTCCCTCCCATCTCTCAGTTTTTCCATGCTTCCTGATAGGAGACCAGCAGAGGAGGGGACAGAAGTGTAGGAAAGTCTGAGGAGGACACATCTGCATAGTCAACTACTGTGCTCTGTCCCAGTTCTATCCAGTACATCCACAATCCTAACTGCAGGCCTGTACCAACCAGACTGTACACTGCAGCATGCAACATGGCAGTTTCCACATCCCGTCACGTCATTGATTTCAGTCACTGATTGATTATACCGTCTAGGCTAGAATCTGCCTACTAAAGTCAGTATAGTGAAGCATCATATTAATCCGGAAGACTTAAATTCAATCCAGACGAGCTACTGGCCTGATTTGACTCTGTTTGGTCTCTTCTGGGACCCGCCCACCTATCTCCTTCTAGAAAAATCTGCACTGTACAGGAACAACCGAGTGGCCAGTGCGACATGGGAGATTCAAGTCATGTCGGAAATATTGGAAACTACGGATTCAGAGCAGATGAACGAGCCAAAGTGGCAAATACGACTGGGAAAGTCGGAGTTTTCCCAGATGTGACGTTTAGGGGGCGGAGAGAACATGAGACATGTCAGGAACTGATACTAACAATGATGTAGGTGAAGTTATTAGGCTGCTGTATGTTATTGTTTGGCATCCCATATTAATAACTAATATTGGTGTATGCTTCTTTTTTCACTAAGTTACTTTAGCTGTCACCCATTTTTTTCATCAATTGGCAATCCTGGCATGGATTTTTTTTTCTCCACTTCAATATGTCACCGCAGCACAAAGTAGCACTGTGTTGCTTCATTCCTAAAGTGAAACATCACCCACCAAAAAAAATGTTATGGTGTCCATTTTGTCATTATTTCCGACCAATGCACTTGTCGTGTTTACGAAATCGGATCTCAGAAGTAGAAGCTCACGAGGTGCACTTGAAATTATTCTCCTCGTGTTATATCATGTATATCGTTTGACTATTCAAGAAAATGGAGTTGGGTTTTATACTTTACGTACAGAAAGTCTCCTTCCCTATCCTCACGTTGATCATGATCCACTCCATCACGCCTCCAATACAAAAGAAGATGGGAAGGAATCTGTACGTCCCAAAACGACGTTTACCCGGTACAAGGCTCAGCATGTACTTGATGTTCTGACTCCTCCGAAACATCTTGGACAAACGGACATACAGGCGCGCTGGCCGCTTCTCGCTATACGGTTGATATGGCAACAGTGACACCGAAATACTCTACAATTTAAAGACACGATATTGTGGAAAAACTCTTACGATAACCTATTTCAGGCATATCGCATGGACCTTACTTGTCCTTTACAAGTGTTATAACAGCGAGGGACATGAGTGCGTGCGCTTTAACACCTACCGTAAACCAGACGGGCGGAGTTCTATGTAAACCGAAAGGAGAAACAACGGCAGGCCAATCGGTATACTTGGGCTACTATAACGCGCGCACCCAATAATGCGCTTGACAACGTGACATCCGGGTGTGTTTTCATTGGCTCCTGTAAACCAATGACAATATTTAAATAAGGGGAGCTAGGTCTTGTGTCCTGTAAATAGAAAAGCCTCACTGAATTAATTTCCTATACCCGAAAGCTAGAGAAGTAGGCTACACTTTAAAACCATAAATGATATACATGTAATGACTTTACTTGGACTTCAACAGTAGCATATTTTGCAACTTTTTTGTATAATTGTGCCCTCAACAAACTTTTATTAGCCTATACTTCCTTATGACTTCATGTAATATTCAAACATGTAATATTTTGTAGAAATATTATGATTATGGTTAAATATATTTAACTATCAAGACCCTCCCATCAATATTACCTGCTTTCAAAAAATCACTACTAGCCACAAGCAAGCTTGTTAGCCATCTTATGCAATCACTTGTGTCCTCATAAAAGGCAAAAAAGGTCAACCAAAAAGCTAAGTTAATGAGTGACAAATACACAAATGGGTTTATTTGGCTGTGGAGACCAAATACATCACTAGTAATATGAGCTCTAATGGGTAACATGATGACATAATACTGCAGATACACACATGGCAAATACATATACATACACAAGACACTCAGACACATGCAACACTACTAGGGTCTTTAGAAATAGTACCGTACAATAAGATAATACAGAGCTAATAAGACTAATTTTAATATCTATAGTCACCAGAAAAAAATGGCCCAAGGATAATCATACTTTATTATGCAGTCCTGCCCACTCTACATCCAAAAAAATTCTTTGTTGAAAGTGTCTCTAGTCCAAAACTTGGCTTAATTTTTGTCCAAGACAACTTGTTTAAGGGGTACAATAATATGCACAATATTTTACAATCTTTAGTTTTTGTCGACTTAAATCCCCAAACTGTTATCTATAGGGTTCATGTACACACATCTACATGTGGCTTTGATGCCAGATCTAGACATAGCGTCTTAAATCTGTGTTAAATCATGGCTATCTGGTTACAATCAAACAGTTAATGACTGGATTGGGTGTAAACAGGCTCTTAGACACTGGGAACCAGATCAATGACATAAAATACACAATTATTCTGCAGGGAATAGTTATACCCACATTCTTTAGCATAGTTTGGCATTGGGGGTAAAAGACAGTGTTCCTAAATAAAAACACATTGCAAAGGATTGCATTTTTGTTTTATAAGAAATGTGTTTTTGTTTTTGTAAAACAAAAATAAAAACAATTTGATAAACTGATTATGACCTTGAGAACATTTGCAGTCATATCACTATTTATTTATTTATTTATTTTTGCAATGACGTACTCATTACTCCTGGACATAATAAAAAAAAATTGTACCCAAATATGTGCATCACAGCAACGGTTTCTTTGTATCTTGTGGTAGCCCAGCTGAGAATATTTTGCACCATAATAACATTTGTGCACCACAACAGATTTTGTTTCACCATTAAATCAAAAGATTTTTATTCCTTTGATATTATCTGTCTGGATATTGTGCGTGTTACGTACCACTGTGATCTAAATAATCCATAAAATATTAATTACTAGTGACACATATCCAAATTGTGCAACAGTCTTATTTGTTCTCTTTTAATCACAATTTAAACTTTTCTAATTCATTATTATGACAAACCTCTACTAATGTCATCTATAACAATATTTTCATCAGTCTTCAACTTTGAGCGCCGGCCTACAGAAAGTCCAGTGATGCTCCACTGTGTTCTCGTTTGCACGCTCGCTCATGTGATGCACACGTGTGTTCCGAATGGTGAAGCCTTGTTTCATGATGTAGTCCATCAGGTGAACCCTGAGGGACACCTCTTGATGATAGTCACATGGTCCGAAGGTGAAAGACACCTGGCAGTCTCTAGTGTCCATCATGTGTTTGTTCCACTTCGTGAAGTTGTTGGAAATCCCCTCCAGCAGGGCGTGTACCTTTGTGGTTATGGTCAGCTGAGTGATGATAACAGCCACTGGGTTTGAGTACTTTGACAGTTTCCGTGTGCTGGACAGTTCCACTACCTGCTCGAAGATGTCAGGAGGGTAGAGCGGCTTGGGATCATTAAGGCACTGGATCAGAGGCTCAATCTGGTAGAAGTCTGCCTCTTTCCTCAGGAGGTCCGTCTCTGTGAAGTCCAGAGGAAGAGTGAGCTCAGATGTCCGCAGGAAGTTCAGGATGTACCGGAAAAGTGTCCCGTCGCGATCGATGAAGTAATTCCCCTGGGAGTCGCGGGTTGTGGGGAAATCTCCCCGGAACATGGCACCCAGCATGGAGTCTGGATAGCGCTGCAGGGTTGATAAGCTGGTGGTATAAAGGTGACCTCCCACGTTCAAGGTGACAGGATTAGTCATCTACAACAAAAGAGAGCAGAGAGGATAAGAATCACAAGTTTGCATGAGGAAAAAGGAAATTATAATTTGCATATAACAGTTCTAGTCTATAATGTGAACAGTATAAATGACTACTGGGATGTAGACACATTAAACAAAAATAAACCACACACTTAGTGTATATATTCTATACTGATAATCAACAAACATTTCTATAGCAGCAACATCTGACATTGCTCTTACTCTGGACTGACTTTGAACCATCTCTTACCCTATGGCCCCAGTCTCCATTATCCATTTGTAGAAAAAGATGCCCACTTGGTCAGAACCAATACAGAGAGGCAATGAATGTAGTTTGGTTTACTTCAATATCACCTATGAAAAGAGTCACAATACATGAGCTGTAACAAAATTTGATATGAAGAATATGAAGGACGAGAAGGATGCCAAATCAAACAGGCTCAGTTAAAATGCTGGCAGGCTCTTTCTGCCACAAAGTTAGCAGTATCTGATAGTATTCACTTACTCAAACTTGAAGAGCTTGTCCTTCCATAAGGATTGGATTAGATGAGAACTGCTCTACCAGGGAGCTTGCTTGCTTGGGAGAAAGCAATGCTAGCATTTTAAATTAAATGGCTATTTAACACTGCTCATTTATGAGTTACGAGATTATTTAAAACACTAGATTTGGTACATTTTCTGAGGAAAATTTGGGTGTGCTTTCTGACAAAGCAACGGTATGTATGTGTGAGTGTGTGTAAGCATAGGTGAAATAACGCATGCATGGATCAAACCTAATTCATGCCACCAGAGTGCTACCTGGCGCTGCTAAAGTCACAATTTAAGGAGATATAGCCATTTATTTCCATCTGGGTAACTTATACAGCTGTATAGCTGCAGATAAAGTAACAGCGTTCAGTAGTCAAGCTAATGTTCAAACTTGCCATACCACCCAAATACAATTCACTGTTTCCATGCAATAAACATGAAGCAAGTTAGCTAACGAGCTAGGGTAGCAAGCAAGCAAGTACATTTTATTAAAAATCAATGACGTTAGTAGTCCATAAATCTTGTTTGGGTCCATTAAGATGTCGACCACAGACCAAGATTTCCATAACAAGAAAAAAACATACAGACTCGTCCACTGAATCGTCTACTGGCAATGCTATGCAGCATTATTAGCTTACTGGCTAATGGCTGGCTAGCTACAAGCTAACATACCTCGCCAGCAGTCCAGAAACCATTCGCTCGCTCGGTGATAACTAATGTTAACGCCAGTAAGCTGCTTGCTGGCAAAACGGACTTTATTTAGACTAACGTTACGTCAGAATAAAATTGAAGTTTAAATCAACTCTTACCAGTTCTCTTGCTTGACTACGTGTCTCTGTAATAACAACGGTCCACTGTGTCTACTAGATGGTGCAGACAGATATTCATTGATGTTTGCCGCTGACACACAAAGCTGTAGCAGCGGGCAGCTGTGCTCCGCTCGAGGCTGCAGCAAAACTGCGCACATCATGAACTGGGAGGGAGGGAGGAGGTGCTGCTGCACACAGGCACCTCTGGATGAATACATTACACCAGTACATCTGAATGGATTCACACAGGACTGCTTGGGATTTTATTTTCATCATCCAAACTGCATTACAAATGAAATCTTTGTAGCTACAAAAATGATTTATATAGACACTTATATGATGCTGGTACAGCCTTGCCTACTACCTTAGTGTAAATTCTGAGTAGTGAACATCTGTCGATGCAATCATATAGGCTACAAGAACATGTGAAACATTGTAATGGGAGGAAAAAAATAAATTCTTTATATCATGAAGACTTCTTGGTGCTGCCCTTGGTATCTTGCTGGGAGATGATGAACTCCAAGATGAGTTTGGCTGTGCGGCGGGGCCTTTCCATCACCACAGAGTGACCACAGTTCTCCAGCAGGTCCACTCTGCACCCAGGCAAGGCCTCTGCAACCACTGTGGCTCCAGACACATCCACCACCTGGAGGGAAATGGGATGAAGAATGAAATATGGAAAATCATTACATCACATACTGTATATATGACTGAAGTTTCATTTCTCCATAGATTCTTATCCATTTCAGCCATTAACTGTGTTGAGGACTGACAGAGATGAAGGTCACAAGTTGGTACACAGCTACATGAATTTCACTATTACATAAGTAACAAAGAGCTGCTAGGTCATCACTCCTACAGGCTTTATGAATCAGACCCTGATGTCCATGTCTGAGAATATAGTCATTCCATTAGTGTAACATGCTGGGGGGAAAAAATAAGACCCGACTGAGTATTACCTGGTCTTGTTTCCCCCATATCACTTGTAAAGGTGCAGTGATCAGATGTAAGTGTTCCTGTAAGGCATATCTTGATTTTTCACCAACAATCTCCATAAAAACTAAACAAAAACAGACAATCATAGGTATTTTAGCCAACATAGATTATATTGTGACATGTGGGAAATGCTGGAAATATTTCAGACTCAAGTGAACTAACCTTCTTGGTAAAATTCATTGTGAGGCAGCCGGACATCTACCAATCCTTGAAGAATCTAAACCATGGAAGCACAATGTATAAACAGCAACAGAATGATTGTCATTTGGAAGAGATTGTGGTGCTGACTGCATACAAAGTGAAGTTCACAATGCTTTCAGTTTCAAGTGTGGACCTGACCTGTTGAGGGATCTTAAAGCGAACATGGGAACAAAGTCTCAACATGTCCTCCATCTCCTCCGGTGTAGTGGGGATCAGTGGGATGCTTATTGTGTAATGGCTATGCTCCAGGTCCTGCAGATGATTGTCAAATTTGGTCTCACATGGGTGTCTTATACCTGTGGATTAAATGCAGTGTTTTCTGATAAGAAACAGAAGATGCACATTTACACATAATAATAAACTGTAAAGGAAAGGTGGATTAATAAAGGGTATATACAATATATGATCTATCTATCTAAATTAAGCCATGTTATGTTACTTTTGGCTTGGTTACTTTACTTTGCATATAACACTTGTATGTTTATACACGCACACACAGAGTAACTGACCGTCTGGACAAATGAGAGTCATGCTACAGATTTCGGCGGGGTAGCAGGCAGCGTAAACTCCAGCTACGTTTCCCCCCATGGAGGTTCCCACCAGATGAAATGGTTTCCTGTTCAAGCGAACGGTCTCTACAAACTGAGAAGCACGAGGAACGAGGATCATTTCACTTATACAGTTACTTCTGAAAAGTACAGGTCAGTATGCCACCCCATGCATATGTATGGAAAAAAAGATACAACAACAAAAAAAGTGTGCGTCTACCTGATGGATCCTTCTGACCTGGCCCTGGATGGAGTAATCCTCTGTGTTGGTGCGTGTGGTTCCCTCATGGCCAGGCATGTCCACACACAGGATGTGCAAGTGTTTGGGTAGATACTAAAGAGCAACGGTGGAAGAAATACACAAATCTGTTACAATCAAGTCCTCCATTCAACATTCTCATTGACTAAAACTATCCATGTATTTGGTATCAAATTTGCTTAAGTATGACAAATAAAAGTACTCCATACAATACAAAATACAGTACAAAAGTTTCTATTGGCTATTACATCAACGCAGCTAACAATGAATCAAAGCAGGTGAGATGGGAAAAAACATAATGATGGCATTATTTATAAGGGAAGACAACATTTTGGATTTGAGTTTACCTTAAATACTGTAAGTGATGAAGATGTTTCAGCCAGATCAATGTAAGAATTAAATACGTCCCTGAATAGTGTGTGACACATTGGTAAATGGAGGAGGCTTGACTGTCTAGTTGAGTAGGTATTGATTTGTGAGTTAGTAGTAAAAAAAAATCTTAAAGCTAAAGGCAATCTTTGTTTTTCACTCAATAAAAGATGAAATCAAACTCATGAATTAAAAAGTCAGCTAAGTTCATGAGTTCATGTTGTGTGTTTTAGATCCCCTGACCTTGACGACAGTGAGCCAGGTGTCTTTGTGGGCCGAGAAGCCGTGCAGCATGAGGATGGACGGCCTCATGCCTGGCTTCCCTCTGTAGGAGTAGCAGAAGCGATAGCCGCCACAGTCTGCGTATCGCACCTGCAGGCCCAGCGTCCGCCTCCAGTACCTGCAGAGGAGGAGGGAGGGATGGCAGCTGGTGAACTTATAGCTCAACACACACACACACACACACACACACACACACACACACACACACACACACTCACACACACACACACATACAGAAATATGACTGCAGTGGAATGGAATTCAATTCTGGGCCTGGATGCAAATTTTTATGGGCCACCGTCCTCATAGATGGCAGTTGATAATGTCAGTTTTCATAGTAATTTGAATCCTCAGCACCTTGGACATGATGTAGTTAAACTGCCTGTACCTACTGTATTTCTATCATTCTCAGTGTGCTCCTTTGAGGTGATTCAGAAAGCTTCACTCTTACACACACACACGGTGTGTAGTGTTGGCATCGAAGGGGGATGGGTTGGAGCGATATCAGGTGTTTTATACTTAGCAATGTGAAATAGAATTTGCTTAGATTTCTGGTCTCATTCATTTAGAGTTTCATACAATGAGTTTTCACAGCATATTTGATTGTTCATAGAAGTTCAGATTAAATTTTCTGAAAGATTCGATTTCTGTAATTAGAAAATACAAAATGCATTTGATTAAAAACATTCCTTGCCATGAGTATTTGTTAGAAGGATTATCATTTGTAACAAGATGCAGTTTTGATTCACTGTATTCTTGCCCATCTCTGGCACTCTGAAGAGAATTCATCACGGGTATTTTAACATACAGTGAAGGACGGGACAACACCCTCATCCGCCTTACCAGTGGTACACTTTAATGAGTGCTGAGGGCCAGAGAAGGAACGATGCTACGAAGGCCAGAATGGGAATAGCCAGTGTTCCCCCAGCAATGACAAACAGGTTCACCACATCTAGATCGGCTGCCATGGCTCACCTGACAAACATGAACACACACATTACACACATGCATGCAGTAACTCATGTGGTTAAAATGTTGGGGGAGGGGCATAATCAATATAACAACCATACAATGCTTTGTGGAGATGAGGCATAATAGTTATCCAAAACAATTAATGTTGACAGCAGCACACAGAAGAACTAGTGACAATATTGTGTTTCTTTAACAACCTGTGTACATAATAAGTCGTTTTTGTATAGAATAATAGAATGTTATAGGTCCAACTTGTACAGTTAAACAACCCAATTAAAACATGCACTTCTCTAAATTTACTATATAGTCCTATCACATACCGTTTAAAAAATTTAACAACTTACTTTATGAGATTATTTTTTTATTCCTCTTGAATCTTCTGTCACAGGCAGACACATGTGACTGATGCTTCAACAGCAGCTCTATAGATTAGTCTAACATGCAGATACAAAACTTTGCTTTGCAGTTGTTTATGTGTAGAAAGTGTAAATATTCAACTTATCTTCCTCCAACTGATGATGAAATTTGTCAAAATTGTCCTTGTAGAGAGCAGTGGTCCTGGCAGATTATGTTTGCTGTGGATGAGCTCATTGATTATTACTTATCATTGGGGAAAACCGGGCCACTACATTATTCGGTCAACCTTTTAAAGTGAACGTACAGGCCAGACTGGGCCCTGGCTCAGTAACGTCAATGCACTGTCAAAGCTCCCAACAGCCAAACATTGACAACATTTCATAAAACATTTTCATATTATTTATTATGCACTGTCACCAAAAATTATAGAATATATAAAGTGTTTAATATACTGTAGTAACAAAGTAACTAAAAAATCAATTTTTGTTGAAAACAAGTGTTGTGTTAAAATACAAAACGAAGAAAAAAATGCAGATTATTTGTATGACATTATGTGATAACACTGTGAATTACACTCAGTTTCAATAGTAGCCTACAACAACTAAATACAACAGTAGCAACTAAAGTCAGGAGAGGGATTACAGTACAACCAAATAATTTTACAGAGGTGTAGCAAAGGATTTCTACACCGATAATAGTCAGTGTCGCAGCCTTTATGGAACAAAGACATGGAAAGGAGATCCAGGAATATGCTCTTCTCCCCACTTCACTGCCAGGATATAGCTGCCCTTCTCCTTGACCACATAGCTGATATCATAGTGGTTGTTGCCAAGGTGTTTGATTGACACCTGCTCACAAGGGACAGTAGGGCCATGCATACCCACCAGCAGGAGGTTTGTGCCTGGAGAGAGAAATAACATTTACACATCAGTTACAAAATTAGAGCTGTATGGGTTCATGTAACAAGGAAAATTACAGTGGCAAAATTGCAAGTTGCTTCCTTTTCAGAAGTCTAATAACACCAAATATATTTTTGTAACATTGTGTCCTATAAAACGAGCTCACCAGCTTTGCTGCAGTCCACACTGAAGACATTTATCTTCCCGATGAAGGCCGTTTTCAGGCCTTGGCCGCTGCTGGCAACCTTGGAGGCATCAGACAGGAAGGAGGGCCATGGAGGAGAAACTCTGCTGACATCTTCTGCTGACATGTTTAGTCCACTCATCTGATGATCTGTGGTCATGGAAGATAGTGAACTGTAGTTTCTGAAGATAAACAATTTGCAGTGCATATTCTCCTGGCTAAGGCCAAAATAAATATACCATCATGAAAAAACAAAATCACAAAAAAGCTCTATCAATGTAGTCGTATTTTGCAGCATAAGTTCAACAACATGTGCATAAATCCATACAGTAAAGTCTTGAAGATGTCTGATGCCATAGATGTTTGATCAGATGTGGTGGAGGCTGAGTTAGAGAGCTGTTGTACCTGTTTTTTTGAGGTTGATCCCACATGTTTTCCCCACGTTGGCAACAACAGCAGCTCCTTGGCAATGAGTTCTGCTCTCTGTCACATGGCCACTTTCTGTCACCAGCACTGTGAAAGGGCTCCCTGATGGGATCAAAGGCACAGCTGAAGCATAGAGTTTCTAAAAACTTTGAGGAATTGAGAATGTGGGTTTCACTGAGTAAAGAGGAACCTTTTTGGACATCTTTCCTTCCTCAATGTTCAAATTAATCAACAATTCTTTTCTTCTCTTTTGAAAATAAGTCAGACTACTCATAAAGAAATATTTGAATTATCTCAGACTGGGTTTTATCTGACATGTCATTCAGTGGACACATGTATCCAACACCTTGTACAATACCTTTAGTGTATACGGTTTTAAAAATCGATCCTTTAACCTGAATGATGTATCTAACCCTATAGAGGATTTCTGCACACCGTACCTGGCACATGTTCATCTGTAAATTTGACAGAAACTGTGTATGTTCCCGCCTCTGTTGGGCAGAAAGACACACCACAGGTTCCGTCCTCCAACTCCTCTGTCTGGATCTCCACATTACTGGGCCCCTCAATAGCCAAACTCAGACCGCCATAACCTGCTCAAGAAGTACAAAGTCACTTGTCAATTCTTCTTTTTCAGGCAGCATAACTCAAAGCAGCACAGTATTGATTGTAGCACCGAAAAAACAGAGAAACTTGCCTGCCTCTCGTGTGTCCACCACAAAATCTGACATCTCACAGGTGTATCCTTTTGCCAGACCCGGACCAAACACTTTGACCCGACTGGCATCTCCAATCTCTAACAGATTGATGGTGAGAGGAATGGGACTATTGGCCACATGCTCGCCGTTCTTCAAGACACTCACAAGATGTTCCCCCACCTCTTTAGGAATGAAAGAAATACCTACACAGCAGGAGGAAAGAGACAGTTAAATGTGATCTTCTAATATGAAGATCCAGTGATAGATTTAGGCTTTGTATTGTCACCTAAGTGTCTGTCCGGCTGCCTCTTTAGCAGGAAGGACACATCCCGTCCTGAGGGAGACGTGATGCTAACGCTGAGCAGGCTGACGTCTTCCTCTGTGATATCCAAGGTGAAGTCTGCTCCTTTGCCAAACCTCACCTGGGACCTCAGCTGGGTCGGGTTAAGTTGAGCCTCAGTACTTGGTCCTAAGGTCATAAAGGTGAAGTCAACTTTTAGCAGAGGAATAGTTTGTGCCAATAAACAACCTACCAAACAACATTATGCTTAGAGCCAGTGGTAATCCCGTGCATGATGATGAACCAATGCGTGATGTACATACCAGCTATCTTTGCAGTGAAGGGACTGCCTGTGATATCCTCATCATTGTAGCGGACAAAGATATTGTAGTCTCCAGGCACAGTGGGGAAATAAGTGACAGTGCAGGTACCATCTCTGTTGTTCAAGCAGCGGATTTCGGCTTTAGATGGACCCTCAAGAGCAATGTCCAAGTCACCTGATTAACGATGCAGACGTATAATGTGTTATTTTGGCTTATATTTTTTGTAATCTGCATTTTTCTCAGCCTCAGTGTAGCTTATGGAGTCTTCTGTGAGATGCTTTACCCTGTAATAAGTCTTTGTTGAAGATTGTGAAGGCTGCAATGTCATTGGAAGTGCCATAGACAAGACCTGGCCCATGTGCCATCAGCTCCCTCTTGCTAGTGTCATTCACATAAAACTGGAGAGGGCTTTCTGAAACCGTAAAATTAAATAATAGAACATTGTACTCTCAAAACATACAAACATGTCCTGAATATCTACTATGTTACTGTGTAGTCCAAGTGAAGTTTTTTTTGGTTAAACTACAAGAAACTATTTTTTGCAGTTTTACCTGACACAGTGGCACCATTGACTTTGATGTGTATTTGATGCAAGCCTTCCTCTGTGGGTTCATACATTAAAGTGGCCGTTCCGTCTCTGTTATCAGTCACTTCAGCTTGCGCCCTACTGCCAGACGGCATGTGGACTTCTCCTAAAAAATGCAGTTTGAGACCCCAAAACCAATCCAAGATGTACAGACCAATAAACAACAACAAAAGGTTTAAAACGCTTAGTTTAGTTCAGTTTCACACCTGTTATTTCTCCATCATCCAAGCCCAAAGCCATAACGATGTTAAATATTGTCAGGCCGTTTTGTTGGTCCACACTTCTTAGGGGAATGTAAGAGCCATGCTTCATCTACACAATGAGAGAGATTAGGTAGATTAGAGGTACGTAACAGAGGATGGTAAAAAAAAATCTCCCTTGAGAACACATCCACAGTGAAATACTATAGTTATAATGCACAGTCTTTATTCTGTGAAACTGTGTTCATACCACAGGCTGGAAACCATCTCCGGATGAAGCTTCATGCCTCGACTTCGACACCCGACCATCAGGGTTCATTTCAAAACTGTCATCTTGTGCCTTCATCCACATAAAAAGCCAAAGATACAGTGTCAAACAAAAACAACCTGACAAAAAATATCAAGCATGAAGTCTAACAATTAATGGTCTTGTATATTTATGTTTTTAATATTGGAAACTTCTCCAGGGACAACCAACATACGTCTCTCCCCATGACCTCAAAGGGCCAAGTGAACAGACTCTCCCCTCCGAAGCTCGCTGATATGATGTAGCTCCCTGGCTGAGCGGTTGTATAGCAGATCTCAAAGGTCCCATCCTCCCTCTCAGTGACATCCGCCTCCACCTCAGTCCCGTCCGGGGTCAGAACAAAACAGGAGATCTTCCCCATGCCCGCAGACTGGGTGTTCACCACAAACACAATCTCCTCCCCTACACCAACAATGGAGCCTAACTCAGGACCTTGGGAAAGTCAAATGAATAAAGTTGGTTTCTTTGTTTGGTTTAATAGTTTGAATGCTTTAAAAGTCTTGAGTGCTTGACAATAACACCTCACACCTGTAATAATGCACTTGTTGGCATCTCCTGTTGCAATAGCCCAGACGTGGTAGGGTGATGTAGGAATCTCATCTCCGCTGTATTCAATAGTAATCTTATAGTCTCCCACTTTGTCAGGAACATAGGACACATCATAGGTGCCATCGCAATTATCATGGATTCTGGGTCTTTTTGATCTTCCATCCGGATGCTGAGGTGAAACCAATGTTAACGGAACACAGGATGGAAAAAAACACAGACGATCCAAGTGGAATCGAGAAATGTGAATGTTGGAACGTACAAATAACAAAATAACTCACAACAATCTCCACTGACAGCTGACCCTCCCCTGCCTCAGCAGTATCCACAGTAAAGTGTGCAGACAAGCTGGCAGGGAGACCGGGCAGCAGCCCAGGACCGCTGACCCGAACTTTATGGGCGTCATGGCTGGACAGCACACGCAATCGGACGGGACTGCAAAACAAGAAGAGTAAACAGGATATGTGTGATGAAGGCTCTAAAATGTCACGTTTGAATATATCTTATCTAAAAAAACAAAAAAAACATATTCTCACCAGCGATACTCATCTTCATCTGCATATTTGACCACAAGAGAATGAGATCCATCCATAGAAGGTGACCATGCCACTGTGTATTTCCCATCTCCACAGTCTCTCACCTCTATGAGTTCAACCTTTCCTAAACAGTTTCAATAGCAAAAACCTTGAGTTAAAATATACACCAGTAAGTTTTAGGTTGCAATTTGAATAACAATTCAATTGCAATTTGTAATCCATTACCATTTGGCATCACCATAGCCACAGACTCTGGAGCCTCTCCTGTCTTGCTACAGTCTATAGTGAAGGTCTGAGGGACTTTAGCACAAGGTTTGGACTCCAGATCTGAACCAGAACCTCTTAGCTTACTTGTATCACTGCTGGGTAGAACATGAAAGTTGTAAGGGCTGTAGGGGGGAAAAAAATCCAATATGCAGTATATTAGTGGAGACCAAATGAAACTGTAATAGCCTATACCAACATGACCACTTTCAGCTAAAGGTGTACCTGCAAAACTCCTCTTCATCAGCATATTTGACCAGCAGAGAGTGAGCACCTTCCACAGAGGGAGAGTAGCTCACTGAGTATGTCCCGTCTCCATTGTATGTCACCTCAACCAGCTCCATATTACCTGAATCATTTAAAGAATGAGTAAATTATGAACATCAATCTGAGTTGCTTGGATAGAAACAACACAGATATAGTAACCCTACTGAATGGATAAATTAAAAAAGGGAATTTAAAATGTTGTGTAACCATATTCTCACCACTTGGAGTCATCACAGCCACAGACTCTGGGACCTCTCCTGTCTTGCTGCAGTCAATAGTGAAGGTCTGAGGACACTTGGCACAAAGTCCTGACTCCAGTCCCGGACCTGAGACTTTCAGCTTTTTATCATCATTGGTGGGCAGCACTTGGAAGTTGGATAAACTGAGATAAAGTAAATAACTCAACATCGTTTGATGCAACTGGAATTTTTGCAATCAAAACAAATCATTTGTATTGTTTATATATTATACTATAGACTATAATTCTATATTATAAAAAGCATATTTCTATAAATTATCATGTATAATTTGAATAGATACCTGCTGAAGTCATCTTCTTCAGTATATTTAACCATGATCAAATGAGCACCATCCATAGAAGGGGCATAGGCCACAGAATAGTCCCCATTCCCAATATCTGTCACTTTCAAAAGCTCCATTTCACCTGAATATAGTATTATATGTCATTAATGCATATATATTCTATGTTAATGTTAATAATAAAGGTATGATTCCAAGTGATATCAAAAGACATGATCAGGAAATCCTCTAACTTTGTGGTTTTAATCATTTTTAATCAATCACGTACCTGTGGGTGTCATAACAGCCACAGCCTGTGGGGCATCTCCAGTCTTGATGCAGCCAATAGTAAAGGTCTGGGGGATTTGGGCGCAGACTCCTGATTCCAGTCCTGGTACTGAAACTTTCAACTTTCTACTGGAATCACGTGGCAATGTTTGAAAGCAGTGAGGGCTGAAGAAAATAATACCAGTTAACAGTTCAAAGTCCAGTTTAAGTGCAGATATGTACATTCAATTGGACAATCCAGCAATTCTATTTTTTTTTTTAAATTAAGATAAAGAAATTTACCTGCAAAACTCCTCTTCATCAGTATATTTGAACAGAGAGGGGGAACCTTCGATGGAGAGAGAGTATTTCTCATCTCCAATGTCCGTTACCTCAACAAGCTCCATCTTACCTGGTTCAACAATACAAATAATAAACATTTACAAGTCATAACTACAGTTTATGAATAGATCAAGCCATATATAAAAAACATATTACCGTTTGAGACTTTGACACCAAGTCTTGACTCCATTTCTTTCTTATTGGCGTCATTGGTGGGCAGAACATGAAAGTCGTAGGGACTGTATGAAAATAACCTGTTACTTCAAATCATAAGGCTATAATTAAGTTGGATTTTATTGGGATTCAACTTAATCTAACATGTCACTCACCTGCAAAACTCATCTCTGCCAGCATATTTAACCACCAGAAGGTGAGCGCCTTCCATTTGAGGTGAGTAGGCCACTGAGAAAGTCCCATGTCCGTTATCTGTCACTTCGACAAGCTCCATCGTACCTGGGTGAAGAAAACAAATAATGACAGAAATGGACAATAAAACGACTTCAGAGTCCTTCAAAGCAGTTCACATGACCCATTCAAATACTATTTTTACCATTTGGTGTCATGACAGCCACAAACTCTGTGGCGTCTCCAGTCTTGCTGCAGTCAATAGTGAAGATCTGAGGAGCCTTAACACAAAGTCCTGACTCCAGTCCTGGACCAGAGACTTCTAGCTTGCTGGCATCATTGATGGGCAGGACGTGGAAGCTGGAGAGACTGAAAGGCGGTGTAAAACACCATTATAACTCCCTTAGCTTAGGGTTAATTTACTGACTGTGCATTTACCTTCTAGTTCAATGTGCATTACATATGAAAAAAAAAAATCTTACTTGCAAAAGTCTTCTTCATCACTGTATGTCACCATAATAGAGTAAGCTCCCTCCATGGATGGACAGAAGGCCACTGAATATGTGCCATCCCCATTGTCTGTTACATCCACAAGCTCCATTTTACCTGTTATACAGAAAATACTGACAGCTCACAAATATTTCACATCACAAAAGAATAAAAACTGATTTTAAGCATGCGTACCACTAGGTATCATAACAGCTGCAGACTGCGGGGCGTCTCCAGTCTTGCTACGGCCAATAGTGAAGGTCTGAGGGATTCGGGCGCAGACTCCTGAATCCAGTCCTGGTACTGAAACTTTCATCTTTTTACTGGAATCACTTGGTAACACTTGAAACGGGTAAGGGCTGAAACAAACATGAGATTAGACTCTTTTGTCAAGAATTACATTAAAATATCCAAATCCCCAAACTCCAAAATCTGTATAGGAAAAATACATTAACTGATATATAAATTATTAATTAAATATTTACCTGCAAAACTCATTTTCTTCAGCATATTTGACCACCAGATGGTGTGCACCTTCCACAGAGGGAGAGTAAACCGCAGAGTATGTCCCGTCTCCATTGTCTGTCACCTCAACAAGCTCCATGTGGCCTGGATGAGTCAAACAAACTATGAGGACACTCTCATTAAAATATGAATACATACTGATGTTATATGTCTCTTACCGCTTGGTGTCATAACAGCCACATACTCTGGAGTCTCTCCAGTTTCACTGCAGTCAATAGTGAAGGTCTGAGGAGCTTTGGCACAAAGTCCTGACTCCAGTCCTGGACCAGAAACTTTAAGCGTTTTGACCTCATTGGCCTGCAGCTCTTGGAATTTGGAGAAACTGAAATGCAACATTTTGCATTGATTATGATGATAATAACTGTTTCCCAAATTTACATTTTATAGACTGGAAGAGCTATGGTACTCATAGTTCAAAAATGCAAAATTTTCACGCAACTTTTGATGAAGATTATAAAACTGAAATCCCTCCATCATAGAGAGAATATATTTTTGTTGCATTTTTAAATTGAGAGTCATATTCTATCCATTCTGTCATGTTTTCTGTTGAATGTGTCACCACTCCTCAAATTGTTAGACCACATTTCAACTATTCTCAAAAATTCCCAAATGTTTTAAGAACATTAAGCAGCGTTATTTTTTTTGGTCTGAGCCTACCTGGTAAAGTCATCTTCATCAGCGCATTTCACTGCCAAACAGTGAGCACCCTCCATAGAAGGAGAGTAGAGTGCTGAGTATGTTCCAGCTCTATTGTCAGCTATATCAACAATACTGATATTACCTGTTGACATTGAAGGACAAAAACATTGTATGTATTAATACTACACAGATGTCTCTTATTTCTGTGAAATATACTGAGACGCTAAAAGATTTAAAAAATTAAATAGCCTACCACTGGGTGTCATGATAGCAACAGACTCTGGGGCGTTTCCATCCTTTCCACAGTCAGTGATGAAGGTGTGAGGGATTTCCATGCAGACTCCTGATTCCAGTCCCGGCACTGGTACTTTCATCTTTTTACTGGAATCACTTGGCAACACCTGGAACTGGTAAGGGCTGAAACAAACATTAGAGGCCACTTTAATGTAAAAAAAAAAATTCCCCAATCAAAAATGTATCTGAGGAACTCTAACAATCCTCAAATAGTTTTTAAAAATGTGAATAGATTCTACCTCTGAAACTCCTCTTCATCAGCATATTTGACCACCAGATGGTGAGCACCTTCCACAGAGGGAGAGTAAACCACTGAGTATGTCCCGTCTCCATTGTCTGTCACCCCAACCAGCTCCATGTCACCTGTTTGGAGCAAAGAAATAATGTGGAAACCATCATTAAAAAAAAAACCCACAAACAAAACATACTTAACAGCTTTAATTTCTTAACATTAATCTCACCATTTGGTGTCATGACAGCCACAGACTCTGGGGCTTCTCCAGTCTTGCTGCAGTCAATAGTGAAAGATTGAGGAACTTTAACACAAAGTCCTGACTCCAGTCCTGGACCAGAGACTTTCAGCTTGTTGGCATCATTGGTGGGCAGGACTTGGAAGTTGGAGAGACTGAAAGGCAGTGAAAGAACACCATTTTAATAACCTTAACTTTATTAATAAATTACACATGTAGCTACAAATTAAGCTGTGTCATACTTGCTAAACTCTTCTTCATCAGCATATTTGACTTTCAGAGAGTGAGTACCCTCTGCAGAAGGAGAGTACACCACTGAATATGTCCCATCTCCATTGTCAGTTACTTTAACAATCTCCATAGTGCCTGTTGATAAGACAGGATGAGGCAGATTCAATCAGATAACTTCACACACAGCTGGAAATTTCACTTCAGACATGAAAATAATCAAGTTTTGCTCAAGGTGCTTCTTCTAAAACTTGCCACTGGGTGTCATTACAGCCACAGACTGTGGGGCGTCTCCAGTCTTGCTGCAGCCAATAGTGAAGGTCTGAGGGATTTGGGCGCAGACTGATTCCAGTCCAGGTACTGAAACTTTCACCTTTCTACTGGAATCACTTGGTAACACAGATAACATGATGATAATGATGATAATACACAAACAATTACCCATTCACAATAAACACTTTACAGCAAAGTAAAAATAAATAAATCATCTAAAATATAGAATGAAATAACCTACAGATAAAGCTGCTGAAATATTTCTAATTTGTTAAAAAAAAATTAAGTGAAAATCTACCTAACACATTCATCTCCATCAGCATATCTGACCACCAAAGAATGATCGCCTTCCACAGAGGTCGGTGAGTTTGTCCCGACTCTGTTGTTTGTCACCTCAACCAGCTCCATGTTACCTGAATGAGGTCACAGGGCAGTTAACAAAACTACTGATGCAATGCAAATAAAACCACCAATGTGGAAATAACTGTAATATGTGTAATATCCAGACAAATTAATAATATTACCATTTGGTGTTATAACAGGCACAGACTCTGGGGCACAAAGTCCCGACTCCAGTCCTGGACCAGAAACTTTCAGCCTGTTGGCATCACTGACGGGACAAACTTGGAAGTTTAATGGCCTGCATGAATCAATGCAACCATCAATCAATAAGTGAAAAAAGAAACAAACAAGTGAGTAAATAAATATCTACAACAAATATATTGCAATAATGGTTTATGGTATGTGTTTTGCTTATGAAATTTATCATTAGCCCTCTTATTCTCACCTACAAAACTCCTCTCCATCATCATATTTGACCAGCAGAGAGTGAGCACCTTCCACAGCGGGACAGTAAACCACTGAGTATGTCCCATTTCCATTGTCTGTCACCTCAACCAGCTCCATGTTACCTGACCATTAAAAACATGTTTTCATCACAATGTGCACAATCCGTTTCCTTCTGAATATTGGAATAGTACAAAATCAGACCTAAAATCTAAAAGGTACATGATAATACCTACCATTGGGTTTCTTAACAGCCACAGACTCTGGGACTCTCCCTGTCTTGGAACAGTCTATAATGAAAGTCTGGGGAACTTTGGCACAAAGTCCTGGACCCGACACTTTCAGCTTGTTGGCATCATCATCATCATCATCATCATCATCATCAGGAGAGCAGGCTGCTGAGAAAGTCCCATCTGTGTTGTCTGTCACATCAGCAGGGTCTATTTCACCTGATCAGATCAACAAAATATGAAAATGATCTCTTAGTAAAAAGTAAAAGAGAAAGAGTGAAATTGTATAATTTGATGAATGATGAGCTCATCGTCTCTGGAGCTTTTCTTTTTTTTTTGTCTTACAGCCTCTAGCGAAGGTCTGCGGCATTTGGGCACTGACTCCTGATTCCAGTCCTGGTTCTGATGCTTTCGACTTGTTGGTACTTTTATTTGGCAGCACTTGGAAGGCAAAAGGGCTTTGATGTATGAGAAAGATAAGAGACAGGTGAAATAAATTAATGGTAATAAATCATTCTATCTGTCACACAATGATACTTCCCTGCTTTGTTGAGCCCAAAATTAATTTTACATAAATGACATGTTACCTGGAAAATGCCTCTTCTTCAGTATATTTGACCACCAGAGAGTGATCACCCTCCATAGAAGGACAGTAAGCCAAAGAGTACGTTCCATCCCCAATGTCATTCACTTCCACAAGCTCTATTTTTCCTTAAAAAAAGATATATCACCACAATGAGTTGAGCCACAACAATTAACCCCTCTGAAAATATTTTAATGTTGAGTGCTTTGACTTACCACTGGGTGTCATAACAGCCACAGACTGTGGGGCGTTTCCAGTCTTACTGCAGTCAATAGTGAAGGCCTGAGGGATTTGGGTGCAGACTCCTGATTCCAGTCCTGGACCAGAGATTTTGACGTCGCTTTTATCAGAAACTTCCTTCACTGGCACTTTGAAGGGGCTTCCTTGATTAAGAGGAGGAATCAGAATTGACTCATATTGAATGTTTAATCCAATTATGTCGGATAATGAAGAAGAACTGAATCTTTAAAGCCTTACCTTCAATGGGTTCCCCTCCAGAGGTGATGTTGATCTGATAGAGTCCTGGTACACTGGGGGTGTACTGCACATCGTAACAGCCATCATTACGGTTTGTGCAGGACACTTTGGCATCTGATGGTCCCTCCACAGTGACAGCTACACCTCGCGCTCCACCACTTCTGTGGAAAATAGTTAGAAACTCATTCGCTTTGTTTCCCTTACAGCTGATGAGGCTGCTGTGAAACATGGAAGGCCTTCTGTCTTACCTCGTTGTGATAGTAAAATGGTTTCTCTCCCCTGTTAGTCCCTGAAGGAGTCCAGTCCCACTGGCAAAGACTGACGCTGCTCTCTGTTCTCCTTCAAAACCATTCTCTGGTTCTCCTGCATACATGCCATTCAAAGCAATAAGCATACCATGGATGATCCAAACTCCTCAAATACAACTTAAACATCTGAACTGTAGCATTACTGTATATGTGGCCATGAGACACACTGCCTTACCTTCACCTCTTCCATCAGCTCCACTCCCGCAGAGTTTCACCTGGCTGGTATAAATAGCAGGATCAACTATCACCTCAGAGGGGAAGTTAGCCAGCACTTTTCCTCCGTACTTCAGTCGGAGTGTGTAGACGCCAGCAGTGAGAGGGACATAGACAACTGTGCAGGTGCCATCTTTATTTTTCTGAACCTCGGTCTTGGCCTTTTGTCCAGTTTCAGACACTGCCTCTACTGACAGCTCACCGAACCCGGCCGAGCCACAGTCGATGTTCACAACACAAGGCTCCCCGACTTTGCCCCTCTTCATCCCAGGCCCAGATATGACCACCTTGGCGGGATCGAAGGGCATCTGGATGTCAGCGTGGAACGGGGAGCCTGGGATATGTACTCCCTGGAAGACAATGTTGATCAGGTGTTCTCCATTTGCCGCTGGTAGGTACGTCACTGTGCAGCTACCGTCCTGGTTATCAGAGCACTGTATTTTGGCAGGGCTGGGACCGTCCACTGTCACAGAGAGCTGACCGCTGCCGGAGTCGTTTGTGTCGATGGTGAAGTCGGCGAGGGTCCCAACAAATCCACCTTCTAGACCCGGGCCGTAAGCCGTGACCTGAGCAGAGAGAACTGAACTGATCAAAACTGAACATAGATATTCTGTATATGTGTGTGCATGTGTGTGTGTGTGTGTGTGTGCGTGTGTGTAGCTATTGCCATACCTTGTTGGCATCAGCTGGCACATTTTCGGGACTGGTGACATTCAAATCAAGCTTGAACAGAGAATTAGTGCTTTTGGCAAGATCCAGGCTGATACCCTCTCCTACAACATGCAACATAGTAGTGGAAAATAGAATCTCTTTAGAATCTCTTCATTCACTTTCTATGTTCATGTTCCAGCAAAACGTCAGGATTTTGTCTGTGCTTTTGGCAAGATCCAGGCTGATGTCCTCTTCTCTACAACATGCAACATAGTAGTGGGGTAGGATTGTGTTGTTCAAACAGTAGTACAGATACCCACAGCATTCAAAAGCGTACATATTTTCCTTCTCTCCTATTATCTATCCATCACAATGACAATTTATGCATGAAGAGTAGACTGACGATGGAGGATATCATGTGAAAATCCACCTCACCATTGTGATCTGACCCTTGAGTCTTGATGTTTGAGGTGTTGCATGAAGGCTCAAATTTAATTCTTCCAGGGGCTACCTAGAGCAAAAAATAGATATTTTAAACAAACAACTACCTGCATAGTTTATGTTGGCATGTATTTAAAGTGGTAACCCTCAAAATCTTCTATATTATTCTATATTAATATTTTGCCGTCATCTTTCGTGATACACGGCTATCACTGTGGTGTTTTTGCTTTGATCATTTGGCTATTAAACAGTGTGGACAGCACTGTATTTTACTGTATTACTGGATTTTGAGTTTCTGTAGCTACTGGTCCTTTCTTTGCCAGTTCAACCATGTTGGCTATTGCTGCTCATGCTAACTAGCCACTTCTTCTTCTATTTATTCCAAACAAACCGCTGTTGCTGCTACTGGAAAGATCCACCCTACACCAGGTGTTTAGAACAGCAAATGTAAAAGTGTTCATGAACTGGCTATAGGTTCAGTCACTATTGTGTTATATCAGTTTACAATAGCAAGTAGCAAAACTGACATATATTTATATCAAAATGCTGTGGATTATTACTACTATTAAAGAGCTTCATATCTTTACTAGGTCAAAATCAAAATGCTCCCTCTTTTAAAAACACTAAGCAGAATGTGTCCATAAATGTGTGAGGCGAGGACTCACTCTGAAGGGGCTGCCAGGCACACCGACCCCTCCCCAGGTTACAAAGACGGTGTGTTTGACCAGAGAGGTGGGTGTGTAGAAACAGGTGTACAGGCCAGGCTGTTTACACTTTACATCCACACTGACAGGCTTCCCCTCGATGTTCTATGGGTTACATAGTAGGATGATATACAACACTTCACAAACTTAATACAACATAACAACAAGTATATTATATTGTAAGTATTATCATAAATTCTGGATTATAGTATATGTATGGAAGATGCCTGATATTTGTCTCATTTGTCTCATTACTTCTGTACATACTTCTGCCAGTTCAGTGTGTGTGTGTGTGTGTGTGTGTTAGTTTTACCTGAGCCTGGATGCCCAGTGATCCATCTCCAGCAAACCTGGCATCTACTGTGAACTCCATCAGTCTGTTTAAAATGAAGCCATTCTGACTCTCTCCCATTCCAAAGACTTTCACCTAAAACATAATAAAAAAAAATGAACTGAGGGTACGCCCTAAAATTCATTCATGTTATGTCGTTGGGAAGTTTAATGCAGATTTGTGTAAACAAATTTCTCTTCAAGCCAGAGATAAGGGAGTCTAGATCCTTGTCTCTGATGCCATCAGGCGACACTTCCTGGAGCTGCTCCACTGACAATGAATAAGAGACTAACTCTGTACACTGTGACAGCAGCAAGAGTGATTGGGTTCAGGACTGTTGAACAACTACTGATTAAAATTTGTTTACATACACAAGCTCAAATACACATTCTTTAAGTCTGCATAGTCAGCTCCCCATACATCGTCAGTGTAGCACCAGCACTAGAAAGTACATGATATCATCTTGGTTTTGCGGATTTAGTTTTGGGAGAGAGTTGTTTATCATCAAATATTTGTTGATCTGTACATGATCACTGGAGTAAACCTATTTCAATTCCTTTCTAGTAGAGTTCTTCGACAAAAGTCCATGCTATTTACTGTGTTGTTATTTATGAAATGGGTTTAAATTGTTATAAACATTCACATTAAACAGGGATATCTTCATCAGAATGTGAATTAGGAGTATATAAAGCCCAAGATTACACTGTAAATACAATCCACCACAGTGTAGAGCTGCCACTCTGCTGCATCCCTGCCTGGTCCACTACAGATGACCTAGATGCAAAATAGAGCAGAATAAATGGACACAGCAACTCTGCAGAGAGGCACCGACTCGCCTTGTGTGGGTAGCATTCCTTCTTATTTGGGTTTATATAGGACAGGAAGGGACTGTCCTCAATCTCCTCCTCGTCACACGTCACATGCACAGCGTATTCCCCAGGTTTTGTAGGCCAGAACCTCACGTCACATGACCCATCGTCCTGGTCATCACATTCGATCCGGGCCTGGGAGGGGCCCTCGATGGCAAAGCCTGCAGAACAGAAATGAAAATGCCGATCCTTCTATCCCTCCTTCTGTCTCCTTCTAAGTCCAGTGTTTTCTGGACTGTATACCTTGTACCTATCCAATTGACTTTAACAGTGATCTCGCCATTCAACAGTCTGTGTCTCCTACCCAGCATCCCTGCAGTAGCGCCAACAGATTCCACTACAAAGTCAGCTGACATTTCCACAACGCCATGCTCCAGTCCTGGACCCCACGCCCGGATCATCTGAGGGCCTGCTTTTGGACTGACCCCGACCTCAAATGGGCTGTCAACACAAAAAGGAAACAACTAAAACTGAGCGGGGCTGTGTTCATGGACACCATTCTAAAAACATTAGAATTAATAAAGTTACATTCACCACATCTACCAAATGTAAAGCCTAGGGATGGGACAATATCCTCATCTCATGATACGACTCGGTACGTGATATGGGGTTCACGATTCGATACAGCCATGATACCATGTAACAAATAACAAATAACCAAGTATGACTGTGCAGAATTATGTTTATTTCTGGGCCACTAATCCTTCTAGTGATGGCATTGGCTTGCTAGAATGTAAACAATAATTTTAAAATGTCATTACAAAGTGCAAATAATATAATTTCCATGGAGAGCTTGTGAAATTGTGATTACTACAGCAGGATAAAATGTAGCTAATATTGCCATTCATTTTTCTGCCCCCCAATATATATTGTCACATTTTTGTATTGCAATGTATTGAATTTCGATACATCGTCCCATTCCCTAAGGCCACTGTTTGAACATGACCAGGCTCTCTGCTCACCTCTTGAAGATGTGCTCCCCTCCCCATGTGATCGAGATTATGTGGTTACCCACTATGTTGGGTTCATACTGAAAATAAAAGTCTTCGCTGTCCTCTTTATGTTTAACAGGTACATCCATGCCATCTGTAGAGAAAACACACAAATATGCACTAGAATACGTGCAAAATATGCAATCTGCCTCCAATATGCATTAGAAAAAAGCAACCAAACAAACAAACTCACCTGGTCCCCTGACATGCACTTCCAGGTGCCCGGGTCCAGCTCTGGACGTATCTACTTTGAAGCCCGCCACCTGGCCGACCCTCACCCCCGCAGGCTGCAGCCCCCGCCCACTGGCTCTGCAGGCCTTCGCTTTTGACACTGAAACAAGTGAGCTGGAAGACTTAATATTGAGGTGGATTAAGTGGATAGATATGGAGAATTTTATGTCAGCATTAGGGTACATTTCAACTAAACTATTTTAACTACAGACAAGTATAATATAGCATAATTTAGTTCACTGATGTAATTCAAACAGGACCAGCTGTGGTATATTTAGTGCCCCAGTATATGATACCTTATGTGAATTTTTGAACATACTCCCATATCATCATATCCTGATGTCATTCTGTGATATGTAATAGCATAAAAATGTATGAATTTTAGAGACCTTTAATAATTTTATATTTATCATCAAGGGTCAAGTGATATATGATTAACTACAATTACTTGCAATTTGCTTTTAAATTCATCAGACAAGTAGAAAGAATGAAAGAATCAGAATTTATCCTTTCACTCATACCAGATACATGGATTTTAAATTAATTTAAGGACATAAAACATCAATTTAAAATTATGAGATACAGAATCAATCATATCATTTTTACCCTAACTTGGCTTGCTTTGGGCCTGCAGGCACACACCTGATTTTGGTTTGAGGGGTGCTCCAGGTTTCAGTTGGGCTTTGGGGAACATGGACAGGTAGGTCATAATGGACTGCTCATCCACACAGGGGTCGATGATCTCCTCTGGAGCTATAACCTTAAGGAAATGATGCAATTTGAAGGTCTTACACGTTACACAATAACAACGGACGTCTCATCCTGTTGAGAAATAAAGTGCCTCCTCCTCAAACTTCCCATCAGTGCGGTCAGCGTCGTCAGAGGGAGCGGTTCCGCTAACTGCTTAACCCTAGAGTGTCTACCGATGATCTTCCAGCAGGAGTTGAAGTCACCACAGCAGTCACAATAACTCGGATGATCTAACTGCCTGTGTGACATGATGTCATCCCTCTGCAAGGTTTTAAGAGTAAAGTAAACTAGTTATTGAAAATGGATACTGGGGCAAATGCTGATATGATGAGGTAAACTCCAAGTCCTTTTCCCAGGAGGCCTTTTTGAGAAATATGTCATAACATCTTACAAAAGAGTAAAAGAAGGAAACAGCTGGGTTTGACTGATGCGTAGTTTGTACAATAATACATTGAGTGTGTTGCCTTTCTGAGTGTATGGATTTTTCAAGATTACTTTTAAACTATTTGTGCTTAATTAGATAGAACAGAGTAGACAGAATGAGAGAGACAGAGAAAATAACAAGCAGTAGAAGTCATGGCCCAGTTTTAAACCCAAGAGGTCAAAAGTAATACTGCGTATGCCTTAGCAGGGAAGGCTACCTGGTAGTGTAGAGTATTGTCATGTACAGTCCCTTCTAGTTCATTGTATTTGCCTCTAAGAAGGTACAGAAGTAAGCTCTTATCAAAACTCAGCCGTCCTGGAACCAACCTGTGGCACTCCTAGCCACTCATCAGCCTGCTGCATGGCCTCTCTGGCGTTGTCCGCTCGCTGCACCTCGTCCCAGCTCTCCCAGTCAGGACACAGGCCTGCAGCCAGAGGACCATCACTGTTAAACCAGACTCTGTGTACAATACTGCTGGTGCTGAGTGTCTCTTTAGGGAACTGAGAACTAAGGCAGACAGCAGGAGAAACTGAACCTGATTTCAAAGTAGGTCCATTATTAGAAAAAAGGCAGTTAAATGATAACATAGATCTTGGTGGTCTGTTTATTCTTGACTCTCTCATCATTAGCTATGGCTGTGATAAAGTAGATCCAGTATCAGCTCACCTGGGGCCAGTCCGTCCACCAAGGCTCCCAGTGCCTTGCCATCCATCCAGTCCTGGTTGAAGTTGGTGATTGGCAGTTCAGGCACTTTACCCTGAATCCAGCCCAGCAGCCGCAACTCAGGCGTCTGTTTCTTGGCTTCTCCATCCTCCAGCAGGTGGGAGGAGATGGAGTAGTGTAGGATCAGAGTCCACACCAACCCCAGAATCAGCTTCATGTTGCCATCCACAATGGCCTTGCTATCTGGAGGGGCAACATCACCCATCCATCATCAAACTGACCCAAATGCAAAAGCATCGGCTGGCAATATTATGTAAAATACTGAGAGAATAGCAGTGATATTATAAGCACAGACATGTAAGTAGAAAAAGGAGAAAAACATAATAGGAAATTGTTGAAATTAATACCAAACTGGACAATAATTCAACACTCTATGGATTCCATGTCATTCCCTCAATATTACAAGAGCACCTGAATCCTAGGACCATACACTGGAACTCTGGGTATTTTTCTAGAGCAAGATCAGAAAGTTTGGATGTATGGCCTCTTTGACTCACCTATGGACACCAGCTTAATCTTCTCTTGCTCCAGAAACTCCAGGGCCACAGACACATTGTCCAGTCTCATCTGCCTGAAGGTGGGCCGTGTGTGGTATTTCCTGGGCATCTTCTTGTGGCTCAGCACCTCCAGAAGGGCGATGAGGGTCAGCCCGTCGTTCAGGTCAAACTGCAGGTCACGGATCGCTCTGTCCACACAGCGCAGGTGCTCATTGCACCAGCGGGTGAAGGTGTTCTTCTGAATCTTTTTCCACGGCGCATCGTCTGCCAGGTTACACTCAGTGGCACATACGCCGTGTCCACCTGGGGAGAATTGGCTCTCCATGGAAAACATCCTGAGCTGACTATTGTGCTCATCAACCAGCTTGTTTAAAATGTGTTCCACAGTACGGGGGAGCTTTTAAAGGAGGGCGAAACGGGGAATATGAGAAGCTCTAACCTCACAAAGTTTTTTGCTGGAGGGGAGGGACAAAATATTTCCCTTCCCTGTTATCATTGCAAAGGCCATTGATAATTATACTGAGGGTGCACAATACACACCAGGAGAACAGTGCCTCTGACATATGTACCCAGTGTTGTCATTATCATATGGAGCCTTTCCGCGGAGAGAGCACATAAAAAACAGGTTGCGATGACCTCACCAGGATGGAGGCATGTAAAGTCTTATGGGATGGAGGTCAGTAATACTATCCCCGAGCCCCAGGAGTAAAGCTGATCCCCATCTGGGAGCGTCATGACTAACCTCCAGCCCTGACTTCATCTCTTCACCCCCTGCCTGTGTTGACGTTATTCATTAGGAGAACCAGAATCTGCTATTACTACGTAAAGCATATTCTTCCGATGGCCTCTCAGTGTGTAACTGTGTATCCTGTGCAGGAGGGAATGCACATGACTCATCCAGATGGATGGCATGACAACACTGAGAGCGAGGAAAGATGTAGAAGAGAGAAAGGGATTAAGAGAGAGAGAGATAGAGAGAGAGAGAGAGAGAGAGAGAGAGAGAGAAAGGAAGAGTGAAGGAGGGAGAGGAGAAACCCCCTACAGTGCCAGAGAACACATTTAAAAACACTTTCTTTTGATTAGTTTCCCCAAATGGAATGATGGTAATATAAAACTAAATCTCTGCATGATTAGTCACGCAGACTTTTAAGCTGTATCAAACATCCATAGACTGGAAAGAGTGCGCAATTATTACTAAGATCCACAACTGGTGAAATCAGTCATAACACAAGAGCATACTGGCTTAACCTACATGTTCAACTGTGCCCTGTGTGTGTGTGTGTGTGTATGTGTATGCGTGAGAACAAACCTAACATGAGGTATGACTTCATCTCATGGTATATTATAGTATGATCACAAGGGGCCTGAAACACAACTACTACTTCAAAGACTGTAGGCAATAGGCAATGACTAAAAAATGCAATTATAAGGTTATGATCTTTAATTGAGGTCACACTTACATTTTAGAGCAATTAGTCATAAACTTTGAACACAAGAAACTATACCTTTCCATCTCTTTACAATATACATTTTGCACAGTTATTTACAGGGAAATAAGCAAAGTCAAAATCAAATACAGTGAATCAATTCTTTTATCTCTTTTTTTCTTGATTTTCCCAAGAATCATGTAATGTAAAATGCATGCAAACATTTAACCAAAAGAAAATTCTGAATGAATACCAAATTTAGGTTTGGGCTTACTTACAGTAACAGGTCAAGATTAGTGTTAACGTCAATCTCATAAACCATAACATATCAAGTATTTTGCACCTGTTTCGAGTGGTGGCTACTGATAGGATGTGATACGTCAATAAATACCATTAATTTAAATAAAACTGTGATTCTATGTGCTACAGAGTTCCCTTTGGTAATCAAGTAATGCATGTATGGTGGATTGCTGTCATCAATAACATGTCTGTTGCAACTAGTTTAACCTCACCACCAGCCTCTTCATGGGAAAAACCAATGCTGTGCAAAGAGACTCTGGACAGTATTGTTCCTTATTCTATCTGAGCTTCCTCAGAAATAAAGAAATGTCAGTGTGGGTTCAAGGTGTAGCCAGTAAAGTAATATGATGTATAGAAAGAAAGTATCTTGAATGGTTTTAATATTTTATCATCATTATTTTGCTGGCTTGGAAGCAAATGTGTGTTAAAATGGAAAAAAACTCAACAACAAAAACACCTTCAACCAAAAGTCAAACACAAGGGAGGTGGATACTAACAATCCTGTACTAGATCCTGTAAGTCAGTGAGGGAAAACTTGCCAGTTTTACACAGATCAAATGCTGTTGGCTCACTTCACTCAACACACATGAAAAAACAAAAATGGTTTCGGGGCCAGTTACATTTTGAATGTTCTGGGTAAAGCACCACAAGAGGTGATAAATTCAACATATTGTCCCTAACTCTCTGCTTCAGTACCTTCCCCAGTATGTGCTGACTGGGCAGAACAGTAGAAAAAGGGTCAGAGTGGAATTCTCAATTGTTTCACCTTCACAAGACTTATGGAGTCTATACTGATATATTTTGATATCCATTTTCATATTGATTGGTTATGTTAACAGATAAAAATATCTTATCCTAGCAGTGCACACCACAACCAAATACTGATGAATCATTAACTAAGGGCATTCATCATGGACTCGATTATGGGCTACGTTACTGTGACAATTTTGATTAATTTGACAATTACATAGATGTGCTGTGTTT
Source organism: Centroberyx affinis (assembly GCF_046629955.1). NCBI lineage: Eukaryota > Metazoa > Chordata > Actinopteri > Beryciformes > Berycidae > Centroberyx > Centroberyx affinis. The sequence continues at coordinate 142,762 of NW_027279222.1, forward strand.
AGGGCGGTTGGACCTCCAGGTGATCCATCTGCAGCATCATATATTAGTGAAGAGTGTATAGTATCTTTACATTCATTACTGGATATTCTATAAGTCCTATTGCAAAATGGTAAAAAAAAAAAAAATGGGCCCACTAGATTTCCTAAAATAATAAATGTACAAAGATCAAACTTCATCATTTGCACACATAACTGACATTCTTTTATTAACTTCTCTGCCATCTAAAATATAGCATCTTAAAAATTAAACAGTGTAAGTACGAGCCCTCCTAAGTAATAGTGCAGATATGATAAGGAGGCGAGGGCTTTCGGTTTCAGGGTGGAGAAATCTGACGACAAGGGACGAGTGTTTGCGTGTGTTGCCCTCAGGTCCTGAAGAGCACAGCCGCAGTCACAGCTGTTAGAGCCACAGCGACCGCAGGCCCCCAGATCATCCACGGGTTCTGAAACAAGCGGTGACACAGAGATGGAAACATGAGCATCACCGGATCAAACTGCCCGTCCAAAACTGGCCAAAGCTTTGACAGAGGGAGCTCGCCACTGAGACGAATGCAGTGCACAGAAAACGTGGGTTAAATAAACAGCTCTTTCAGATAGAGAAAGACAAGCCCATCCGAGCCCCGTTGTTAGATATTAGCCATCCAGACAAGACAAGCAGATGTCAGATGTTGACACTGTATGATTAGAAAGGTTAGATTTCAGAAGAGACAATTTTTGGAGTTTCCCACAGGGAGGGATTCTGAGGAATGAGGAAGACCTGATTAAGTCATGCAATGATCTAAAAGAGAGTGATGAGGATGAGAGATGTAGGCCGACTTGACAGGAGTAATGTGTACCTTTCTACCACAATGCGCCGAAGCACCAATACAGCAAAGCCAGGATAAGGCCGATGACTACGGCTTGAACAGGCAGCAATAGGGAAGTCTACAGGAGGGAAGGGATATTATAGTAATCAACTGCAAAGGGACATACTTTAGTTGGGCATATTAATAAACCCTTCAGTCTGTAATTGGTGTATACAAATCTCAAAGTCACACAAGGGTTTGTGTCATCGTCTAAAAGCAACAGTAATGGGACCGTGGATGAGTAGAGGGAAGCAGGTGTGCTGAGATAAAAAATGTTCTTGTGAATCTATCCAGAGATTCACTTTTTTATGCCTGAAGATATTTCACGCAATGAATTGGCGTTCAGTATGCTCTTGTTGCAAAATTTGAGAAAGCAAAGCTCATGCTCAAGGATGTTTGCTTCCTATGCCAATAATAGCTATGGTTTTTAAAATAATATTTTAACAACATTTATAAAACATGATTTTGTTAAGAAACATGAATGCCTCTTTCTTCCTGTTGTATGGACAGAACAGCGCTCACCTTCGTTCCTTTCTCCTGTAAAATCTTCATGCTGGCTTGGCACTCCTGAAGCTCATCTGCGATCGACTGTTTTTCCTGCTCAGTCTTCTCATATTTCTCCTTAAGGTCTGACAGCTCGGTCTTAGCTTCCTCATACTGCATAAAGCAAAGTACAGTTTTCATATGAAATCAACAAAAGGTCAATTTCATTCAATTCGGTGTCTTTTCAGTGTGGATCTGGCTAAGGAGGAAGCACAATGACTGGGGCACAAAGTTGCTGATGTAGTAGATGCCCTTGAGTGTTATATGGTGAAAATGCTTTGTGGCATGCTTGCTGGTTTTTGGTAGTATGCATACTGGTATACAGATGTTTTAGCATTGTTTATGTTGGCTTGTTGGCTTTTGTTTGCTTTTAGCATGCTAGCTGACAATGTTTGCTGTTAGCATGGCTGCTTTGGCTGTTTGTTGGTAGCATGTTTGCTGGTATATTGCTGGTATATATTTCTTAGCATGTTGATATGTTGGCATGTTAGTAGGTTTGCAAATATAGTTTGTTAGAAATACATTTGCTTGTATAGTGGGTTGCTAGTATGCTGATAAATTGGCTTGGTAGCATATCGGTTTTGCTAGATTGGTGGTAAGTTTGTATGTAATATTTTGTTTGTTAGTACTATGCTTGCTGCTGGTATATATATATATATTTTATTACTTGTATGTGGCTAGATAACATTAACCCAACCCAAACACCACACTTTGCCAAACACACACACACACACTTCTTTCTCTTTTTGATAATGCAGATGGATTGGGCATGTAGAGGTCAGGCTCTCAGATCTTAGGTTGCTGAGGTACAGAGGAACAGCACAGCAGGGTGGCGCCAGGACGCTGGAATACACTGTGAGCTATCTGGAGGTATTCAATAAAACATCTGTGATGCGAGGGGCCCACTTCATAACCCCAGTGACACACCCACACTCACTCAACCTAGTAACATCTAGATTAGGTGGCTGGTGAATGGTGTTGCCTGTCTGACGGTCCTGTAGATTTATGATGCTGCAGCCTGATGTCCTGTGCGAACACTATTTGTGGGTTAGTACATTATTCTTTTGAATTAATTAGGCCACTGTATGAATGTTCTCCCTGAATTATGGCACAGAGGATTGTAACATCAAATCCTGTTTACTGGTAAAGAAATGACCTCAAGATACTACAAAGTCAAGCGCAGTGAATAAATGAAAACTGGTCCAGACAGACAGATAAAGGATCCGGTTCCTTAGCTTGAGGCCGATTTGTTTTGAGAGCTTACCTCTCTCTGCAGGTCCTTGGTGCGGCTGTCTGCCTCATCCAGCTGGGTCTGGAGCTTGGTGCTGTCCTGCTGGTGCTGGAGCTTCAGGGCCCCCAGCCTCTTCTCCAGCTCCTCCTGGGATCTCTCCAGGGCCTTAAGGCTATTGCTCAGCTCATCATTCTGGGCACGTGAACTAGCAGAGACAAGAAAACAAGGAGGTCAGGAGGTGGAGGATCAGGGTGAGAGCAATGTCAGGTATAAACAGCAAAATGGACGCTAGAGTGTAGCAAATGAGACAGAGAGAGCAGGGAGGTGGGGGTGGAGTTGAGCTCTTGCCCTGACCTGGCGAAGTCCTTCTCTAGCTGCTGCTGTTTCTTCAGCATTGCCTCTTTCTCAGAGCGCACGGCGGCGGCCTCATTCTGCAGGTTGCTCCTCTCTTTCTGGTGAGTCTTGAGGAGTTCCTCCTTCTCGGCCCTGAGGGCAGCACATTCACTCTGCAGACTGCTCTTTTCCTTCTGATGCTTATTCGCAATGTCCTGTTTTTCAGATCGCAGGGCAGAACACTCCTTCTGAAGGCCGTTACACTCCTTCTGCATGGACTGCAGTTCACCGGCTGTGGAAAGCATTCAAGGCTTTATGTACATTATGACACTACAGCATAAAGTAATTTACATTTATATTGTTGTTTTAAGCAGAGACTCTTATCTGAATCAGCTCATAGAATGATTCAGAACAAAACATATTTATAATAATACACTGACATTTTCCTGTGGTCTTGGACAACCTAGTCTCTTATAGCTAGAAACAAAAGAGCTATACCTCTAAACCGTGAGGTCATTAAGCAACACTTTTTCAAATTGCTCCCCTGGAGTGGGAGTATGACTTTGTTGGAACTGATGGTACCCACAATAATATTTTTTCTGGGATGCAAGTTTCTGGTTTGAAACTGTTAACTGCTACTATGAAAGCCTCTCATTCACTGTCAGTGAAGCAACCCCAGAATTAAAATCTTGATTATCTGGATTAGAATTTTGTGTTTGAGTTGTACATACTTGTTTCAGGGCAAATTATCCCTTTAATTTATATATGGCAATTGACAATAGCAGACATTATGATGATTACAATTATTACCATTGTGTCACAAATGTCATTTTCACCAACTATTATCATTATGTTGTGTATCAATATGTGTATTTGCACCATGTAGTACCTTGTATCTCTGCAGTCTTCTGCCACTGCTTGCTCTGTTGCTGAAGGTCACCCTGCAGGTTGTCAATCTCATGCTCATATTTGTTGGCAGCCTGACGCCATTTGTCCAGGTCCTTGGTGACAGTTGCTAGGGTAGTCTGGATAGCAGTGACCTCACGCTCCCGTTCAGATGTGGCTGCCTCCAGGGCACGTTGCAGTGATTGCACCTCATCACGTGAACTTGAGGAGGCGTTGTCTTTCTGCTCTCTGAGAATGCCCATTTCATCTTGGTGCTGCCGCAGCTGGCCTGCCCACACCACAGTTGGTGTTCATTATAGATTACAAACATATATACCAGGATTTATATCAAGCGAAGATGGCAGTATGTTTAAGCTATTTTAAGTGAGAAGAAGCACAAACTCTCCAATACAGCTCTCCCAAAAACATTCCTGCCCATCTGCAACTTGCACATACCCCAAAAGGCAACAGGCAGCTCCAAACAACACACAGGCTTACCTTGAAGAAGTTTTATCTGTTTCACAGATTCGTCAGCTTGATACTTATTTTCTCTTCTCTCGTCCTCCAGGAGACCTGTAAGGACATCAGGTCAAAAAGTATAAGTCAATTTGTATAAGTGATCAAATCGTATTTCAGAGCCTTCAGAGTCTGACATCAAGATATTTGTATTCTATACCTTGTAGCTCCATGCATTTGAGCTTCTCGGTGTTGGCTAGCTCCTGGGCTTCTCGAAGTTCATCATTCAAGCGCTGGATGATTTTCTCTGAGTCACCAGATGACCCCGTGTTTGACCGGTGAAGCTCATCTGAGTAAAATGCAGAGCGAAAGTGTTTACCCGAGGTAGAAGATCTATTCTACTAACTGTAAGGGTAGACTTTCATAATTACATTAGCTTATCTACCTGCATAGTAAACAGAGCACACTATAAAGTAAAGCTGAGTGCAGAATGGTACTTTAAGCAGTAATCAGCAATTCTGTAAGTTGCCACTAAAATAGAACTATGATAACTGAATGTCTTGCCTTGTTAATTTTGCTTCAGTCCCAAATATTTAACCAGGGCTGACATACTGGATAATTTCCCAAGACAGTAAAAATGGGCCTATTACATAAACTAATTGCTAACCCAGAAATAGACACAAATGCATTATCTGAATAGTCTACCCAAGTCTTCATTCCAAATTGTCCATTACCCCAGCAGCGTATGAGCTGTTTCTTTGGCACATCAACACTGCTTGCTAACAGTAAGTTAAACAATACACAGAGGGAAAGAACTAGCCATCGTTGTCAAGGGTATGTTGTGCTTTCTAGAGGTGGAAACAAGCTCCGCAAATACTTTGGGGCTTAATAATACCCAGTGAGCATCCTGATCCCCTAATCTGCCACGACCAGAAAAAGAGGTGACCTCATCTCAGATCAAGCCTTTTGGCAGAGGAGAAAACAAGAGCCAGAACAGGTCAAGCATGTGCACCATAAATGGACACATCAGAGGACTATGACATCGCTGTGAAATGCTATATTGGTCGGGAAAACGGGGATTTCATTGTGTCTCATACACATGCGCACATTCACACACTAATGCACGCACACACACATACACACATTTCATTAGGACTGCTATCAGATGAAGTTATTCTAATAGACGTCCCTAAAATGAAAGGGTGTAGACAGACTGCTGGAGGCTGGTGGCACCCCCTGGCTCAAACACATGACCAGCCTGCTGTGTGCCAGGCTGAGGATGAGAGGGCAGAATGTTCTCTCCTGGCTTTGCAGTCTAAGGAGCACTGAGAGTCTGTATGTGTGTGTGTGTGTGTATGCATATGTATGAGTGGCTGAGTGAGCATCAGAATGTGAGTGGGCTCCCTGTAAGTGGGGTTGTCTGTGTGTAGTGTGTGTGGAAGATGAATGCACTTGTGTATTTTGTGCGAGTGTATGTGCACAGCTGAAAGAGGTTGCATGTGAGAGAGGGAGAGGGAGAGAGGGAGAGAGAGTGTGTGTGTGTGTGTGTATCTCAGACAAGAGGGCATCCAATAGAGCTTAGATGTGTTTATCTTTAGTAACACTGCATGGTCAGTTATTATCGCCATTATGTCTTAGTGTCAGCAAATGACACCTGACAAAACAATAACAGGGTTCCTCTGTATATAAAAAATACCTCTCAGACTAGCTGGGTTGTTGAGCATCAAATTGCTTCAAAGTGACAACAGGAAAAAAAAGTAGGGATAATTCTTTTTTTAGCACAAATGCCGAAGGGTATAGCCATCATGGTCCATCGTTCCCACTGCCGGTTCTCCTTCCCAGTGAATGTGACAGCAGTTTTAAACTGAATCAGAGGATTATCATGCCCTGCACTGAATGATTATAATATACAATGACTCTCTTTAAAACTGCTGATGAATCTGCCTGGTGTTACTTTACAGCTATAGAATGTGCTGTATGTGACTGAAACGGAGAAATATCCGTATCAAATTGAGATTACTGCTCATGGCAAAAATATTGTCGTCGTGAGGAGCCCGTTTGTTTTGTGCCCCCGATATAATGTGCAGCGAAGCATTACAAATTCATTCATCATGCAAAATTCATTCACTCACCAATATGTTCAGTAACACTGGTCTGAGTCATGACTGTCCCCGTTCATCTTTTCATGTTGTCTGTATTACATTCGTATTGCATTAGTCACTACATTCTATTTTGATTCCAGACGCCCTAAATGTCAAAGCTAACCAATATTAGTCATCCGAGTTGGCCCCTGTGTGAAGAGACTCCATCTTCTAATAAGCTGTGGACCAGTGAAATTTTCCCCCAAAAAGCAAAGCCTTCTATAGCATTGTAAGCTCTAAAGCCAATCATCTGAAGTCTTGACACTGATGTTTGTTTTTCCTTTTTTATAATCTCAATCAGTAAGAGATGCTGTGCCAGATAAGAGCCATAAGAACAGCAAAACACTGCCAAGTCATTCCCTCCAGTTCTGTCTGCCCATGTACATACAACAATAAAACAGCTGTTACCTTTAATGAGTGACACATTATTCAAGGGGTCGTTCAGCTGTTTCTCATCCATTTGCTTATCTGGGACAGAAGAATCATGTCATGTCAGTGGACAGAGCAGTGAAATAGACATATCACTAAATCAAGAGCCAATGTTGACAAACATAAAACCATTTAAAAAAAAATAAATTCAGTTAAATAACTAATAATAAGTAGAATAATAGTAAGAATAATAATATAAATTGTATGGCATTTCTAAAGGAAAACCCAAAAAGTGCATGTTCATCCATGAACAGAAAACAAGTACTTTTAGAAGTAGCCTGTATAATTGCTCAGAAATTTCCTCTGAAGTATAATTCACAGAAAATGTATCATAAAAGATTAGCAATAACAACTAAAAAGCAGAAAATTACCTTAGGTGATCCAAGAGCTATTATATGTGCTGGGCTACAGCAGTCCCTGACATGAAGAACTCTTCTCCAACTATCTGATCTTTCAGATGCGAAATGGAACAGTCCAACTGGAAAGGGGGAGACCACAAGCAAAGACCGAGGCTGCCTGCCAGCCAGACCTCCCAGTTATTGTTGAACTGCTGCCACTGAAGATAAAGATCTGGCAGAAGTGAATGAACAAATACCTTGAGGATGACTAAAATGCTGCACTGGAAGTCAGACGAATGTCCTCTGATACACGACCCCCCCCTGCTTTTGGTTGAAGTCCGCAGCCCCTCCACACTAGGTCATGTATCCGAGTAGGGCATCTCGGAAGCTGCAGCTGCATACTGAAACACAGAGAGGTTTTGTTCAGGGAATTGTGCTGCTCTCTGGCCAGTTGGTACTGATGTAAAAATCTACAGGATGACACACAATAGGGCCTGCGACTGTGAGAGTGTGACAGACTGTGTGCCAAGTATGTGCAACCCCCCTTCCTTGTTTTGCCATGTAGGGCACTCTTTTGTCACTTTAAATTAACTAATTATTGGCCTATAGGTTTAGGATGGTCTATAGATAGACGGTACGTCATCCTGAAGGGTGGAGCTACTGTAAGTGCTATATAGCCATATTGTTTTATTTAGCTAATTTGGACTGAACATTGTATTGGACTATAATAGAGTTAACCTTTTCATCATTTCACCAAGAGAGTAGTAGCCTAATTAGGAAAACATGTCACAGTGATTTTAATAGCCTTTGTCACTGTAAGCAAAGAACTCTGGTCTGACTCATAACTTGATCATCATCACAAAATTCAATTCAGACATGCAGGTTGTGATGCAGGTTTGGGTTCCTGTTTACATGCATCATAGAGGCGTAGCCATCATTTCTGAAGTGGGGGGGATCCCGTCCCATCAGATTTTTAGTTAAATAATTCATCATAACGTGTACACAAACATGCTTACTTTCATGTTTGTGTGCAGCCTTAAAGTTGCAAAAGCTCATTCACTGATGTAGCGTTAGCCTAACTGATCTGGCATCAGTTTGCTTCATTTGTCATATTATGTTTTAACTAATCACCGTCTCAATTATTTTTGGTATAACATTTTGGAATGTTATACCATTACATATCCATAATCCAACAATAAACAATAAAACAATTTAGCCATGGTGGTATTATAATCTTAATATTAATGCTGGAGGCTGTAGAAGTCTGACCAGCTCATGTGTCACATGTTTTTCCAGACCGGTGATACATGAAAGAATGCTGCACCCAGAAAATCAATCAATGGTGAAATTAAGAGTAGAAATTGAGAAGAATGTCCCTAAAAGTATAATAAATACCATCAACCAGCAAGCTGTATGAAACCTAACTATAACTAGCTAGATAAATATCAAGCAAAATATTTAGCTATTTCCTTTAGCCATCCCAGCTAGTTACTCCCTACTCCTCCCCTCTGCAGAATCAGCAGCAACTCATGTATTTCTATTGGCAGTATGGAATAAGTGCAGAACATTGGAAACTTTGAAGTGGAAACTGAGAAGACTACCCCTACCAACAAACAATGATACGAGGGCTGTGGTATGGAGTTGGCATGTAGCTAGCTAGTTGGCAGCTAGAGGTGATGGTAGACATGGCTAATCTATGTCAAACCATGTCATCTATTTTAAATTTTAAATTATGACTCAGCTATCAAAGCAAATTCAGTATAACTCAACTTATATTTCTTGATTTGAGGATATAATCAATTGCTGAACTTTGTAGTGTCCAATGTAACGTTATGGGACAAAGTTGAGAATCTGTGGCATGCAGGAGTTTGGTTTGGTCAGTGCTTTGTTCATTTCAGTTAGGGGGACTTTTTGGGTTTCCCATAGAAACTGGAGGGTAATCTTAGGACTGCATCAATTATGAAAACTTGTCTGCCTGAAATTTCATATATCATAGTAAAACGAAATATGACAATAGGAGCAGATCTCATGGGGTTGGATTGCTGTATGCTATGGCCACAGTTTCAGGCCTGAGATCTTAAACTTGATTGGTCGTGGTGAAGTAAAAGTTCAAGATATAAAGTTGCCAAACGTCTACAGATTTTCATGAATCTGTCCTGCCTGTTGACATGGACAATGACAAAACCAATCCGCACTACTACTGTGTTTTCAGACGATGCACAAAATCCTTTTTATTGTATATCCTCTATCTTTATTTTAGCATCCTGTGGAGGTATAAAGGTAGGAGATCTGGTCTAGAGAGCATTGAATGGCCCCAACTTCAATTTAAAGTGAATGAGATTAACTGAAAATAAAATAGCACAATCATTTTTCATTGCAGCATAAAAATACATTAAAACCACAGACTAGTGGAGGGTAAACCCACCTAAATTTAGTTTAACCACCTTTCTATTATATAATTCACTCACTTTTTATGACTTAAATATTTATGACAAAAAATAGTAGGCATATATCATTAAACTAATGCAATTTTTTTCAACCTAGTACTTGTCTCACTATGTAGGCACGCCGAGTTCAAAAATAGTTTTGTCCCCATGTCATCACCTTTAATAGCACCCTGGACTCATAACCCACTGGACTGTTATTTCCCCCTACAGCTATGTGAACTATCTTCTTGTTATGTCTGAATTCCCTCTGTCACAGTGTTTTGGTCTATGTCAAGTCATGTGTCTGAGTAGTGGCCTTGTATCTGATTGTGTGGATGTATCTGTGTCTGATTTGCTGTGAAAATTAATTTCCTCCTTGAGGAGTTAGACTAATAAAGATCTAATATCTAAATTATATTAGGATAAGGTCTTTCAAAGGGGGAAAGGCATAAACGAATGTTTTCTTTTCTGAAAACTGGTGGTTATTTGCCTTATGATTATCGCCCACTGGAGGTCAGAGTTTTACCCATCCTGGTGAAAATCACTGTGATATTTACAATAGGGACTTGTACTCAATAGTGACTTTATCGCACTTGGAAGGTGTTTTTATCTCCTTTGTCATTGCTATAACATGCCTTTAGCCTGTAGGGACTTACAGTTTTCCTGTGCTATCTGTGTGTATCCCTCTAAAGTTTACTATAAGATCACTAACGTTATAATGCTTTGTCAGAGAGGGGCAAGTTTTTTTTTTAAATTTAACATCAGAATGAAAGATATTTAGGCCTACCTCTTGTATTTTCGTACGTAAGGACCTTTTGTCAGTAAAATTAAAGTAACTTACATGGCTAAATGTGGTTAACTACTGAAAAAACTGTTTTAACAAACTAAGCTACTGCAAAATGTGGTTACTCAAACGAGAAGTTAAACTTTGAATTGCTGTCGTCAGCTAATTGTTAGCTAACGTTAATCCCCAACACTGAACACTTTAGCCCCGTCCAACGTTCAACCAATGAAACCTAGGAAACTAGCAAAACCGACCATTCATTAACGATACTCAACAGGAAAAGTTGCTTGTAAGTTTCAGAGATATGGTGGGTGTTGCCTTTCTGCCTTGCGTGTCGTCGTCATTTAGCGGTCTGGACAGTTCAGCAGGAGTTTTTCAGAGTCGGTGATGCTAATGTCAAGGAGGAGGTGGGGACATCACTGCAAAGCTACCAGGCTTTGAGTTGAGCCGCTGGATGCCAGAGAAGTCAGTTCCCAGCTGCTATTCTTGGTTTTTAATACCTTCCCCGATGATTTCCTCTATCTCGGCTTGGATTTGGAGTGAGAGTTTTTGGCTGCCACCAAATGCTACGTGGGCGGACTTTGAGCATCCACCACCTGGCGTGGAGTATCCCCGAGTGGGCCAGATACTGTGCGCCCTACCCCTGGCCGTCTGTGTGCTTGTTTTGCGACTGGTTTTTGAGAGGTAGGCCAAAAAAACGCTTGTTTCCTTTTTTGGGGCCATAGTTGGAAGTTAGTTTTGCCTCGGTTTGGGTGCCTGTGTGTGCGTGTGTGTGCACAGCTGTGTGTTTTCCAGCGTATGTGGCATCTGCTCATACAGGAAAACCCCTTACGAAAAAGTAATCCAACACATTTTATAAAGATAGAAGACAGAACAAAAAATCTAACTCTCTTCAGGCATATTCATTTCTGAGAATGTAGTGATACCTCAGGAAATAAAAAAAAAAAATACCATAAAGTATGATAAGGTCACTATAAACTCACAATTGAGTACCACTGACACGCTATAAATTCATGTAAATTAGGAATATGGAAGTATGGTGATTTGACGTCAGGTAATCCACACTAAACATAACCACATGATCTGGGCAGTTCAGTCAAACTTAATGAACACAAACTCTCCAGAAACTAGACTAGACTAGCCAATGCGCTTTATTTTGAAGATAAATCCTGAGCTGTTCCACTGACAGTGATGGGAAGACACGTGGACAGTTTTCTGGCTCATAAATTAGTTACATGTTGCGAAATAAAGCTCACATGGAAGTAATTCTTTGTTCACAAATTCACTCTGCAATTCATAGCTTGTTAACAGCTGCAGGTTTTGTCTCTTGACATCACAGATGGGAGTCTTCCTTTCTCTTCCTCTCTCTTTTTTTAATGATACATATTTTTAGCACCATGCAAGATCCTCAGAATATGAGTAATAGGTGAATTTTCAGGGTGGTTTATTTTTTCCATTCAACTTCTACTTTTAACAATGTTATCATTCCTGTGAGGTGATGAGGTGACAGGCCTGCTGCAGACATGACAAATTGATTCCTCTGGTTTGGGGACAAATAATAAACTTGGTCAGTACTGGTAGTATTTGCTTTTGTTATTGATAGTTTAAGAACAAAAAGACATATTGACATACTCTCATTTTGCAGCCTCATTTTCGATGTGATTCCAGGAGACTGAGTATTTTGTGCCTCAGTGAAGAGCTTTAAAACTTTTCTGTACAGTCTCTACAGTTAAGCAGGCAACATCTTATTTACCAGGTGTTCATCAGTCCAACTTGTATAAAGGAACTGTACATAGCTGCCACCAAACCGTCTTTTCAGAGGAAAGATCACCTCAAGCATAACCTAGCTTTTCCTGTGTGAGTGCTTCATTTTAGAGTGAATTGACAGATGAAAGGAAAGGGAGAGGCCAAAGCCCAGCCTATACTTATTCAGTCTGTATTTTTCCATGTTGTAAGATCGTTGCAGATCTCAAGTGGGGTTTGCCTTGGCATTGCAAAGTCTGCAGGGGTGTTTCCCTTGGGGTTGTAAGACTGAGAAGTTGTAAATGGCTGTGACTCTTGAGTGCAGACAATGGTCAACTCAACAAGATGATCCCATGACAGAGATCAGTATTTTGGTCAGGGACTACACCCCCTCTCTCTGTCTCTGCTCCCATCCTCTCACATGACAGCTCATCACCCTCTGTTTAGACTAGGTGCTACATTCCTCAGGATTCTCTCTTTCTATCGCTTGCCTGTGTCTCCTCTATAGCCCCTCTCTCTCTCTCTCTCTCTAAGACACGCATGCATGCCAAACATAATTATTGTGGGCAAACTGTGAAAGCTCTTCAGTCCGTGTCAGTGAAGGAAGCCCCTTGGCAAAACTTGGCTAGCGGTCCATCTGTTCCCATAACCTGTCCAAGATAGTCGATGTCTTTCTCTGACTTGCTCCCTCTCTGAATCTCTCTTTTATTACCACACCACCTCTTTATCCCCTCCCTGCCCCTGCCCTGTTTTTTTGCCTCCATCTGTGTGTGTATATAGGCTAGTGGCCAAGCCCTGTGCCCGCATACTTCAGATTCAGGCAGGAGTGAGTCGACAAGCTCAGCCCAATGCCGTCCTGGAGAGGGTGTACATGTCCATAACGGTACATAAGGTTCATGTTTGTGCTATAGTTCATTAAATTATCCTCCATGTAGTTGAACATTGATGTTAATGCATTGGAATACAGCAACACTATCATGATAGATATGTAAATACATTACAACTGGACCATTGTATACCACTTTGATATCAATTTTAAAGTCCAGATTGATGAACTGCTGTCCTCAGAATGCACAGGCTTGCAGATGTTTACACTGTTTTATCTGTTGATTTTATTTCATGTGTCTTATGTTTTGTTGTCTTTTATGTTTTGTGAAACAATGTATGCTGGCTTCTTGGCCAGGGCTCACTTGAAAAAGAGATGTAAATCTCAATGTGACTTCCCTGGTTAAATAAAGGATAAATAAACAAATACAATAAAAGTAAATACCTAATGTAGTGTGGCTGTAGTACATAGTGGCATTGTTGTTTTCCATTCACAGAAGCAAGTCATTTCATAACTCCTCTGTGCTGTCCTCCTTAGTCTCCAGACACAAGGCAACTGGATGGGCTCTCCAAGCAGCTGGACTGGGATGTTCGGAAAATACAGAGGTGGTTTCGCCTCCGGCGGAACCAAGACAGGCCCAGTGCGCTGAAGAAGTTCTGTGAGAGCATGTAGGTTCCTGCTCAGGACTCGATGTCGTGTGCATCAAGTTAATAAGAAGGGAATTTGTACAACAGCATGTTTCTATTTCAAGCAGATTTCATATGACGTTATTGTGTTTTCCTAACTTTATTCTTTTGTTCCACTTCAGGTGGAGATTTACTTTCTATCTGGGGATATTTATCTATGCGATTCGCTATTTGTGGGTGGTGAGTAGAATTGGCATATTGTATGCTTTAGTTCAGTGACCAGCTTAATCAGTATGACACAGTCTGAATATTATTTAGTTGTGAATCCATTGCCTGAAGCTATTAATGAGAGAATGAAACAATGTTGCATAGTTTTTTTTGAAAGCTGGAAGGAAAGCTGGAATTTCAAGCATATCCTTTTGTTGAGCAATCAGAGGCCTAATCATGTCCACATTTTGTGTGGTTTCCTGCAGTCTCCTTGGATGTGGGATACCAGACAATGCTGGTACAACTACCCTTTTCAGGTAACTTATTTTTTTTACTAATTGCTTAAATGCCATGTTCATTTACCTATATTGTAAGGTGACAATCTGTTCAGCACTATAAGTTGCCCGGTCTGCAGGGATATGTATTTGATTAAGGTGTTATTGTGTCACTCCCTCCCAAAGCCTCTGAGTCCTGGCCAGTACAACTACTATGTAGCTGAGCTGGCTTTCTATTGGTCTCTGATGATTTCCCAGTTCACAGACATCCGACGGAAGGTGAGTCACCTGACCGTGAAACTAGTACTATTGTGCCTCCTCTCAATAGCCTTGCTCAATACTTAACTTTGTATTGTTACTTGTATGCCAGCTTCTCCTATCCACTTGTTTTTCCTGAATTTCTTAAGTGGTCTATCCTGTTAACAGGCTTTATGACTTCATGCCAACAAAAGACTTGACTTTAATGCCATTCACACACTAATCATTGTTTTCACTTTGTTAGAATTAGCTCATGATAATAAACTCTGGCAAAACAGGTTAGGCATTGAGGTGCTGCAGAGGCACAGAGCTATGCTTCTATAGTTGCCTCTTTGCACGAGCACAAACATCCCAGTATTTACATAAGCCCTTTCAGCCAGTGTTGTAAAGCCAGTCTTGGTGAATATGTGACCAGAAGTGAAGATCATTCTAGCTCAACCGGCAATTGCATTCTTAGTGTTGTGCTGTTTTTCTAGCTGCGAGTGTTTAATGTACAGCAGAGCCAGCTTGAGCATCATATTAACCTATCTACCCATCTCTCTTTCTGTCACCTCTCTTCATTTCCACCGATGACAGGATTTCTTCATCATGCTTGTCCACCACCTGGCCACCATAACCCTCATCACCTTCTCCTATTGCAACAACATGCTGCGAGCAGGGACTCTGGTCATGTGCGTGCATGATGCGTCCGACATCTTCCTTGAGGTAAAAGACAATAAAGATTACGTTTGGTTCAGGGCGTTGCCAGGCTTTGTAGGGCAAAATGCAGGTAAACACACCCTGGAATATCTGAATATGAAATGATCCCCTGCAGCACATCAGTTTCTGCTGTGTTCCAACACTTTCACAGCAATGAGAACATCAGAGCCTTTGCTACCTGTGCTACCTGTCTGACAGGAAAGCCTTTCTGTTACCAAGATCATTATTCTTCATCACAGTGATTAATCCCTTATTTATTCCCCAAGGCTGCCAAACTGGCCAACTACGCCAAGTACCAGAGGCTGTGCGATGGCCTGTTTGTGGTGTTCAGCATAAGCTTCTTCTTCACTCGACTTGTCATCTATCCATTCTGGTGAGACAATGAGAGCTCAATTATGTGACAAATGACAACTTATTTTTGTGATAACATATTGATAGCCCCAGTAACCTGTGTGTGTGTGTGTGTGTTGTAGGATTGTTAACAGTGTTCTGTTTGAGAGCTGGGAGATCATTGGCCCGTACCAGTCCTGGTGGCTGCTGAACGGGCTGCTGTTGGTCCTGCAGGCTCTTCACGTCATCTGGTTCTACCTCATCGCTCGCATTGCTATCAAAGCCATATTCAAGGGAAAGGTATGTCTGGTTGTTTGTCTGTCTGTACATGCGTGTGTGTGTGTGTGTGTGTGTGTGTGTAAGAATTTATTTTTGCATTCCTTGCTGCTCCAAAGGTTAAGTGCTGTTGGTGAAATGCGACTGTCATCTCCACCTCATTGCTTCTTTTTACAGGTGTCAAAGGACGACCGCAGTGACATCGAGAGCAGCTCAGACGAGGAGGGTGTGTCCAATTCCCGTAAAAGCCCCGGTCATACCCCAAAACCAAAGGACAGCCACAATGGCAGCCTTAACGTTAATGGAGAGACTCATGACCACTGAGCGCTGGGAGGTGACGATAAACCAGTTGTACTTGTAATGTGGCTTTTATTCACCTCCTGTGTGCCTGTGAAACCCACCTTGTCTCTGCGATGCCCTGAAGACACGCCAACTCCTCTGTCACTTTCAGAATCGAAGTACGAGTTGTTTAAAGGGAGAGAGGAACGGATACAAGGAACTGTGTGTGTGGTTTACAAACTTATCACTGTTTTTCTGTCAAGTTTACAGCTGCTTTTTGCTTATACAAGACATACAGAAAGAAATGTTTTGCAGCAGTTTTACAAGACAGATACTAGGTTGTGTTGCATTATATTGCTATTGTGAGAACTCGTTTTATACTTGGAAACAGAGCTTTATCAATGAAATTGGTAATATATTTGAAAGCTGTAGGAAATGTACTGTTTGTGCCTTAATGAATATGCTCCTTGCCCTCACTTTACGACCAAATTAAAAATATGTTTCTTATTAAAACATTTATTTAATAAAATCCAGTCGTGCACATGTTGTGTGAATAACTTTATTATGCTGTAAATGTAGCATTTAGTGGATGGTCAGTTTGACTGTATAATAACATGGTAGCATTTGATGCAGCGTGAGATGATGAGATGAGATGATATGATAATGAGATGATAATCCAACCTTCTTCAGTAGTTTATTTTATCACACTGGTCCAACATGTTAAAAGCTTCTTCACAGAAGTCATTATATCTCAGGCTGAAAGAAAGGGATACAAAAGCAGTCGTTAGATGCTAGCGTTAAGTGTTTCTTCTCCTTATAAACCACCTTTATGCAGTGCATCTTGACAATTACATAAAGTTTATAAGTAGAGGTTTATCAACAACCCTCCTCCTTCACCACATGATGCTCACTCACTTCAGCTCCTGCATGTTGTGGCTTTCCTGCATGAGCTGGACAAGGGCTGGGACAGAGGCGTTAGTCAGCAAGTTGTTTTTCAGGTCCAGGCTCCTTAAAGTCTTACTGGCTCTCACAGCAGCACACAAGTCCCCAACACAGGCATCTGTCAGATGGATCATTTCAACACTAAGACAGACAAGAGACAACATAATTAAAGTGTAGAAGTAGTGGACATTCTGCAATTCTGCATTCTGCAATCATGTGATAAAAAAATGCTGGTGGTATAAAAGCCGGTGTTGTGCCATGTAATGACTTTGTCGACTCACTTCAAGTCCTCCAACAGACAGCTTGGATGTGCTACCGCGTCCCACAGGTGTTTGGCCCCTTGGTCTCCTACACTACTCATAGCTACAGACAAGGACTTGAGTCGAGAGGTCCCACTTCTCAGCAGTGAACCCAGTACCTCGTAGACCAACTGGGTTAACTCACACCGTGTCAAGCTGTAAGAAGGAGCAGAATTCACACCAATGCACACTATCCTGGATTTCACCAAATATTCAACACTGGTTGATTTTGTCTAGATAATTGGAAGTGTTTAAAAGCTGACACTATATTAGAACAGTTGACTATACCCAAGTTTCTCCAATGGGCATCCAGGTCTACTGAGGGCTTCGCAGAGCAGCAGCGCCCCCTCCTGGCCCAAATCGTTCACTGACAGATCCAGCTCTAACAGACAGCAGTGCTCTGATTTCAGGGCCTCAGCCAAACTAGCACAGCACGCATCTGTCAACTGGCAATCAAACAATCTGGACAGATAAATGAAAAATATTAGTATTAGGGTTAGCATGTCTGAATCACAGGTTTGTATGAATCAAACCTGCTACACATTCCTTTAGAGGTGTTACTGGTCACATCCACCTGGGATAATAAAATGTTCTTTCAACATTTTGAAAAAGACACTGATTTCAATTTGATCCTTTTAAAACATGGACTTACTCGAGGCTCTGCAGTTTACAAAGTGGATGCTGAAGGGACCTGGACAGCAGATCCACTCCACTTTCACCAATAGTGTTGTATGTCAGGGTCAGTTTTCTCAAGTCTGACTGGCCAGAACACAAAGCCGTCGACAAAACCTCCATGGATGCTGCAGTCAGCTGGCAGGTTTGCAGCCTGGTCATGAACAACGCAAAAATGAGTTTATCTTTCAAACCTTAAAGTCTGAAAACATTGATGCGAACATATACTGAACAAAAATATGAATGCAACATGTAAAGTTTTGGTCCCATGTTTCCTGAGTTAAAATATCCCATTAATTTTCCATAAAAAGCTTATTTTTCTCTTATCTTCTGTACAAGTTTGTTTACATCCCTGTTACTGAGCATTTCTCCTTTGCCCAGAATTTCTCTCAAATGATTTTCTCATATGAACTGTAACCAAGTAAAATTTTGAAAATTGTCGCATGTTGCTTTTATATTTTTGTTCAGTTTAATTGCAGAGTTGTAACATAAAAAACAGGAAAATCTTAAAAACCAATTATACTGCACAATTATCCTGCAATTATGCTACAATTATACTGCACCACACATATCACATACTGAAGCTCCTGCAGTTTGCAGTGAGGGCTACGCAACGCTTGGCACAGTTGCGTGAGGCCCTGGTCCCCGAGCTCATTATACATCAGCTCCAACACACACAGCTGGGATGTGCCCGAGGTCAGGACTGACACCAGGTCTCCACAGCATGCCGCCGTCAGTCTGCACACTGCAAGTCTATATAAAACAAGAGCAACTTACTGATTTGACTGAAAATGCTTTTTTTGCCTTTGAGAAATAAAGCATAAAGGACATTTGAAAATTTCCCAGGCTAGTCTCACTTTAATTTGAGTAGCTTGCAGTCTCTGAGTCCAGTGCAGAGGAGTTTGAAGCTTGCATCACCCAGGTGGGAATGAGAGAGATCCAGCTCCTTGGTCCTTCCTTTACTGAGCGCTGAAGCCAGGTGAGGGACAGACCCGGGTCTCAAGAAGCTCTGTAACAGTCTGGGGACACAGGAGAGAGATGTTACATAGAGATGTGTGCATCAAACTGAGTGTAAAGTACAGTGAACACAAATAAACTCAGACATGCAGCTACTAAAAAGCAAAGGTGATGGATGTCTGGACATATCAATTTTCAGATTTTTGTTGCACTTTCTACATGACTTACATGATCTTCTGAGACAGGGCCATGGCTGGAGCCAGCATCTCTGCTTTCTCCTCTGTCAAATCCTTCGCACAGTACAGATTCAACTGCTCCATCTCCCCAAGGCACATGAAAACATAGTTCAGTGCCACACAGTCTTGGAGGCCCACATCCCCGTAGCTGATGCCGATTCGCGCTGAAGGGGTGATGATCTCTTTCACCAAACTCTCATTCTGACTTTGGTGAAGCCGACGGAAGCAGCGGTAGTGTTTCTCTTTGTAGCACCCCTCTAGTGTCTCCTGGGAGCTGCTTTTAAGCCAGCTTTTGAAATCCAAGATCCGATCAGAGTCAAACTCCCCCAGCAGGGTCTCTAGCGGCCTCCGCTGATTTGGTTCTGAGAGGCCTGACAGGTAAACATCCAGAAACTTTGCATGGCCTTCATGCTTCTCCAACATCTCCTTCATGCTCTCAGACGTCGACTTGTCCAAAAAAAAAGCCGCAGCCAACAGGAACTCTTGCATCACTTGGGAGTGGAAAGAGAAGACGCATCCATCCGATTCCAGGTCGCCGTCTAGTCGCAAAAAAGCGTCCGCTGAGCTTTGAGAGGTGAGGAACTGCTGAAAACCAAAGGAGATTATTTCCTCCTTGGTGCAGCCAGAGCGTTGGTCAAGAAAGCAATGAGAGGCCATCTTCCCTAGGGCCGACACTAGATCTCTGGAGCGGGCCTCATTCAGTGAGAGAACCTGAATCAGGTGGACCATGATGCTTACACACACCTGAGTTAATGTTTCAGGAAGCCTCTCGTCAGCATCCATCAGAGACTTGTAAATAGAACAAACTGTCCAACAAAATCTAGGGGAGGTGCAGAAATCATAAAAGCCTAATGTCTTCTCCATGTTCATTAGTGCTCTGTTGGCAATAGCTGGGTCAGTAAAGAACCCGTTAACGAAGGCTTTTCTCTGGGGCTTCAGAAACCCCAGCAGGTCGACCCGGGAGCCACTCAGAAACTGCAGACATCCCGTAGGCCTAGAGGCTACCAGAAAGGCAGCTCCTGTTAGCAGTGTGCCGTGAAGCAGGCTGGCCACTAAACAGGACACTGAGGCCAGCTGTCTGGGGTCAGAGCAGAGGGTGTGGACTGAGGGGTCCAGGCTGTGTTTGTACTGATCCAGCTCGTCAAATACAAACAGCAGACTCTCGGGCTTCTGCAGAACTTGGCACATGGACTCAGGAGAAAAATGACTGTGATGGTGTGACATGAATGTCTCCAAGGAGAGCATCCCATCAAGAGAATTCAGCTCCCTGAACTGGAACTGGAATATGTACGAAACATTTTGGAGGTGTTCTCCTTTGGCCCAATCCACTACCAGCTTCTCCAAAGCAGTTGTTTTACCAGATCCTTCTGGACCAACCAGTAGGATTGTTTTGTTTTTGTCGGACAGTGCAGTGTGGATGGCATGATCAACAGAGGGCAGATCGTCTGCCACATATTTCTCTGTCACCTGATCCCCAGTAGTCAAGGGAGGTATGTACTGGCTGTTATTGATCACATTGATTGGCAGCTGGCCACCAAGGAGTGTTGGTGTGCCCTTTGACTTCAGGCTACGTGCCAGCAAAGCTTCTTTGTGCATTGTGTAGATCACTGTTATGAGAATACACAAAAAAATGACGGAAACAGTTAGGATGAGTTGTGCATAATGTGAACACGCATGAGCTCCAACACAATAACATCATGCACGCAAATCTGTCATTCATATTTGCGTAATAAATGCTTTTTTACAGTGTAACAAATTGTATTTTCTTACTTTTCAAACTGTCTAGTCACACCTGTCTGAACTACATGCTAGCCTGCAGAGAAAAGTGGAAAGTACAGTTACCTTGGACCCAGTGTTGTTGAAAAAAACAACAAATGTAGTTATGACAAAGCACGTCCTATTATTGGACTGTAAGGAGTTGAAGCAGAGAGATTTCAGCTTTTAAGGTGGGGATACAACATGGGAAGTACACGACGAGACAAGGCATGCACTAGCCAACGTAAATAAGCTGTCTGCCAATCAAAACACGAGAAGTAGGAAACCAGGAAGTAATATCAGTCGGGTTATTAAGCCCTGTACACTGCCTTACAGACGAGGGCAGCGCCATGGGTAACTATCCAGAAACACGGAAAGATTAGCAAGCCCAAACTTTAGCTAACACTTCGCTGCCATTTACAAAGGTCCTCCCAGACAAAAGAGGCCCAGAGAAAAAAGAAAACAGAATTCATGAAAATTCTTATGTCTTAAACTATCTGTCCTCCAAACAGTTAATCAAGATGTAACCAAACAAGCCTGTTGACATTCCAGGCAAATTACTGTGGAGCTTCGCCCGTCTGTATAGCAGCCTACCAAAAGTAATGTCTCCTAACATTATGGTTGTATTTCAGACAGGATGTGTATATCCAAGGGTGGATTTTTAACAATATGGGGGGTAAGTTGTGGTGGTCCGTGTGCGTTGGGAGAAAAGGTGAAGGGAAGAACAGAAGTGACTGAGAATTTATTATTACTGTAAGCTAGCTAAATTCTTGTCAGTTACCACCACAACACTAATGAATTTACATGCCAAGTCAATGTCAATGACTTTGCAAATATACAAACATTGCTCATTTTTTTCAGCAGCTAAGTGAGAGGAGTTGGCAAGTTACTCATGTCTCCCCCCTCCTTGTCTGTAAGACAGTGTTGAGGGCTTAGAGACTGTTTGAGCTGGTCTGTTCAGTCTGGCTGGGTATGTAGGTAATTCAATACAGACACAATAACCAGGACATGGCACAACCTCAAGTAGCCTATTGCTTTTAGACCATTTTTACCAAATAAACAAACAAAAAATAGTTCCTCATTGCTAAGCAATAAGCATCATTGCTTCTTTCCTTCCATGGAACTCCTCTCGCCCAATCACAATGCGTCGTTGGAAGCAAATGTATAACAAATGTATAATTTAAGCACATCCAGCCAAGGCCTTGGCTGAGCCACATGGTCTATTGATGCTTTCAAATAATAATTCAATAATAATTTAATCTCATCTCAACTCTTGCAAACAACTGAAGCTAATAACTCTTCATGGTGCCTTGTTGTTGCGTTATTGACAGTACATCACAGTACTGTCACAGCATTCATTTAGCTTTACGCCATGCTGTCACAAAAGGAAATATTTCAGTTTTCTGCCAGCCATGATTAGATCATCATCATCCAGAGCAGTGAAATACCAAAACATTATAAAGGATGTGCTCTTTCATGTGTACTGGGTGGGTTTCTTCACGTCTCTTTATGACTCCTCTAGGTATCTCTCCAAGCCAGTTGTGTGAAATTCTATGTAGACGTAAACACTGGCTAAACAGAGGTGGCATTCTTTCAGCTGATGAATGTAGATAGGCTAGTTCTTCAAAAAAAACACCTTTATGATTCATGCCTGGGGTATTCATGCAGCTATAATATGTGTCTGCTCTCATCTAGATCACACAAATCTCTATCATAACAAAATAACAGCCTACAGTGTTTTTCCCGTCTGTTCAAGGTGTGAGGTCCCATCAGTATGACCTTACCCTGATGTTATACCTGTTGTGAGACCAGACTGTGCTGCTTTAGTTTTGTGACAGCTGTCCTTGTCTGAGTAACCTGGCTAATACCTGGTGCATATCATTTGGCAGGTGGCGGACACCTGAAAACATTACAAATATTCTCAACGTGTGAGAAATGCTTCAAGGATACTCAGACCTCCTCTCTCTCTTTCATTCATTTTACAGGTTTCATGTTGGCTGCTGTTGCTTATGGCATGAGGAGAGACAGGCATTAAAATAGCTGTCATACTTCGGCTTGTTTTGATGGGGATGGAATGAGAAGAATGAATGAAATGTACTCAACAAGTCTTTGTTGGATGTCTATTTAATTACTGCCTGAGAGAGAGGATACAAATGATCATGCAGCTGAGCGGACGTCCATGTTTATTTGAATTATTATTATTATTATTAAACTGGTAATTATTGTGACATTCAACACATTCAACACAAAGACAGAATACACATATACGTTCACATTTGGCTCATTTGCTAACTTGACTTATTGTAGGTTACAAAGAGATGAATGTAAAGTTACAGTTAAATGACCATGGCAATTCGAATAGGATCATGCACTGATGTAGTTTTTCTGTTGTTGTTCTTTAGATGTATGATCTGTCATGAGTCTCCACTGTCTTGATGAGAACTGGAGCTGACCTTTGCGTCTGCTGGTAGCTGATGGTAGCTGGTACCTTGGGCACTGGGGGGAAGAAGACAGTGGAAAAATGACACACAAACACACACACACAGGCTACAGGGCAAAGTGATATATTGGTTTCACCCGTGTGATAGTGCTAACAATGTTGTAACCTACAGTTGTAAAATACAGCACTTACTTTTGTTGGGCACTGTCTGGATGTTGACAATAGACTGCTGTCCAACTCTGTGAATGAGAAAGGAGGAAATACACTGTGAGCAGTGATGCAGCGGTAAATAAAAAAGTGAGTGAACTATGACCTCGAATTGATGATCATCCTGAGGCAAACAGCCACAAATGTAAATAAAAAGAAATTATATGTTCAGAAAAACATTAATTTAGGCTTTTTCACCTATCCTATCAGTAGTATCAGTTTGATACTACTTAGAGTGATATACACTATGAATTTATGTCATAAAGATTTATGTAAGCTAATAAAGATAAACTCTGAGTAATTGATATTCTGCACATAAAAAGGTGGGTACACTGATTGCAAGATTTGACTGTATCCCTCATATCACCAACATTAGTTTGACGCTGCTGAAACATCAACCAGTAAAACTCCTGCTCACCTCTCCTCTTCTCCCTCCAGCAGCTTCCTGTAGGTGGAGATCTCTATGTCGAGGGCCAGCTTGATGTTCATCAGCTCCTGGTACTCCCTGAGCTGGCAGGCCATGTCTTTCTTGGCCCTCTGCAGAGCCAGCTCCAGGTCCCGGATGCGAGCCTTGGCGTCCTTCACGGCCTGCTCCCCACGCTGCTCCGCCTCAGATATCTGGCTGTTCAGGGTGGCACGCTGGGACAAAATAATAGAGGGATGGTTTTGTTACAACAGACCTTTCAAAACAGATGATTAGTTTCATAAACACAGATACAGTACTTCAGGAATAACTGGCATCTGCTCAGAGTGCCACTTTACCCAGCCTGTAATTTTGTTGATTCTTTAATTGTGAATGTGCCATGTCATTTGTGAATGTGGCTTGTGGTGAGATGCAAAAAACAAAACAATTATCCATTAATGTTGACATTAGGGCCTATATTGTTACAACTGAAGCTGTCAGTCAGATGTGTGAATTAGAGGATTTGACTGTTTCATAATCACGCCTTCTGCTTTAGCAATAACTGTCGTACGTCTGATCAGTATGGCAAATGTTACCCAGACAGCCTTGTAGCAACACACAAACTACTACAAAATAAACAACAGCATGATTTGATCCTGATCCAAACATTACAAATTAGCCTAGGCTGTAAATGTTATGATATGTGACATCGGACTATTTTCTTTAAAATGTTCTATGTCTATGTCTCTGTCCCTATTCAAATAAACACTGAAATGAAATGAAATG
Organism: Centroberyx affinis; assembly: GCF_046629955.1. NCBI lineage: Eukaryota > Metazoa > Chordata > Actinopteri > Beryciformes > Berycidae > Centroberyx > Centroberyx affinis. Next base: position 167,388 of record NW_027279222.1, read on the forward strand.
CTTATTACACTTCACTCACCTGTCCTTTCACAGCCTGGATCTCATTTTGCAAGCGGCTGATCTGCCGGTTGAGCTCAGCGATTTCTCCCTTGGTGTTGCGCAGCTCATCGCCGTACTGGTCGGCCTGAGCAGACATCTGGTCAAACTGGTGCAGGCAGAGAGCAGAGAGGATGAATGGGTAAATAATCAGTAATTATCACATGTTTCTTTCGGGTGGCCCCAAGTTTTTGGTGGGTTTATTGCACTTGGCGTGACTGTTTGAACTCTGCTACTCCTCCCATTGAGAGGAAACCTGTTTTATTACATCTTTAACTATACAAATAGCCCATTTAAATGTAATGATTTAGATTAGCCCAAGATTAATACATTTTTCAGCTCTGTTTTAAATCTCTTCACCTTGGTCTTGTGCCAGTTTTCGGCCTCCTCGCGGCTACGTGCAGCGATGTCTTCATACTGGGCCTTAACTTCAGACACGATCTGATCCATGTTCAGGCCTCTGGAGTTGTCCATCTGCACAACCACCGAGGTTTGCTTCAGGCTGTCCTGCAGCTCACGGAGCTCCTGTGGTAAAACAACACATACAGCAACACTGTCAGTACAAAACAGCTGTTACACCATGGACAAATCTTTAAAGGTCATACAGATTTAATTTGATTTGATGTACTTATTGTCTAATAGTTGTCTATACCGTATCATAGAGAATCTTGAGGAAGTTGACTTCATCACTAATACCAGCTACTCTATCCTCTAGATCCACCCTGGACAGATAGCCAGAATCCACATCCTAGAGGAGAGAGAAATGCTTTAGCACAGTCACATTCCACATTAATTTGCTTTTACATGTGTGGCAAAGATCTTTTCACTACAACTGTAATAACAGATATTCAAATCATGTTTCCCACCAATGAAAATAATTACTGAAATTGAATAAAAAGCTGGATGTAAGTGTATTGAGGCTTTTCTTTACTTGAAAGAACAAAATACCCACACCATACGTATCATGACTGTATACCTTTTTAAGCAAGACAAACTCATTCTCTGCTCCATTCCTCTTGTTGATCTCATCCTCATACCTGGAACAAGCCAGAAATAATAATAACTCACTCAGTAGTTATAATACATCACCACTTAATTAGCAAGGGTTACTGTATGTGTTATACTTCACTTTGGCCCACAGACTTAGTAGTTGCTTAGTAGTTGCTTAGTAGTTGCTTAAGCTTGAAGGAGAATACAGCTAAATGTATGAGTGTTGGATATTTGTAGTTGCATAACAGGAAACGGAGTCTTACTTTGTCTTGTAGTCGTCCACATTTTTGTGCATGACATTGTTCTCCATGTCTAGTCTGTTCTTATCACCGGAGACAACATCCAGCTGTCTTTGCAGGTTGGCAATGTAGGCCTTCAGCATGGGCTCGACGTTAGATGCGGATGCGGTCTGCTCCTGCAGCAGCTTCCATTTGGTCTCCAGCATTTTGTTTTGCTGCTCCAGGAATCTCACCTGGGAGTTGGGTCACACAGAGGACACACACATGAGCACAAGGAGAAAGTACCTAAGTGAAGTAAGTAAAATACTATTAACAGGTGTTGTCATTTTACTCAGTGTTTATTAGGCCTTTAAACATTAGGATGTACATAATTAATGAATTATCAGAATGATCCAAATTAATTTAATCTGAGAACAAAGCGCTGGCAAATGGTTTTGATTAAAGGATTTGATTAATGAATGGATTTGATTGTATGAAACTTTCATATTATACTCTTAACCAATTAAACAACCAGTTTAACAATTAATTGTGACATTCAGCTTTCTCTAAACTAAATATCTTAGTGAAATGGGTTCTTACCTTATCGATAAATGAGGCAAAGCGGTTGTTGAGGCCCTTGATCTGGTCTTTCTCTTGAATGCGGACAGCTTGGATGGTGGGGTCAATGTCTATCTTGAGCGGGGTCAGCAGGCTCTGGTTGACAGTCACAGCTGTAATGGGGGCCCTCAGGTAAGGCCCGCTGCTGGCCTTTGGGGTGGAGTAGGAACCCAGGGACATGCTGCTGAAGCCCCCCGAAGAGACCTGCACCCCTGGGCGACTGCTGCGCTTGCTCCTCAGACTCATGGTGTTGCTGTGTGGAGGTGCTGCTGCTGCTGCTGCTGTGATGGCTGGAGAGGTTGGAGTGATCGAGCTCTGTCGCGTATCTCTTATCTTTTGGATCCTACTTTATAGTCAAGACAGGGTGTGGTGTGATAGTGAAGTTATGTCCCTCCCCAATGTGGGCAAACCAGTCTGACACGTCCCACCCTCTGTCCCACCTGCCCCCTCTGCAAAGTTCGCATTGTTTCCGTCGTCGTCCTGGAATCCAGGCTTGTTCTGTGGCTTTTGCTCTGCTGCACCTGCGCTTCTGCATGAGCGCACCATAAAAATCTGCTCTTGATGTGAGCACTATATGCCATTATATGCCTTTATAGCTCTTTTTCCATTTGTGGTTTCTGTTTGTATTTCTAGAAACTAGAGCATCTTAGAGCAGGGGTCACAAATGTTAAATGAAGAATTAAGAGTTTGTTACCTTGAACAATTTTGTCCCAAAACTACTCAAAACTTACAGAGATTGGAATCTTGACTAGACTTGACTAGAGTAGAAGAGCAGGAAGGAGGGGCAAGCAAATCAACTTTTTAAACATCAGGCCACAGTGGCTGGGAAATCCCCAAAATCATTCACCACTTACACTGTTTTACTAGCCAAATGGGTTTTTAAAATGAAATAGGACCTCCAAATGATGGCTGGTTGCTACCTTCAGTGTGGCTGGTAGAGTAAACACACTTAGCTTCAACAGCATTTGACGGTTGGTGAGACTTACCCACCCTAGCTAAAAGGTATCAAGTCAAAACACAGCATTTTTATTTATAGAATGATTTAACAAGTAGGATTGTCATTAAGTGTTTTACAGAAAACAAAGGACACAAAGCAGATACACACAACGGAAAAAAATATAACATCGAACAAAAAGTTCGGAAATTTGTGTTTGGTAGATTATTTCTCTGTTGTAACAATGCTTCTTGGCAATACATTTTATACCGTTGGAAAGCCTGTTTATTTCCCTTTTAAATGGTGCCTCATTTGTAAGGAACATGCATTTGTGGGATGAGCAGCACAGCTGAGTATGTGGGTTGCGCTCATGTAAAATTTGCCAAATCTTCTCTGCCAATGCCAAACAGCTTATTCTGCTGTTGCTATTGACTGTTGTTTGGTGTTGTTTGGTGGATTGGATGATTGAACTCTATCAGTAACAAGGAAGAAACAAGACATATTGGCAATTTTACAATTTATTCATTTAACAAACAATCAGGAGCCTCAGTAGCGTGTGGAAGAACCGTACACAGCCACAACAGCCTGGCACCTCCTCCTCATGCTGGTCACCAGCCTGGTCACACACTGCTGTGGGATGGCATTCCACTCCTCAACCAGGATTTGTCGCAAGTCAGCCAACGTGGTTGTGTTGGTCACTCTAGCACGAACAGCAAGCCCAAGCTGATCCCATAAGTGTTCAATTGGGTTGAGGTCAGGACTGTTGGCAGGCCATTCCATTCTCTCTACTCCTAAATTCTGGAGGTAGTCTCTGATAAACCCCGCTCTGTGGGGGCGAGCGTTGTCATCTTGGAGGATGGAGTTCGGTCCCAGACTGTGGAGATATGGGATTGCCACTGGTTGCAGAATCTCATCTCGATATCTCTCTGCATTGAGATTGCCTGCAATGATGACAAGCCTCGTTTTTCCAGTGATGGAGATGCCGCCCCACACCATCACACTGCCTCCACCAAAAGGTGTTACTCTATCGGTGCAGCAATCAGCATAGCGTTCTCTCCATCTTCTCCACACTTTGACCCTACGATCCAACTTCCGTAGGCAGAATCTGGACTTATCGCTGAACATAACGTTCCTCCACATGTTCAGGTTCCAGTGCAGGTGTTGCCGACACCAGCGCAAACGGACCTGACGGTGAAGGGCAGTCATGGCAGGCCTCCTGGCAGCCCCATGAGCCCGGAGATTGGCTGCGTGCGGTCTGTTCCGGATTGTCTGGGCCGAGAGCCGTGTGCCATATCGTCCTGCAAACCTTGACTGCAAATCTGTAGAAGACAGCCTACGGTTCCTAAGTGCTGAAAGGGTGAGGAACCGGTCTTCTTGGGGTGTCGTCTTCTTGGGACGCCCACTTCGCGGTCTGTCTCTGACATCCCCCATTTCATGGAACTTGGCCTTCAGTTTGGAGATGGTACTATGGCTCACTCCAAATAATGCCGCAACTTGCTTTTGTGGAACACCAGCTTGAAGTTGCCCTATCGCACAGGCCTTATCGAGATCAGACAAACGTGGCATGCCGATTCTTGGAGCAGACACCAATTGACCACTGTAGCAGGGCCCATGCTCACAGGTGCTGCCAATCAGGTGCCAATCAGGTACCTGATTGTCAGCACCTGGGGGTACCGGAAGCTCAAAACAAGAGTCAATAGCAACAGCAGAATAAGCTGTTTGGCATTGGCAGAGAAGATTTGGCAAATTTTTCATGAGCGCAACCCACATACTCAGCTGTGCTGCTCATCCCACAAATGCATGTTCCTTACAAATGGGGCACCATTTAAAAGGGAAATAAACAGGCTTTCCAACGGTATAAAATGTATTGCCAAGAAGCATTGTTACAACAGAGAAATAATCTACCAAACACAAATTTCCGAACTTTTTGTTCGATGTTCGATATATATATATATATATATAATAAACTATAAAAACAATAAATAAAATGTGCCCAAATCATTGAAAAATCATACTTTTCACAAATCTAGACTGAACTCTCCCAGATCATAGGAAAAACATTTGTGAATTTTGTTTTAGGCTTTAATTGAACTCAAAACGTTGTAATAGGTGTTGTTAATGTGACATAATGATATACTTTGATTGCCTCAAGCTTTTGTTTAGTAGAATACTATTCTCTGTCATTTGTGTAAATTGGTTGTAAACATAAAACTGGTCTGTCTTCTTCTTCTTGATGTCATTCAAAATCAGTTGTCTCCTTCTCCCTCTCTCTCCCTTTTGAGAGCCATTGCCCAATCATCGCAGTCTGTTAGAATAACAAGGACAGAGAAATAAGTTCCTCCTACAATCAGGTTGGAGGTTGATTCTTGTGTCTTTTATGACTGCATGCTACTGTAGCTGTTCAATCTTCTTCACGCATCATACACCGTAATAGGTGAGTAAGGAGGAGGAAAATGAATATGGTGTGTTTGCACGTGTGTCTGTATTGTCATGTACATTAAAAACAATATTGAATAACGTTAATGTGTTTTTGAAAATTCTACATGTCTCTGAAACTCCCCAGCCCTTAATAGGTTTTTCTTGTCAGATATTATGAAGATTGCATCGTTCAATGTACAGAGGTTTGGACTGACTAAGGTTTCAGATCCAGACGTCCTTTCAGCACTGGTCAAGGTAAAACACACACACTCTCACGTTACACTGCAATGTGTGTGTGTGGGAGGGTGGAGGATGTTACAAAACGTAGGACTAAAGATAAGCCTACTGGATCAGACCTACTGATCAAAAAGACAAGATTGGAGCTGATATACAAGCTTTTCAGAAAGCAGTAAGCATTACAGTGTCATATATTCCTTTTTTGTGAAGAAAAAAAATTTCACTAGTTTAATAGGCAGGGGAAAGCCTGGGCCTCAGTAAAATATATTGCACAGATCTCAGACAGATTACAGTCCTTATGCACGATGAGTCAACAGAGGGCAACTTATTACATGATTTATTCCACAAATAATGAGAAAATCTAATTACAGGCGTTTAGCTGTGGGGCTGTATGACTGATTGATATTGATTGATGTAATTTTTGGGAAGCAGCCAAGGAGTGACTCTATCTATATAATGACCAAGGAAAATGTGGTAATGTGCATAGCATACAGGATGTTCCTTGGTTGTTATGTAGCTTGTTTTGTTTTATGTAGTTGTTTTTTTTAGGTTAAAGCTGTCGCAGCTTCAGACAAACAAAAGCCTGAATGTCACACACTGATCTAAAGCCTAACATTTGTGTTTTCCCGGGTCAAACCTCGGTCTTCTGCTGTACTGAGTGCTGTCTTGTTTTGTGATTTGTAGATTGTGTCTCGATACGACATTATAGTGATTCTGGAGGTGGTGGATGTGAGCGGAGCTTCCGTTAACTTGTTCTTGAACGAACTGAATAGGTGACGAGTCCCACTGTTTCTCATCTAATAAAACCCAGATTCTTGATGTGTCCTTGGTTATTATTATACATTATACATGCCTTGTTCTGCTGTCCTGTTCCTCACAGAGCCAACACAATACACCACTACACTCTGAAGCTCAGTATCCGCCTGGGAAGGAACAGATACAAGGAACAGTTCTTATTTCTCTACAGGTGAAGTCAAATTATGTTACCAGACTGTTATACTTTTTTAACCTGGTCCCTTCAAAAATACTTTTTATACCACAACTGTCACATGTAGGGAGTATTAGCATCACACAATTGCAAAGTTACACTAAAAGCCATTCTTGTCCTATTGGAAGGGATGATCTGGTCGACCTGATTGACTGCTATCAATATGAAGACAACCAGGTGAATGACTTGGATGCTTTTTCCAGGGAGCCTTACAGTCTGCGCTTCAAACCACACAACACAGGTCGGTCTCTGCTTTCCCAGAGCACAGGGCTCAAATCCAAAGATATACCTGAAGCAAATATTAAGAAATAGCAGGGTGTCATGGATATCAAGCTGTTCCTTTATGTTTGCCTCATGCGGTTTGTTGTTTTGATTCTTGGGTGATTGCTGAAGACGTTATAATGAGAGTATAAAGTGTTCTATTGTGTCTATTTATGGACTTGTTTTTCATGGTTTCCTGAGTCTGATATGGTTCAACATGCGATGCAGACAAAGGTGCATGGGCAGGTTTATCAAGTTTAGTCAAACGCAGCGATGAGAGTGGTGAAAGAGAACTAGAGTGTCCTACTCAAGTACAAGTACTGTTACTTTGCTCAAGTAAAAGTACTGGTGTAACAATCTGCAGAAGTAAAAGTAAAAAGTAGCTTGTTTAAAAATGTAGTCAGAGTAACAGTTACTGAGTTACTCAACATGGGACACAAGGGTATTTCAGTAGAGATGGTGGCACTGTGCTAGTGAAGGATTGTTCTGTTGCAGTGCTGAAGGATGTAGTCCTGATCCCGGTCCACACCACACCACGGGACACAGAGAAAGAGCTGGACGAGCTCTATGAGGTCTTCCTGGCAGTCAAAGACAAATGGAAAACGGATGTGAGTTGTATCACCCTACTGCAGTACTTTAGCATCATGGTCCCACCTGAATTATGAAAATACAGAGCGAGTGAGTTCATAAGGTTTAAGAACCAGAGTTAAAACCAAATGTCTTACTTCTATTTTATAATCTCTTTCTGGGGTCGAAACTGGGGTGACAACTATTCTGTCCTACAAATCCTACAATTTCATCAAATAATGTTGCTACATGGCCACCAGTGATGTGATATTAACGTTTCTGTGCATTTGTACACTTGATGATTGACTCCACATTGCTAGTATATCATCTTGCCCCTGCTTCTGTTGGAGTTGTAGTTATTGTAAAGGGATTTTGAAACGTTTTTTTAAACACAGATAACTAATACGGCAATCTCCTATCTCTTTTAGAACATAATGATCTTGGGGGACTTCAACGCAGACGGGGCGTACGTCTCAGATGAGAGACTGAAGGAGATCCGTATCCGTAGCAACAAGAATTTCCACTGGCTGATTGGCGATGATGTGGACACCACTGCAAACCCAGCGAATGAACACACCTATGACAGGCATGTGAACATCGCTCTTCAACATAAGTGACATCTTCGTTCCAGGGGAAGACGGTTTTTCAAGAGTTTTGTGAAAGCACAATCTGTCCTCAGGAAGAAAGTGAACACACCGTCGTTACATTTCACTAACGTGCTCAAAACATATGTTGCCCTCACAGGATTGTTGTGTACGGACAAGACATGCTTGCCGCCATTGTGCCAGACTCAGCCAAGCCATTCAATTTCCATAAAGAGTTTTCTATGACAGAGGAAATGGTGAGTTTCTGGATGCAAGTAGGATATATTCATAATCAAATTACGCACATTAATGCACACACGGATGGCTTTTACACTGGCCTATTTTTTGCGGATATTCCTCATTACTGTGTTCACACTCCCTCAGGCCCTAAAAGTGAGTGACCACTATCCTGTCGAGGTGGAATTACGTCGCTCCTCCCCTTCCTGGACGATTCAGAGAGGACACGGAGCCGGCTTTGGTCAATCACCGCCTGCAGCAGATGACAGGCCTGTCAATGGTAAAGAACAAGACTGTAATTTATTAAACAGCACTGTCCCTTTAATGATAGGACATGGAGCATGGAGGGTTGACAGGCAGGAGCTTGCCTACTCCTACTGTGACTTCTCAAAGTGTTTGACGGGTAATTTATAATGCAACAATGCCTCTGTGTAAGATGGGAGTCACTGCTGAGAAGGAATGCTTACAATCGGGGAGTGACTCTTGTGAATCCGTTTTAACAGCCCAACCCAAGCATTTTTATGATAAAGGTCCTTATTTTTCCAAAGCACACAATTCAGCGCTACTCACTTACAATACAACTTCCCATTTTTGTTATCAACCCATGTTGCCTTAGTGGTGTGATGTGAATGTTGCACTAGTTCCTAAAATAGAAGCTCATCACTGTATCAACAATTGAGATCAATCAGAGGTGGATAGTTAATAATTACAGATACTCCAGTTACTGTTTTGGAACATGGTTGAAATCTGAAACACTATTCACAAATCACCGCAGAATTGCCTTGAGTAATTTTCTAGATAAGTGCTTAATTTAATTGACGAAAAGGACTTTGATTTGAGTTAAAAGAGAAGTATTTGTTCCACTACTGAGATTAACAGTTATTACTTATTTGTTAAATTACATATTGATTATGTGTGTATGTGTGTGTGTGTGTGTGTGTGTGTGTGTGTGTGTGTGTGAATGTTCAATCAGTGAGTCTACAAGAGAGCTTGCAGATTGATGTGCTGAAACTGACGAAGGAAAACCTCCTGCTGGAACGGGAGAAACTTCTGCTCCAGATCAGCTTGTTAAAACAAAAGCTTGCTACGCTCCACTGCACGAATAATTAGAAGATCTGAAATTACAGACTACTGTTTTCTTTTGCTGAGTTTCTTGTCTTGCTCCCTGCTCTGGTTTCTGTGTGATTTCATTACCTTTGTATAAATTAGAATCTACAGTATATCCAAGTTCCCATCTAGTGTCCATTTAATCACTTTTTAGATATTGGCGACATCTAGTGGTGAAATTAGCTTTAGCTTTTTTCAACAGCCTACACTCTTCAGGACATGTTGACCAGCCAACTTCATTGTAAGGTAGAATCACTTGAAATAGTAGGCTACTAGTGTAAAAAATTTTTGATAATTTGTTTATTATACCTTGTTCATTGTTGTTGCTAATTATACAATGTGCTTGTCAAATATTTCCCCATGCTGCACTGAATCACTTACACTGGCACTGTTTTTTGTAGCAACAAAAATTATTTAAAACATATACTGAACTGATCTCATGGTTTCCAGCTGAGAGGGTTTGGGTCAATCCATGTGCACTAAAGAAACAAAATAATAAAAAATATATCATGGATAATTGGATAATTAATTTGTTATTTTTCTTCACTAACCAAACCAAGGGCCACAACTGGCCTCAAACTGCAGCTAATTCCCTTTGGGTTTCATGAGGAAATAGGCCAGTAAATAACTGACGTGGAGTGGTCTGATTCTGAGACATTTTAAGTGCTTTCACCTGTAGTTACATCAAGAGACAAAACCTGGAGCTGCTCGATTACTAGTGAATTTGAGACGACTCATATATAATCTTGGCTTGGTTTAACAGTTATAAACATTTTAAACAAGAAGATGTTTCCATACGGAAGATTCACCATATGTGCCGTCGAGCTAGAACCAGTGTGGCACAACAGATATATCAAGTAAATCAGAGGTGATTTACAAGCAAATCTATTGATAGCATACAACATGATGCTTTACTGAGATTTTATGTGGATGTAAGTTGGGTTGCCTCTCTTCGCTGATACGTTGCTGCCTTCACGTGCTCCTCGTAAACTACGGGTTTCTTCCATATTCATTGGTCGTAAATACATGTCGCACATTCAAGTGCCTTTGGTTGGGAATAACAGCTCATTGGAGCCCGTAGCAAACGAAGTGTTTGGTGGCTGTGTTTCCATTTATAAATGAAGCGGCACATGAGCAGAGTGAAAAGAAGACAAGATGCATCAGGCAAGTTTTATAAAACATCTCTTTACCATCCGTTGTTCACACGGCTTATTTCTCTCCGCTTAATTGCCGTAGTTACGACATTTTCGTCGGTACGTGAAGACAGCATAACAGAGGCGTCTTTGGCCCCTCCTCTTCAGTCACATGACTACCTGGGCTCCTCGACCAAAACATTGGGATCCGATAACTTGTCAACACTGCCGAAGCTGATAGTGAACAACTTTCCCTACGCGGACTGAAGAAACACAGAAGTTACTCTCAGAAATCACACTCTCCTGTCCAGAAGACAGGCCGGCTCAATGCATCACAGAGGACCGAAAACACCGCGGAGATCATGGATGCTTACGATTTGTTTACAAGTTGCAAAAAGGGCGACATTTGTAGAGTCAGGTAAACAGCTAAGTTGACGTGATGACAAATCGGTTGTCCTCATCTTTGTGCAATACTAACTTCCCTACGTGTTGCTATGAAGCGTTGCTAGCTTCTGTTTTGCTCCAACTGTCAGCGCGTAACGGTCAAAACATTACGTTAGGCTACACAAATTTGGCCTTGTCTGCACTATATGTTGCAGCTAAAGCTAACTGTACCGTATCGGGCGAATAACCAGAACTAGGTAAGATAAATCAGCTAAGTTAGAGAAAGCCATGTTTTGCATGCAACATTAACTTAGATGGTCCAGCTGGTAACTTTAGCTAACGTTTGTTGGTCGAGTTCCTCCTCAGACGCCTCTAGCTGTTACGTTGGCTACCTGACAGCAAGGCACGCGAGGAATTACAGCTAGCCAGTGTACAGTTTTGACTGGTGCAAGACACGCCCTCTGACCTGGGACAGTTTGTAGCCTAACAGTTACTAATAAAAGATAATGCGCCTAAAGAATGCAGTTACTAGGTGTAATGTAATGATGCCCCATACTGTAAAAAATACACATACCTATACATATACAGTATGCTGAGAGATATGTTCCAAAATCTACAAAACCTGGCCAAAATGTATTTGTATAGATGACATTCACTCCAAGTATATTGGAGACTATATATGGACACTGGAGTTCATATTCACTATAATACATGTAACGGTATTTAAAATGTACGGAGCCCAGGAGTGGCCATTGGGAGAGGAAAAAAGTTATATCGAGTCCACGAAAACGTGCGCACGAGATACAATTCGTTACCTCGATTTCGTTAAACTGTGCAGTTTAGGAAAAAAATGTAACTTAAAAGGTACCTTTTAGGTATTGCAGATAGGCCTAGTAAGGATTTGGTATGTTAATATGAAGGTTGGGTGGCTAAATATGTTGCAATATTTGGGGGATATGCCTATTCAGTGTAAACAGACAATGGATATTAACATACCAAATCCTTACTAGGCCTATCTGCAATACCTAAAAGGTACCTTTTAAGTTGCATTTTTTCCTAAAATACAGAGTTTAACGAAATCGAGGGAACGAATTGTATCTCGTACGCACGAACTAAAACGTGCGCACGTTACAGTAAATCGTGGACTCGATATAACTTTTTTTCTCTCCCAATGGTCACTCCTGGGCTCCGTACAAACCTAGGTAAGCTGAATGTACTTCAGTTTCATAAGTATCATTCAACAACAATATTATAGCCTACTACTTTCTATGCCTGTTCATTATTATATTGATAACTGGAGAACTTGCTTTCCTGTATAATTTCACTGCAACAGTAGATCCATACACTCAGAGGATTCAAATCCTTGAATTATGAGGCCCCGTGATGGACCACAGACGTGTGTGGCCCTAAACGAGCGCATAAACTGTTCATGCCTGGGGCCGGCTCTGAAAACGAGAGCTCGAATTGCATATCATGGCCACTCCCGGGCTCCGTAATAATGAATGTCATATTTGTAGATTTCGAAACGTATCTCTCCGCATATCCTAAAGTAGGCCTATATGTAAAATGTATTTTTTCCTAAACACATCCTGAAGTATTTGTTAAATGTTTTTCGTCCTTTCCCTATTTCTTCCTTCCTGCTCCTTTGGAAGCATTTACCCACTTTTGAAGTTGAAAAGAAAATGTTTAGTGTGACTCACCCTTTGGTGATCACCTTCTGGACTTCATAATTAACCCATTGATTTTCCTTTGCCACTACACATCACCACAACTACTATTTTGTTTTCTTTCTCCTAAGATACCTTGTTGAACAAAGAGACGTGGATCTCAATTTAAGAGATAAATGGGACAGCACCCCATTGTAAGTACAGTATGGGCAATTAGCCTAATTATCTGGCCTACACAGCATGATTATCCTGATCACTTGACGTTAGGGCTGGGCGATATGGACAAAAATAATATCACGATAATCCTAATAAATTATTTCAATATCCACATATAATGATATCTGCTAACATGGAAAGTACGATAAAACTCTAATAATATCTCCTAATTTGTTTGAGATCTCATTTTGTGAGAGATTTTAATGAGTAGTTGCTCTTTATCATTAATTTAGACAACAGAACATAATGATATGATTCTACTGAAAGATGATAAATGATAATATTGAATTATTGCCCAACTCTGCTTGAAATGTGAACACTTTTGTTCTCCAGGTATTATGCTTGCCTCTGTGGCCACGAGGAGCTGGTCCAGTACTTGTTGGCTAGTGGTAAGGCTGGAATTTTTTATTGAAGTTGTTCGTCAAGTAATGTAAACAATAAGTAGCCTACTGGTACATCTAGTCAAAACAGATGTAAACTTACCTTTGTTCACATAGTGGGCCTTGAAATTCCATTGAAACGTACCGTTTCGCACTGTACTTTGGCCCTCATGTTTTTCTTTGTTTTTCTTTCAGGTGCCAAGTGTGAAGCCAACACGTTTGATGCAGAGAGGTGTATGTATGGCTCCCTGAGCGACTCCGTGCGACGCCTGCTCAAAGATTACAAGTGCATCAGCGCCCAAACCATGCAGCGGGACTACTTTGACTACTTTCTGCACATGTGAGGGTCAAGCTCCAGTGTGAAGTGCTCATTTGCTGATACTTAAGCATCTTTCCCGTATGGTGAAAGATGATTTTGCTCCATCCCATGCCATTTAATTTAAGGAGACGAAGCAGTTCATTCTCCTCAACTGTTTTAATAGTTTTCAGTGAAGATAAACAGGAAAATGAGTAGAGAGAAATGTAATAGCATACAATATTTGTGGTTATTTTGTATCTGCACCCACCAGCTGAGCCACCTGCACACCACCATCTAATCCATACAGTTTTGTGTACTTGTGATCCGTTAGGTTACTTGAGCAGGGTCAGCACAGTGACGTCAAGTTCCTGGTTCACGGAGAGACGTATCCGGCTCACCGCTGCGTCCTCAGCGCTCGCTCGGAGTACTTCAATGCCATGTTCGAGACCAAGTGGGAAGGCAAGAACCTGATCACCCTCAAACACCCTTTGGTAGGTGCTGCTGCAGCAAAAGTCAAGTTGCATTCTGTTTGTTTCATGCCTTACTAGCCTGCATTAGCTCTGTAATTTGTTGTTTGCATTGTCATTAGATTGCCATAGCTAATACAGGAGCATATTGTGTCCATACGGATAAAAGCTGTTTTGATTTCAGATAAACCCTGCGGCCTTTGGAGCCATCCTGCAGTATTTCTATACAGGTGGGTGTGTGTTAGAGCTGCAGTTATTTTGCCTAACATTTTGGTCATTCTGTTTTCAGGCTTCCCTAGTAAAATTGAATCTATACTTATCAGTACTATTACTACTACTTCTAAAACTGATGCCAAACCATGTCTTCTAAAGAAACTAAACAGTTAAGATGTGGATGCCTTGAAGTTTGGTGTTATGTTTCTTCAAGAGTGAGTTGGCATGGCACTCCCACTCGGACTCCAGATTTTCAACAGTGAAAATCTGTGTGAAAATGGTTGCAATCGGCCTCAAGCTGCAGCTAATTGTACCCTTCGGATTTAAAGAGGAATGCAAACAAGCCAGTTAGGGAAACTATTTTCCCAGTGTGTCTGGGGTATTTTCTTTGTGTTTGTATTAATATTATTATTGAATAATGCACAGCCATCAGTCATGCGTTAATTTATCGAGGATAACACATAAAGTTTCCAAAACTTATTTCCAATGTGATCCTCAGAAAAATAACCAGACAAAAAATTTGATTTAATAAGGTGTCCCCTTATTAAAGTAATGAATTAGAAGAATTGAATGCAATCATTTAACTTTCCTTTGTGTTTCATTTTCTCACCTTCATGCCTGCAGGACGTATGGACATTGATGTAAGCCTGGTGGAGGACTGCAGGCGACTTGCTAAACAGTGCAAGATGGGAGATCTCATAGACGAGCTGGAGATTAAATATAAACAGGGGTATGGATTTGGTAAGGAAGTCCTCTTGTTCATGTTCACAGTGGAAATCCACATCCATAGCCATTATGGGAAAAAAACTGAGAGCCTTTTCAGATAGCCTCAAAATAGTGTTCGCTTTTTTCACAACTGCGCCCCCATTCCCCCTGCTCTGGTGCAGAGGGAATTCTCTTGTATGTATTATTGAGAGCTTCTGCCTCATGAAGCTCTTGACAGTGTTCTGGAGCTCGGATTTGCTCTTTTTTCTCATGAGTGACACCTGTCTCCCTTTCTACTCTCCCCCGTACCGGATAGTGTCCAATAAACCGGGAACCTGTGTAAAGGTGCTCACCCTGGAGCCTCAGAACTGTCGGCTTCAGGACGAGATGGCTCAACTAGCTGACTGTGCGCTTCCTGCAGAGCTAAGAGTAAGAATGTGACAGGAAAAAAAAAAAAAACATACACCATAGCTGCCTGGATTTTTAACTAACATCGTAGTGAAGTGTAGTAGTCGTTTTAATGAGCATATTTTCTGATGCTGTTTGTGCTGATTTTCTCCAGGTTGGATTTGGTGAACTTCCCTTTAACAGAATTGATAAATTCCCTACTTATCCCGACATTTGCTTCAGAGTTGATGGTTTCAATTTCATGTGCCATAAGGTACGCATTGCCAAGCTCTCACAATATGCTTCAACCCTCAGTCTCTTATTAGTGTTGGCGTTGAGTGTCTTTACAGTGTGTGTGCGTGTGTCTCTGCATGTCCAGGCATTTTTCTGTGGACGCAGTGATTATTTTAAAGCCTTGCTGGAAGATCACTTCAGTGAGGGAGAGACGCTGCAGTCCCAGCCCAGCACCCCGGTGCTCACTCTCCACAACATCTCCCATGAAATCTTTATCCACCTTCTGTATTACATCTACAGTGATGACACAGAGGTTAGTTCACACTTTCTGTCTCCAGTTTTCAGTGATTGTTTGGATTTGTTGTCTGGTGGCATTGTCTATCTGGGATGCAAACTTGTCACCTTTCTGTTGCTCGGTCCTGCCGATTTGCCCTGTACAACTTCAGGAAGATCAGACCCTACCTGTCTGAACATGCAGCACAACTCCTAGTACAGGTACTTGTAATATCACACCTTGACTACTGCACCTCCTTACTGGCAGGGCTCCCGACATGTACGCTCAAACCTCTGCAGATGAGCCAGAACGCGGCGGCGCGTCTGGTCTTCAACCAGCCCAAAAGAGCACATGTCACTCCGCTGTTCATATCCCTCCACTGGCTCCCAGTCGCTGCCCGCATCAAGTTCAAGTCCTTGATGCTCGCCTACAAAGCAGCAACCAAAACGGCTCCCGCCTACCTGAACTCCCTCATTCAGGTTTACGCTCCCTCCCTCTCACTACGCTCTGCCAAGGAGTGGCGCCTGGTGCTGCCACCACAACAAGGCCTTAAGTCTCTAGCCAGACTCTTCTCTTCTGTGGTTCCCTGGTGGTGGAATGAGTTAAACTCCATTTGATCCGCAGAGTCCCTCTCAATCTTTAAGAAAAGACCCAGCTCTTTAGTGAACACCTTCTCACCTAATGGGCCGTGTAACCAGACCAAAAAAAAAAAAATGCACTCAATGCACTCTATGCATTGCCTCATAGCACTGCCTCATAGCACTGCCTCGTAGCACCTATGTCCTGTTGGACCAGAACTTAGCTTTATGGCACTTACTCTCGTTGTTCTCTCCTGACTGGAACCTTGCTTGTGTTGTACTAAAATT
This sequence comes from Centroberyx affinis, assembly GCF_046629955.1. NCBI lineage: Eukaryota > Metazoa > Chordata > Actinopteri > Beryciformes > Berycidae > Centroberyx > Centroberyx affinis. Next base: position 183,807 of record NW_027279222.1, read on the forward strand.
TCATGTGTACGTCGCTTTGGATAAAAGCGTCTGCCAAATGGGAAATTGTAATTGTAATGGTAATTTTTCAAAAGTTTCTACCTCTTGTGTGTTTTGGGGTTTTTGTCCCCCTTTTGACACCTGTTGTGTTTGCATCCTTGATTTGTCAGTGAAAGGAACTACATGAACAAATGTACAAAGCTAGAACAGACAAGTGAGACTTTAACTAAGGCTGTGATGTCATCAAGAGACAAACCTCTGGAGTTTTCCATTGACAATGAATTGGAGACTGAGTTTGTGAACTCATGCAGTGTTTCTGAGCTTTATTTAACAGAAGTGCTAGAACAGGAGAAAGCTCCCATATCACTGAAAAATCACCTTCAGTATGGTCACCGTGTCTAAGAGGTTCTTGTTCTCTTCTTTCCATCTATGGGAGAAACCAGTTTATGTTCAACAGTCTGCTGAACTGTCCAAGAGGAGCATATAAGAGCAATAGCATGATCTGTTTTTCGTGGCTTTTAGAAAGGATAAGGTGGTACGTCACCAGAATGGTGGATTTCCATCTTGAGGTTGAGAGCACATAACAAAGATGAAGCTACTTGAACACATTTCATAGCCTTATTCAAGGAAGAGATTAATGTTGTAAATTTTAAATTTACATTTAGATAATCAATAAAACAACAGGAGGTTTAATGAGCAGGGAAAACCCTGTTAATTTGAGGTGGATTTTTTCCCACATATGAATGTAATGTAGTGCTGTCTGCAGCATGTAAACTCATCATTATTATCCGATAACTGTTTTTATGTCCAGCTAACTGCGGAGAACGTGTTTGACGTGCTCTGCGTGGCCGACATGTATCTGCTGCCGGGGCTGAAGCGTCTGTGTGGGAAGACTCTTGCAAACACTATATGTGAGGACAACGTGCTCCACATGTGGAAGACCGCCAAGCTTTTCCGCCTGTCTCGCCTGGAGGACCAGTGCACAGAGTTCATGGCCAAGATCATCGAGAGGGTGAATGTCTGCCTCTGTGTCGAGCCTGCAGTCGGTGACTGAAGTGCACACAACACTTTGTATTCATGCTTGCTTTATATGTGCATGAATTATTGAGTGGCTTGTTATCGATATTTATACAGTGGGAAGCTTCAGCTGAGCAAACTAATTGGTCAAAGATGTATTCCAGTCACGCAATTCCCATAAAAGTAGCTAGCTCCCATAAAGCATCCTAGTCGTGCTTTTTGGTAGCTCTGCCAACTCTAGTGGTACCTAGGGAGCTAGCTTTATTTGTTCCTGTTTTCTTAATTGTGCATAGTCCTTAGAGGAAAACATCTTAGAGAGTACACATGTATTGGTAACCATAACATAAAAGCAATAATGTTTTTGGGGTTTTTTGAGGATGGTTTTACTGTGATTATGGGTACTTTGGTGATGCTGATGGTAACATATATATATATATATATATATACATACATATACATATATATATATATATATATATACACACACATATATATACATATATACACATATATGCATATATATGTATATGGGCTATTGTGGGCTATATGAAATGGGTCCTAACTTTAGCAGGTCTCCATGTTGTCAATCCACGGTTTATTTTATCAACTCTGGGCTGAGGCAGATATGCTGGTCATTCAAGCTCAAATAGCCTCAGGAGAAATTCAAATTCAAACCTGTCGTACCTGTCTGTCACAGCTGGTGGAGCAGGCTGAGTTTGCAGAGATGATCAAAGAGGACGCCGCGTCGGTGGAGGACCGACACGAGACGGACTCCATCCCCCTGGTGGACGACATCCGCTACCACATCGCCAGCAACGTCCAGACCTACAGCGCTATCGAGGAGGCCAACCAGAAGCTGCAGGCCCTGCAGGAGCTGCTGGTCAGCATTGACCTTGAGTGCTGAAGGATTTGTGGCGCCGGGACTGGCAAAGCTACCGCTGCTTTGGGGACTGGGATGGACTGTTTTTTTAAGTTGGATGCTTTGGAGAAGACTTCACAAGGGTGTCTGGGGAGATACGGTGTGAAGGAATAGTGGTGCAAACATCTGTGGTGAGAAATGACAGTAGGAGAGGGATGAGAAAACATATGTTTCTGTATGTTGTTGGTTTTATTTCATTTATATAGTACAGAATATATATTTTCAAGAGGGCTGGAGCTGGGGCGACAATAAGGGCTTATTTAGAGGGAGCTGTTTATGTTGACTGTTTTAATTTTTTTTGTCTTGAGAACTACCAAATCTGGAAATAGATATTGGGTATGAAGTATTGAGGCACTTTATGTTTTAAGGTTGAGGAAAGATGGGTAATGATTAAATTGTATATTATATATTTATGTTTGCATTGCAAATGCATGAAATTATTTTATATTTAAGAATTATTTGTTGTAGATACAATTTGGACTAGCTAGTCGTTTTATATTGGCCCCAATAAAGGTAGTTTAGCTCAAAAGGTTGTTGTGAGCATCACATTTTATTGCAGCCCATACTAATCATGTCATACACCATGAATTTAGAGTTCTTTATATTTCTTTTTATGCAAACTGAAACCAGTGAGTCAGTCATGATATTTTGACACGTGCTTAGGAAATTTGGATAAGATGGCATGTATGTTGTCTTTATTCATCAAGAAAAAGGTTTTCCTTTTGAGGATATAATATAATCCTTCAGAGTGACATGCAGTTACATAGTAGAATAATACCACAGGTGATGCAGTATAGTCAGATAGAATTTAGTTTTATCATTGAATTTAGGTTTATTATACATTACCTGCACAGAAACTGACAGTTTAACGCAAAACAATTGAAAATAATATTTTTGAACTATTAGTAGCTGTTATATTGGAGTTTCTGGGTTCCCTACCATAAAACCGTGACATTCTGCTGCTGTACATGCCTATACTAATCATAATTCATGTCCTACTGCCCTAGATAACATTAAACCACTGTTGACCAGTGTATGCACTAGAAAATAAAGCTATGCTGTTATGCAGTGGGTAATTAAACAAAAGGCATGGTGGACAGGTGGGTTGATTTTCCTCATCATTTTCCTCTGAAATCCACTGTGAACAGTGGAGAAGCATTCAGTCATTGTGCTCACAGTGGGGATGTCATCCACCCGTCAATCTTCCTGCTGTTATGATAGATGGATAAACAAATAGATAACTGTTCTAATTTGGCAATTAAGTGGATGTAGGCTGCTGCAGATATGAGTAGTGTTCCTTTTCCTTATCCAACATATCACATGAATTTGGAAGTGGGACATCCCGGCTTTTCAGAAAATGAAATCACTCCTGCTTTGTTATTTCTTTCATCATATTTTAGTTTCCAAAAGAAATCTGAATATTCTTACAGCTCCTCTAACAGTGTCTTAGTTTGCAATGTCTTCTGTATATACATAGTATTTGTCTAAATTGGAATAAAGGTGTAAAAAAAAAAAGGGATTTTCCTTCTGTTTCATGCTTTATGTTCAGAGGTTGCAAATACAATTGTTAAGTTAGAGGATTGCTTGCCATGAATTGGCTTGAAGTTTAAGATGGGACCTAAAGGTGGCGCCATTTCTCAGGTTATTTACCAGATTGGACTTGGTGGCTTTGGTGTTTTGCAAATAGGCCTTTCACAGAATGGTAGTTACTTAGTGGAAACACACTTAGAGAGTGCATAGAGGCACAACAAATTTACTTTCATCTGGATCTCTAAACTCATGGGAACCTTTTCTCAATGAGCCTGCTGCTGGCATCTTGAACAGTGTTGACAGTTCTCCATTTTTCAGATCACTTGTTTGTCATGAGTCCACAAAGGTGTGGAGAAGGTCAGTAGATAGTGAAGTATTGTTACATGGTTGCAATAATTAAATGTGTGTGTGTGTGCGTGGGTGCGTGTGTGTGTGTGTGTGTGTGTGCACATGCTTGCACTGTAGTTTATAATTGGCCGTCCTGTGGGCTCCATCATTTTCATTTGAAAGAAACTTAGAGGTAGCTTAATTCACAACAGGGAATAAGTTGTGGAGCAAAGCTGCTGTTAGAACACGTTAAAGTGCAGTTCAACCGAAAAAACCAATGCCATCCATTAGAAAACAAAACCCTTGGCTTAGTGCCCAGTGTCTTGAAGGCTTACATATTGAAAAAGACAAGAGTAAACAACACAATTAGTTATTACCCCAGCAAGCTTCCTTTACAAATGTTTTATGGTTGTTCCTAGGCAACTCAATCTGGTTTTGGAGGTGGATGGGAAAGTTCAGTTTATTGGGTTTCCGATCCACATCACACTGCTCGGACAATTGAATATTTATGAGGTGTAGAGGAAGAACTCATATTTCTGGCTGTTTCATTCAATTTCCATGGAGACTGTGTCTTAGAAGTCAAACAAGCCCCTGGATGATAGAAGCCTGGTGTCTTTGCACTTTGACTCCAGCAACAGCTCCCACTGAACGCCGCCTCTGCACTGGTTCCAGCAGGAGGGGCACAGAGTGAATCTTGGAAATTTCTAGTCTCATAAGACTTCGTTGAGAGCAAGACATTACTTGCCTTGATGCCCCAAAAACAAAAATATTGAATACATGAAAGATCAATTTCTTTACATGTTTGTTGTCAGGGAAACCCAACTTCAGAACATGAAGTCCTGTTTACACTTTGGGTTGATTTATTTCCTCTGTGATTGCATAATGCTTTTGTTGTATGTATCAGTATATAACATGACTCACCCTAATGTCTGTCGTTTCCTGGTACAGTAAAGGTAAATATTCTTTGCAGTCATGCAAATTAATCAACTAGTACATTTGCCTTTGTGATACAGTATAGTATGCTGGAAAGTCTACAAGCAAAGCCTTATAATCCCTCATTATAAAGGTCTACCACCATTGTTAAACCTAAACTATTCAAATGTTCTCATTCTCAGCAGATATGAATGGATTTACATGGCACCTTTGGGAAGAGTGAGTCGGGTTTAGTGCACACACAGTACACACAGACCTCCATAAAATTTCTCTATCATCTCGATTCTCAGTGATGCCAATTAATCAAACTCTAAAGTGACATATATTAACAAATATGTTAATCCATTAGTTATTTTAATTTCAAACATTTCTAATAGCACTCCACGGAGCCATTTACTTTTCAAATTAAAACCTTGCATGCAATTTGAATATCCTGAATTTGCAGCTACGACGACCTTTAAAGAAGCCGAGACGAATTCTGTCAAAACAACTGCATTTTGTTTTTCTCTCTCTGTGCTAGTCATGAATCATATTTAGCTAGAGAGACCGCGCTGACTGTGACGTGTCCGGCACAATCCTAAAGAACATCGTTTGCAAGGACAGTCCCTGTGTGTTTTTGCAGCACAAAATAAAAAACAAAATCTTGACGAGGGCAGCAAGCAAGTATAAAATCTCTTGGCTCTTGACTCACAAGGCGTGACTCACTGAGACTTCGCAGTGACATCCATCTCCTCACAAAAGGCCTTACAAGGGGAGAATTCGACCGGCCGAGTGAAGAAAAAAAACAGCTCCTTTCTCCGCTGCTCGTCCTTTAACTTTCTGTTTTGCAATAAATCTTATCCTCTGCAGTGTAAGGTGTTGTTCTTGGTTATAACAACTGAGAGGGCAGTGTAACAGATCCAGAAACATGGGCTTTACTTACTGAAGCATCGCCAGTGTGTGGTTTGGTTCATAAAAACAACCCCTGAACAACAGTGCCAGATAGTTTGGTAAAGGAAATTTCCTACTGCTCTCTTTTTCCTGGAGCCTTCACACACCTCGCTTTACGTCCAACATCCCTCTAGTCGTCTGCAGTTTATCCTGTTGTTTTCCTACACCCAGTGTTTTCTCTTTCATAATCAGTTTTCACTATCAGTATCATGACTTGGATGATGTGTGTTAAGACACGCAGGGCTGTGGCATTCACACCATCTGCCTGCCTGTCTTGCCAGGAACAGGGAAGACACTCATGTCAGCGACGATGTTCTCATATATGCAGCTAGCATGTGGGATTCAGTACATTAGGAGCAGATGGAGAGCGCTGCAGGTGGTCGGATGTAAAGCTGAAAACACGATCCGTGTTGTCAGTTGAGTCTGGCTTCTATTTTTCTAGTGTTTAGGAACATGCACTACTGGATCGCACAGTGCATTTTTACACTATAAGATCAAGTGCGGCTATCACTCATGTCTTATTGCTGGCCGTGACTCTGATCTGTGTTTACACTGGCATACAGGGCCGCGCATACGCTGCACACTTGTGACCTTGTCTCTGAGTATTGATATGCCCTCCCAGGAGGCAGTAGACATAACTCACTGCTGCTGTCACTGCCAATATCCTAATTTGCTATTAGTTACGGATTACCACCTGAGAGAGAGTGGTAAGCCTACATACTTAGCCAAAGGCTGACCTGAAAAGCTCTCTCTCTCTCTCTCTCTCTCTCTCTCTCTCTCTCTCTCTCCTTCTCATTTCTTTAGACATGCCATTTTTTTCTCAATTTTTCTATCTCCTATTTCTCTGACCATGCACAAATCAGAACACTCCTAACTAAGATTTTGACATAAAATGAAGGCAAAACGTTTCATTGCATAGTGTCAATCAGGCGAATTCCCATGCTTTCATATCACTGATCCATATCTCAGTACCACAAGAAAGGCCTTTACATTGTATTAGAAGCTTAAGTCTCAGGCCAGTGTATTGTACCTGGGTCATGGCTGGCTATTATGTAAGAAATGACACAGTGAAGGCTACTCATGCTCTAAATTGAACTTTAAGTTGCTGCCAAGAAGATCTCTTTACAGGATTGCCCAGAAATGCGAGGAGTTTAGGAGTCGTTCACTTTCCCCTACATTTCCAATGTCATGTTGTGCCGAACGCAAGGTTGAGGACGTCTACAAAATTTTATCAACAGCGATCGCAGCACAGGCTTATCTACTGGGAATTCTGTTTATCTCTGCGCTCTGCATCGAAGCTCCTCTTGGCAGTGTGTGACAGTCAGATGCTTACATTCACATGACTTAGGCCCAGTAATATGGGATTAAACCGTACATGCTCACTTGAAGTATTAGCTGCCAAAACAGACAAGCGAAGCCAACAGTGGTGCTGTTGCTTTTATCAGCTTCGATGAAAGCAGAGAAAATGCAATTTGGCCTTTGCATATATACAAGTCTGAGAGACAAGGCGTAGTGTGCTGCAGTAAAGATACTTTTATATCCGTGTTTGTTCTCATACGTGTCTGGTTCTGCGCTTACTCGCTCGCCATGTGTCTGTTTGTTTGTGTACAGTGCAATATAATGCTCCACCTGAGGTGAGTCACAAGGTTGCCAGTAGAGAACATGGGCAGCTCTGCAGGAAGACACAGACAGTGTCCGCATGTGAGACAGGATTACACAGTCACCATGTGACTGGTCTGCCCTTAGACAGACCTCTAACAAAAGACAGGCTAAATCCATCCAGGACAAAGACCTCCTGCCCTGAACTCTTTAGCGTGGACAACAAGACGGACCTGGACGACCGCTGAACAACATCCTCGCTTCTGTTCTGTTAATAGAAAAGGCCTTGCATGCAAAGCGGCCGCAAAGTGACAACTGACAAATAGGGCAATAGTCACTGAATCTGAGGAATAAGACTGAATATGATTATGACCTTATGAGAGCTGTAAAAAACGAAGAACATATTGTTCCATTGTAACATGTTTTTACTGTTATAAGAGATCATAAACATGGAGAGAAACATCACTCATTTTTATTACAATGGTTGGGATGCTTTATTATCATGCATCCTTTGTGGTGCTGCCTGTTGTTGCAGGCGCACAGCTAACAAGTTAGACACGGCTTTAAGAAAGTAAAGGTTTTCGTTTCCTGTGACAGCTACTTTAGATTCAAGTTAGGTTTTTGTCACAGTTACAAACAGTGAGTGTCCAAACTAGCATTTTTTTTTTTTCAGTCGCTTTCCTGTTCCTTGGCCATTTCCCCTTTAGGCATCAGAAAGCAGTTGGTCCTGCTGACAGAGCTTTTGTTCTCTGCAGGGGAAACCATCAGTGCAGCTCGAGGGACTGGGTGGCTTTGAAACACACTTTGCTTTACAAGAGCTGAGATGTTGCTTCTGAGGCTTGCAACTAGCCTAGGCATGCAAATAGAAGCATAAACCGCACAAAATATGGAACAAAAGTAATCCCTTCTTTCATATAATTTGATATACAAGGGTAAGGTTTTTTGTTTTTTATTTTTTTTTATTTTCTTTTGAAAATGAAATTGCACAATGATTGCTTCTCACTGCTGCCTCATGTCAGTCATTATTGGGTAAATGTTCCTTGTTTGAGCATCTGGTCAAGATTTTATCCCTTTATTTTCCATTTTTGAAATGTAAAAAGCTGACTCTTCAGTGATCAACCAGATTAAATTTGTATAGTAAATACATAGCTCGAGACACAATGAAATAACTCTAATAACACATAATTTATATTGACCGTCACCCACATATCACTGTACTTTAGGTTCACTGGTCATTATGTGTTATTGGGCAACATCTTCCTCTCACTGTAGCCCCAGGAAGACATGTTACCTGCAATACATGACATACAAAGTCAACACGTGGCCTTGCCATCTGTTTGGTATGGCTGTGCAGCGGATTAAGACAGTACTACAGTGTAATGAACTAATATGTTCAAGCCTTGACAAACATGAGAATGCCGCCTTTCCTACATAGTGTTTGGTTGCAGGATCCAGAGTTTACATTTAATTTTGTCCATGATAAAGTGTTGGCTATGATGTTCCCCATACTGCAAAAATACATCTCACGTGCTTCAGATTAAAAATGGCAAAATATACAAAGAATTGCCAAAGCTGTATTGTATGACATTCATTTTGGATTCTGGAAATACTACATTTTCTTCCTGTGCGTTGCTACTGGCAACACTGTATATCCAAAATATATAATTTGGCTAGTCATAACGTAGCCTACGATATTGCGAATGCATGTTATTTATATGTAGCCTACATTTTTGGGCATTTTTGAATATTGTGATATCTCTAAACATATTCTCAATAGCCTTGCCGCGATTATTATGGATCATTATTATCAATGCTTCCATAAATTCAAGATTATTCAGTCTTATTCCTCCGCCTATCCGGATCTTAAATCCGGTTTTACTGTTTTGTGCGAGTCGCTATGCCGTTAAACGGTTAGGAAAATAAGGTGAAGGGCGGACGGGAGGAACCTGTCGCTTTAAGAATCAGGTCTCCTGTTGCATGGAGAAGCTGGTGATTTTCCACTCAAACTGATATTAAACGCGCTCATAGAAACAAAGGTCACACAGAAAAATATCTCGATGAAATTATTTCATTCAGCGTTCAGCGTACAAAATAAGGAACAACAGGCAGCTCAATAAAACTAAGCTGACAGGTAATCCGGCATCTTCTTTACGTATCAGATGGGCTTACTGGGTATTGTTTTATTTGAAAACTATAAAAAAAAAAAAATATTAAATGTTAGAAAACAATATGCATGCTTTTAAATTGGCCGTGTACATATGTGTGATTTGAACAGGATAGGCTGTCAATCAGACAATTCCTTTGTTACAGTATTGTAAGGTTGGACAGTAGGTTGTGACATGCTGATTAATTTATTCTCTCTTGTTTAGGCAACATATAACAGACTTGTAAAGATTATCTCACTCTTTCTTTGAAGTGATGCTGTGTCCGAAATGATGCGTCTTACAGCATGATGTTAAGGCTAAAAACACACCCCGTCTAAAAACGGCTATTGAATGAATTCCGTTTTCGCCTACTTTGAAAACAACTGAAGTAAATCATGTTTTTTGTTGTTGTTGTTGTTGTTGTGATAGCAGTGCAGCTTTTGCCTTTTAACTCCATTTCCTCCTCTAATAGTTGATAAAGCTGCGAACCGTCTTCCTGTTTGATCATCTTTGGGCTGCTGATGGTTCACTGTCGGGCTTGATAGACATTTTACTGATGTGGATGCAAATGGTTGGACTGGATTATTTATTGTCTTCTCAGCCTCTCTCTCTCTCTCTCTCTCCTCCACGTGTCTGTCCCGATACCCAATGAATAAATGAATGAATGAATGAATGAATGAATGTCCATGTTTAAGGATGGGGACCGTGCGCCCTGGAGGAGGCTGGGAGTCGGCTGGACTAGTTATGAGCGCCTAAGACGTTTACTAGGTTATATCTTATGCTTAGTTGCACATACTTAACCTACTTCTGTTGTCCATCCAGTCTATGACTGATCGAGGCGTGTCCTTTAATAACCCCAAATCTGCCCTTTAGGTGAAACCAGAAGGTCGCGAAATGTATTTTAGGCGCTCTGTGCGCTTGATCTGTGTGATGAATGGGCTATTCTGGCTCCAGAGGTTGCCAAACTCGGGGCTGGGGACCCCCAGAGGTCTGTGAGGGGCTTCCCGGGGGTCCCCAGAATGATGATTGATCATAGGTTTCACCCTCCCAGCTGGTGTCACCTCGCCTACAGTATAAACATTTATTTCACTATTTATAATCTAAAATCCTATAATCTAAGAACACAAATCTTCAGTAGGGTTTAGTTTTAATAGTGTGAATCAATGTAAATCTACTTGACATGCAAAAGCTAGGGAACATCAGATTGTTTTATCTTATCAGTAACATTCAAATTGTCTGCCATAACCTATTCATAGACTAAAAATCATTCCATCCCTGAGATTGTGTCTCTGCCAAAATGAATTCAGCTTCTACTGTTTGCTTATTTGTTGTTGTTTTTTTGCTTGTCTGTCTTTTCGTTCATTTATTAAATCTATTTTTACATCAAGCACCCAGCAGTGTGCTGGGACTGACAGAACATTATGTAATTTTATTAAGATGATTCTTTCTCGGGGAAACCTGTGACTATGTTGGCTGACCTGCATTGTGGTCATGTGCATTGTTTTGGACACACTGTGAGAATTGTGTTAAATTAATCATTCATTCCACAATAATGTGTCACAACTGTACTGTTGTAGTCACTGGATCACAAGAACTGCTGTTGGGCTGCACTGTTACTTCCTGGACTGCACTCTTGTTTATTCCCTTTTAAGATACCAGTCACACACACACACACGCACACACGCACGTACGCACACACACACACACAAACACATGCACGCACCTACACACACACACACACACACACACACACACACACAAAGAATGCTCCTCCCACACTCAACACACTTAACTCCACAGAGGTTTTCCTTTAAATTTGCCCTTCTTAGAGGCATAGATTGCAGAGCCAAGACAAACAGTCCAAATCCATAAATCGTTAACATTACATAATCAAGATTGTGCTGTTACCCAGTGAAGGGCTTTAGGGTGGGACTGGGTAAGGAGGAGAAATAATAGAAGAAAACACACAGTTGAGCCAACAATCACAATGCTTTGGACAAAATTTAATAAGAATTAGAAGGGGAACAATGTCTGTTTTATTGGTAGTTAAAATATGCAGACAAGATCTTAAATCCATATCCAATCCATATGTAACAGTAAAACATGTGTCTTTTTTTAGGAATCATTTGGCTTGTCGCAGGATTTGGCTGTTGCTGTGAAAGACACTGTCAGTTGTCTGGGATATGAACAAACACAGCGAGGTGTCAGTCTTTAACAGGGGCCGTGCCTTGCTTTTATTGATGTATATTTGGTTTGACTTCATGATATCGGATGATTCACAGTGACTGTATGAAATTGGATTTCTGTTGCAATCATCTGCCCTCTGCCAGTTTGCAACACAACCCAAATCCCATGGCAACTCGCAGCGAAGCTTAGATGGTCTCCATCAAATATTACATAACCAAAATTGTATACAGAGTGCGTTGCTGTCCAAAATAATTATGGATGATGACATCATGTAAAGTTAAGAGGTGTCAAAGGTGTCTGTGAGCAGCGATTAAGAGACAGCTTGTCACTAGCTGAGCCCCATCCCCCATTTAACTCTGCAAATCCTGTAGACAAATTTAACAGTTTTTAATTGACTCTGCCTTTGTCCAGCCTTTGTGAGTTCTTTTTACAGTATAAGGTATCTAAACAGACCGTGGAGAACAGCGGGGAAGACACATTGCCTTATTAGGCATTGTTATAGGGTGATACTGTATGAGTTTACATTTCCCAGACAGCTCCCCACGTGTCGCGTCAGAATGGAGGACAATGATCCCAACTGTCCCTCGGACGCTTCCCGGTCGGCCCGCGCGACAGCAATTATCACAGTATATTCATACGTAAAAATAGTTCCCACGGAGACGTTTGGAAGTAGCGCTGTGATGTGAATTGAGACACCGTCATAAGAGGCTGATTATGAAACCATGCTTCACATTCTAGTGTTATGTGAGTTTGTGAAAGTAAAAAAAACACTGAAACTCTGTATGGCTAACTCACTCCTGCCTGCAGTTCATCCATTTGAGCCAGATCATGATTTAAGACAGACAGCCCCCCCCCCACCCCACACACACACACACACACACACACACACACACAACTCCATGTTTGGGCCAGCCCACCCTTTCTCTCTGGCTGCCTTGTCTTCTGTTTCTCCAATATGAATAAGAGGTGTGTGTGTGTGTGAGAGAGAGAGAGAGAGAGAGAGAGAGAGGGAGAGAGACACATAGAGGGCATTGCACTCGGCCCCAGTCCCTGGCTGTGTGTATGTTTGTGGGAAGGGAGTTGGAAGTGGAAATTTACAGTCCCCACGTTAGTATCTGAGTTGTCTGTCACTGCGAGGCTGTGCCCAATCTCCACATAGGATTTAATTGTCTTTAGCCGGGGGGCGGGCCATGTTGTCAGCTCCACTTCTTGTGAACTGTGTTGGCATAAAGGCATTCAGTACAGAGGAATGGTGACAGCTGAGAGAGAGGCACCCTATACATAGTCGCAGCCATGAAGGAAATGTAAGTTTTCTAAATTGCTTTGCTGAAATTAGAAACTAGATTTTTCTATGTGTGCATGTGTATAGTTAGGGTTTTTCCCTCCTTGAGTGGATTTAGCAATTGTTGAATCATAAGCAGTTTAGTGTCTTGGGTCTCTTCATAAGTTAAAAGCTTAACTAAAATTCAGGAAGACTGTGCTGTTTGGATGGCATCAAATACTGCTCACTCTTTTGTTTGATTTTGCTGTTTGTGGTTCATATAGACAGGATTCTTAAGTATGAACAGTGAGTGATTTAAAGTGAAAGAGTTGTTTCAATCAGGCTAATAGCAGTGGTGATGTTGTGTTGGGATGTTTTTTTTTAAAGGATAGATAATTTCTAGTCAAGGGTGTCTGGGTCACATGGCTGATCCCAAGGACTGTTTGCCTTAAGTCTTATCCGAGGGACAGACAGCCTTCCAGCAGCGAGCAGGTGAAAGCACACTGAGCAAACAACAGAGAGGGGGAGAGCGGGATAGGGAGAGAGAGAGTGGAAGAGAAATAGAGTGGGCAAGAGCTGATCCAGTTATGTAATGAGGTTTGAGAGCGGAAAGCGGTTCAAGTTGACTTGTCATGCATAACAGAGTGAGAGGAAACCTAGAAAATGATAGAACAGAGTGTGCACAGAGTGACGGAGGGGAAAGCGGGTCCGCCGAGTACCGAAGGGGGGATTGTTGTTCAAGCATTCATGAAACGAAAAGACACAAAGTTCCCAGTGGTGTTTTGAATGAGGCACGCGTTTTCCGTCAGTGGAGTCCAGATCCACTGGGCTGTAATTGAGTTAGGAAGAGTGAGAGAATTCATTTAGATGTGGCAACATTTCAAAATATGTTGTTTTTTGGGGGAGAAATCTTCATCTGGTATTGTGTGGTGCTTGCTGGGAGAAGTGCCAGTTCCTGAATGCTTACTTTGATTGCTGCAGCGATTGTTACTCTGTATTCTGATTGTGTTATTATCCTAATTAATGTGCAAATATTTTCTTCCTCAGAATAGATAAAAGAATATGCTTGCCAGAATTTAATTTGTTTGTTACAAATAATATTACAGTTATCAGTCCTCAGGGGTTAAAAATGTTACACTTTCGATTTGTTCTCAACAAAAAACTTGGTGAATTATTTGGGGACTCAATGAGCAGCACAATGCAAATTTATTTTGGAGTCGGCAAGAGAACAGGGGAAGTCTTTGATGTTGCTCCGTTTCCATGTTTCTGCCAACTACTTTTCTGTCTGAACCGGCCTCAAAAGAAGAGGAAACCTTTCCCACTAGTATTATAATTAATTACATAGCTTACAATTAATCATAGGTTTTTTTATTTGTCTTGTTTTATTCAGAAACATTCATTATATGCCAAGAGGAAGCTTAAATCACACTGGGTCTCAACATGTCTAAGTCATTTCTTACATAGTTATTCCTGCCCTATTACGGTTTGAGTTCTTCGCTCCTCTTTGGCTCCTGCTGGGAAATGGGATACCTAAGTCAGTAATAACAAATCCTGTCTTTCTTGGAAAGGCGGTTTACAGTACAAACACTCAGTGAACTTAAGCTCTCGTATCTTCCAGAGCACAGCCAAGGCTTTGGGAATGCAGTGGGATATCTTCTTCTCTAAAGTTGGATTACATTGGGCCAAGTCGTTGCTGATACTGTAGCATAAGGGAAAGTCGCTCAGTATAACATTTCATAACTTTCCTTCAAGTTCAGGCGAGGTCTTGCAGGCATGTATCGTATTCAGACATTCCCTTCCCTTTCCCTCGGTGACAATGAGCCTCCTGCTGAGCAGAGGACATTAAAGCAAAGTCCACCCTGAAACAGGATTTAAAGGGAGAAAACAGAGCCAGGTCTAGTCTGCAATGTTATAAAACCACAGATAGGACTTGTAGCTGTTGTCCCCAGGCTGATTTTCTTCTCTTTTTTCAGCTTTAGAAATGGCAGCACTTTTATAAAATGAAGATAATTTAGGCATAAAACCAAAAATATTCTGTTCAGCCATAAACACCAGCACTAATTGGGGTGGCAGGGTGTCTTAGTGAGTGAGGAAGGTTCAAGCCTCTGCCCTGCTGAAGTGCCGTTGAGCAAGACACTGAACTGAGGGAGGCAAGCAAAGAGTGAATAAAATAAAAGATAATTCTGAATTCGGTTAGGGTGGACATTCCCCTAACATAATTTGCTTTTCCAATTTTTTTTTTGCAATTTCCAAGTATTGTTTGTTTTTATGAAGTTTATTATTACGAGTTGTGCCTGATTAATGACAAGCACAATGCACAAGTTTTTTTTAAATTTAATCAAGAAATTTAATCACAACACATTACCTTATGGAATACCTTGTGATTAGTCCAAAAATATTGTGAAATGTACTTTGGTTTTCAGGGCTTTTATGAATAGAGGTACACTGCATAGACAGAAAAACACAATGAATAATTGAGCAGCGGGCCTCATTGCACCTCTTTACTCTGTTATGACCATAGTAGAAACTTACATTCAGAGTCCAGACGTCCGCACTGACTGGTTTTGCTAGTGGACATAATAAATGATACATGTAATGCAAAATTTGTTGTATTAACAGTGTGAGCTTGTTCACAGCTGCAATTTTTATTTCACCTGCACAGGGCCTTTTTGTGCGTATATGTTTCATTTTTGAATACGCTTTTGCTTGCTATTTCAGCGTATATCAGTTACCCGAATGTTTCTCTAGTCTGAATGACCTCCATTCCTGAGTGGTGCAGATTAGCAAGATTAGCAATGTAGAACTGTATATCACACACACAATGGTTATACAGCACGTTGTAACACAATCAGGAGACAGCATTATCTCCCTAATGCTCCCTCCTATCTGTGTCTTATCCAGCTCACGTCTGTCTGTCTGTCTGTCTCTTTCTCTCTCCTTATTGCATCTACATATCTCTCCTCTTTCTGCCCTCCACAGCATGGCACAAAAAGAGAAGCTCCAATGTCTGAAGGATTTCCACAAGGACACCCTGAAACCTTCACCGGGGAAGAGCCCCGGCACGCGGCCTGAGGACGAGGCTGAGGGCAAGCCTCCGCAGAGGGAGAAGTGGGCCAGTAAGCTCGACTTTGTCCTGTCCGTGGCTGGTGGCTTCGTCGGTTTAGGAAACGTCTGGCGGTTCCCCTACCTTTGCTATAAAAATGGTGGAGGTAAGCAGCAGATATAGACTATTAGACCAAAATACGGCCAGTGTACGGGGTAAAAAGTGTTACACTGTCTTGATGGGGTTTCCCTTTCTCTCGTCTGTTACCCAGGTGCATTTCTCATCCCCTACTTCATCTTCCTGTTCGGGGGCGGCCTGCCGGTGTTCTTCCTGGAGGTTGCTTTGGGCCAGTACACCTCTGAGGGAGGGATCACCTGCTGGGCTAAGCTCTGCCCCATCTTCACCGGTCAGTCCACATACACAAGCACTGTACACATGCTCACACACACTAAGCAGGAATACTGGCTCTGCATCACAGCACCCATCTTCCCCACCAAGAATATTGAATATCTCGCCTTGAGCGATGGCCTTGCTGGTCTGTACAGAAATTCTGCCGTAATGCAAGGATGTCCTGTCCTGATTTTCTGTCTGCTCCAGTCCAGTATTCAGTTGCCAGACTCTGTGTACAGACATTGTGTTCTGCTGAGGTTTCCCTCCCACTTTAATTGGACCCCTCTTACTTCATTAGGCTGCTCTGTGTTGTGTAAAAGACATTACTCAGCACAGCTGAGGAGGAGCATTAGCACCTCCAAACTGAACATTTAGCAGAGACCAGCACCTCATGGAGGATGAATGGAATGAGTATATTTAGATTTGAATACCAACAACTGGCTTCAAATAGGGCATATACATATATATATGCATACACACACCCACACCCACACACACACACACACACACATACACACACAGATAAACATATGCACACACATACTTGAATAGCGCACACAAAAACATATAGTCATTCTTGCGCTTGCAGATCTGGGTGTGTAAGGGATTGCTGAGTTCTTGGTTGCCATGGAAACAGACTAGGGAAAAAAATCACCTAACTCAAGTTGCCTAGCAATGGATACAGTCTCATGCAGCAGGTCTGCATAAAGGGGCGAACATCTTTGAAAACATGATGGCTTTGTTTGACTTGGAGCGGCAGTGTGGATCAGCCTATTTTGTTTAGTTCAACTTTTCTCATAGGATATTGTTCAAAATAAACATAAAAATATTATAAAACATATTATATATACAGTATATCAGCAAGATGTTATTTCACTGATACCATAAGACACCGTAGCGTACTGCTAGTTCAGCACTGCAGGTAAGACTGACAGCTGAAGACGTGTAAAGTTGCGCCGCACCCCCAACAGCTGCCGCGACGCCCTTATTCATGTTCACACCAGACCTCACATGAATAGAGAGGAAACTGTAGGGAGCAGCTGAAGACAAGGACTGGGCGGCACCAGATCTCTAGCAGCTGCTGATGGCCTCTGCTATTCAAGGAAAGCTCAGGCTGCCATCCGTCCATCTGGCAGAGCGTCTGTGGTGGAGGGAGAAAAGTCGTCAGGTGGTCGCAAACTGGCCTGTCGCAAGTAGCCGTTGTTTGTCCCCAGCCACGAGTGTTTTTATCACACAGAGAGAGCATGACTTCCCTCGCCACACACAAAGCTCTCACACGCACATACACACACTCATTCAGTCACACGCACACACACACCCCTGTCACAGGATTGACTTGTCTATCTGTTTGCATGTGGAATGTGGGAATGAGGAGGGGGAGAAGGGGAGGTTGACAGAGGTGACGAGTTTAAAAATACTCATGAGCAGTGGAAGAGTGCGGGGGATTTCTGTGTCCAGGTTCGGACCAAAGTCATCTAAAAATAGCATACAAACACTAAGGTCATTATTACAGAAGAGAGCAGGCTCGAGCTAAGGAAGTTTCCCTTTTTAAAAAAAAAGAACTGAAAGAGTTAGTTGTTCTTTAGCCTCTTTATCTGTGTTAGTGGATATACACTGGCTTCAGTTCTTATGACTGTGAATCAGAGCAGGGGCAGTGCTTCAGTGTTTCCCATAGTGTGTCTGCTCCACACTGATAGCTTGTTTTAAGGTTGGTACCTCTTTCCACATCAGTCATTCAGCTCTATTGCTCATCCAGCAGTTTCATTGACATATTTTATAAAAACACAAGGGTATCTTTTGTGAGTTTATAGTGAAATCTACTCTGTCTTTCTTGTGTCCAGGTATTGGCTACGCCTCCATCGTGATCGTATCTCTACTGAACATCTACTACATTGTGATCTTGGCCTGGGGACTCTACTACCTGTTTCAGTGCTTTCAGCCTGAGCTCCCCTGGGCAAAATGCAAGCAGCCCTGGAACACAGAAAACTGTGTAGAGGACACAGTCCGCAAGAACAAGACCCTTTGGCTAGCAGCCAATGTCACCAACTTTACCTCCCCCGTCACTGAGTTCTGGGAGTGAGTATTCACTGACAGCAGGGCTAGCTCCATTGTGTCTCACACACACACACACACACACACACACACACCACACGCACTACACGTGTAATATACACGCTTGTACACACCCCGGCACATCCACTTGTTCTCTGCACCCACAAAAGGGCAGCGACATAGACATAAACAAATATACAGCAGTCGTACCACTTTACCTTGCTTGCCTAAATATGTTTGAACAGGCACATTTCCTGCAAAAGGAACAGTTCACTTTCATAAGCATTTTTAGTTCCCTGACACTGGGTTGACTTCACGTGTACATATCCGTATTTTGAAAGGTTATTATCCAAATGGTGGATAATGGTTATTATCCAAATCCAAGCAGTGTCCAACTAAAATAACAACTCCAAATCTTTTTTCACCCACTTTTTATGTTACATGTTAGCATTTGATGATGACATTTCATCAGGATCTGTAGTATATGAAGTGTTTATGCTTGATACAGACTTAGAGCTTCCAGCTTCAAATAAGTAAACCAGAACACTTTCCACCTTCTCTTTAAGACAAAGAATAGTATATTGATGAAAAGGATCAGGATGGCACAGAATGGCAACAGCCATGTGTCTGTTTACCTAACATTTTTATTTACCTTATTTTTAATTAGCCTCTTTGATAATGAACCCATTGTTCCTGTTAGATATCACAGAATCTACTTTCTGCAATGTTTTTGAAATTGTGAAACTTACTCAGTCTGTCTGTTCTTTGAGTCTGCCTGCTCCCAGGCTGCCATTAACCTGTTATGTGGGTGTCTGTCCTCTGTAGACGCAACGTCCTGAGCATCTCCTCTGGGATCGAGGACTTGGGGTCCCTGAAGTGGGACCTGGCCCTGTGTCTCCTGGCAGTGTGGGTTATCTGCTTCTTTTGCATCTGGAAGGGAGTCAAGTCCACTGGGAAAGTGAGTGCTGTGGTGTAGAAACATCCTGTGCTTGTTGTGTTGCCTGGATGCTGCTTGGCCTGCGCTTTACCCTGACAAGCCAGTGATGAAGCACTGTTGCTCGCAGAAAACCTAAATGTCTGGAGGCCAAGTTAATTTGTTTGATTTAGATGCGCAAGCTGCTGCACTGTACTGGATGTTACGTTTTGGCCAGACTCACTGTCGACTGTATACAGTTGACTGCAGCTCCTTAGTCCTCTCTCTGTTTCTGTTAGCGGGACAGTCTCTGGGCCTTAGCCAGCACCCCGGAGGAACCACATGAGAGAACTGTGTGGCTTGAGAGCAAACTGATCAGCTTTCTCCTCTGTGAACGGCTTTATAAAGACTTATTTGTGGTTTATTTTCCTTATTTAAACACAAGGGTTATTGTTCTAAAAAGTGTGCCTTAAATCTTTACTCTAACACCTTATCCTTAAACACTTTCAGTTCAGAAAGTGATATTGCTTACCTTTTTGGTTTAGTGCCATATTGGATAACCTATAGTGGAGTGTGACAGGAGGGGAAGGGGCGAGAGGGGACTCTAGGTCATCAGTAAAACTCAAACCTAAGTCAGGACTACATGGTATGCTCCTAAGTCCACTGATTAATGGAGCACCTATACTTGTCATGTTGGTGGCTGCTTCTTACCTGATGGTGTAGTTTTTGTATTGATTGTGTGACAAATTAGTAGTAAACAATAACTAACAACACTGAATTAATCATCTCAGTACATGATCAGTGAACAGGTGCTGTTTGCAGGCAGCTGTAAAACTGTTTGCAGGCAGCTGTAAAACTGTTTCACAACCTATCACTGAATCATATAACAGGATTTTAATATTATATTTCTCCTGCAGTGTAAAAAAGTGTTGCCCAAGTGTTAGAAATGACAAATTGGAGAGGAAAGGGTTTACCACAGGGAGAGTCAAATGCAAGTATTTACTTGTTTTTGGCTAATAATGGTTTTGTCCTGTCTAGGTGGTGTACATCACGGCAACTTTCCCATTTGTCATGCTGATTGTGCTGCTGGTGCGTGGGGTGACCCTGCCTGGGGCAGCTGAAGGGATCAAATTTTACCTTTACCCTGACCTGAGCCGCCTGCAGGACCCAGAGGTAGGATCTAAAACTCAATACTTCCCAGTCCTCTTCCTCTTTTCTCTGACACAGCCCCATAATCAGCCCAAATATCCCCTTACCAATATATCTATCACATGTCTCTGTCTCCAGGTAGCGAGAATGTGGAAGAATCTTTATCATTGTGGTCTAAATGCAAAAAGAGGTTTAAATGCAAGGCCCCCAAGGCTCTTTTGTTCTTTTTTTTGTTACATAACTCAATTAGATTGATTCTCAGGAGTGGTTTGTATAACGACAAAAGACAGTAAACATGTCTCCATCTGCAAGTCCCCATGCGTCCCGTGGAAATATTGAGGTTTTGAAAGCAATGAGTTTTAACTATGCCTTATAGAGTACATGGGATTCATGAGGTTTCCAATAAGATTACCACAATTTCACCATTATATCCTGCTCAAGAGCTAAGGGTACCGTATCTACCATCACGTAAATTAAATTTGCTATTTCTGATGTTTTCTGTTCAGGCACGAGTCTTTGCAAAAGCCCCGCTGTTATGGAAAGTGCTGTGACTGTTATTTCAATTTGATTAGTGGTCGCAATATGTTTAATCAAGATCTTGTTTTCCCAGTGTGAACAATCATTTGTACATTTGATCAGCAATCTATAAAGAGCTCATGATAAAATTTCCAAAATAGTAAATTCAATTTAACCCCAAATCTCATTGGGCAAAAGGTTAATCTAATCTAATCTGAAGAACACTGTGAAAATCAGTTGCTAATAAGATCTCCATAGGGACTTGCTATTCAAACAGACGATGAACTCTGCCTCTTTGCATCTGCTTTCACTGCTATCACCTCAGGTATGGATTGATGCGGGAACCCAGATTTTCTTCTCCTATGCCATCTGCCTGGGGGCCATGACATCTCTGGGGAGCTACAACAAATACAAATACAACTGCTACAGGTGAGTTGTGTTTCACGGGGCAGTGGGGCTGTAGTAGTGACAGCAACACGTGTCAGAGACGGATGCGTGAAAAAAAAAAAATGGGAACTTCGGTTCCGCCTGTGTTAATTAACAACCTCCATGACATATGTGTGACATAGGGACTGTTTGCTGCTGGGAGGCCTCAACAGCGGTACCAGTTTTGTGTCTGGCTTCGCAATATTTTCCGTCCTGGGCTTCATGGCACAAGAGCAAGGGGTGGACATTGCCGATGTGGCAGAGTCAGGTACGAGGGTCCAAGGTGATGGTGGCAGTGATGGTGGGCACTGCTGCCAAACAAAGACAAGAAACAGACAATTGGAAACTGAGAAGTGAATTAGTCCAACAACAGTTGAACATTTTAACTGAAGGGAAAAAAAACTTGAAACATTAAGTTTCCGAAACGATGATGCTGAAATGTAGAGGTATCGGCAATTGCACACTCCTTGAATTAAAGCCTCAAAGAAACAGAATTGTTGCTTCGGTACGATCTATGTTCCACCTCTTCTGAGGACAGATTAGACTGCCTTGGTCAAGAAGTGCTGTGTGTTTTAGCCACCGCTGCACAATGAACTGCAGGGTTTAAGAGCTCCTGTATTGGGTCTTCATCATTATTACAGGTGCACCATACACAAAGGCACCCGGTGTCCTCATGTCCCATGTTCAAGTTGACCATGTCATTCAGTAGCTTTACATGCTTTGACGAGGGGACATTCATAAGAAGATTGGCACCGTGAGGATTTACAGTATCCGGCTAATGCTACCACAGTAGTCTCTGCAATCTGTTGCAAAAGAGCAACAGAAGTGGCACTCTTTACAGTGTCAAGTTTGTCAGAAATAAAAATTGTGTTGGGTCATAAAGTATGCTGGGCTCTCCGCCAGTGATATTTCTGACCAACAGCGTTGCACTGTAAGCCCAGTTGTGTAACAAGCTGTGGATCTCCTGAGGTGGACGCCATCGGTTCTGTTTCTGCCTTCCTTGATACTCTATGTGGACTTTGAAGGAGATGCGTCTTCTTTCAGCATGCTCGCTCTGTTCAGTCAAAATTAAACCTCTGGCTATCTTTAGACTGGAACTTGAATCTTACGATGTAAAGTTAAGCTACTCTATGGCTGTATGACAATGACAAGTGTACAACACTGAAATGGCATGTTAACGTGTGCAAATCCTTTATTCATTTGTTTCCCATGATATTTCATCATATATGCAAATACAGGAACGAAATTCATAAATAAAATCATATTGTGCATTGAGTAATTACATGCATTTTGCCCAGCTGTACGATTCAGTCACTAGTTTATGTGATTGCTGACTTTGTGTCTAATGCTCTTATTACATCCTGTTTGAGTTAGTTCATGGCTTTGCTAAAAACCTCATTTGCTTTGTTAATATTTGTCCTGCAAGTAAACATGTACAAGGTACTAGAGAATGACAAAACACTGCGAGGATCTTTTCTTTTTTTCCTCTTTGGAGAATGTTTTCCTTATAGCCACTCAACACATAGGGCCAACCACCAGGCAGCTTTTAGTCAACATCTCTCAATGGTTGGCCAAGTTAGAATATCTTTCCTGTAGACAATATGAATAATGAATGTGAATATATTTCCTGTAGAATATTGGCAGTGCCTCTGCTGAGCCTCTCTAGCACAGCATTTACGCTATCTTTTTTGATCCCCTTATGTCGTCCAAGCTGAAATCAGACAGATAGGTTAATTCTGCCCTCTGCCCCTTCTCCCCATCCCCTCTCTTTTCTCCTTCCAGGTCCCGGCTTGGCCTTCATCGCCTACCCCAAGGCTGTGTCCATGATGCCGCTGCCTACCTTCTGGGCTGTCCTCTTCTTTATCATGCTGCTGCTTCTGGGCCTCGACAGTCAGGTCAGTGTGTGTTATGCTACGTACAGAATATTTGGTGGGTATAGCGGCCCGTTAGCTTTACATAGACCCTTGGGCCTCCAGGGTAATGTAGGGCACCCCCGTCACACCCAATGTGTAAAACAGATTTAGTGCCTCTCTGATTCACATCTAACGGCTCCAACATCTCAGATAACTGACAGACAAGAAAAGCAGCCCAACAGTCTATACAGTATTTCAAACCCAGCCTATTCCCACAGAGGTATTTTACTACCACACTTGACTGCAGCGAGTGAGGATCGCTGAACGTTGCCCTTTAAGATCACAAATTATGTTTTGAGAAGCCAATGAATCAGCGCTCGACATTTTAGCTGGCAGAATCTAGCCATCTAGCTTTGATCTGGAGGTTCGCTCAGCGGCGCAGAGCGTTGATTAAGACAAGATAGTCCGAAGAGACAAAACACAAGTGTACACCAGAGGGGTTCTCCCACTATCACATTTCCTGCTTCCAAGTGTAATTCTACTCTTGTGCTAACTCAGTCCCGCACATGGCCAACTACTCATCTCAGCCAAATGTGAGATCAGGACGATGCTCTAAATTTGAGCACATGTAAATACTCATGCAGGCGCGGCTCTTTCCACGGGAGAGTATAGCGCCAGTGAGTGTGTGTGTGGGCCCACTTTTTGACCATAAATTTCATGCAGATCAGTAGAGCTGAATGCAATATTGTTATCATCGCTCACACATACATGCCATTGCTATGTGAGGCGTGTTTGTCTGATTTTGCGCAAAGAAAAAAACAGAAAAGAAAAAAAAACACATGTTCTTGGTGTGTGCTCATAAAGACTTTGCTGGATCAGAGTTGTGGGACTTGAACAAGCTTGGTATTGAATTATTCAGTTTATGGCATGGACTGTGTAAGGGGCAATGAAGTGGAACAGGAGAAAGTGAGAGAGGAAGAGAGAGGCAGAGAGAGAGAGAGAGAGAAAGACAGAGACTCACTGTTGTTTTGTTACTGTTATGTCTTGCTAGCAAGAGCCAGTGTTCTAGAGAGGAGCACTGTTTAAAGTCTCATTACTGCCCAACAAAGACAGCACTCATTCTCTAATCACTGGTTTGTAGAGGCAAAACAAGAACTGCATGTAGAAAGAAAGAGACATTGACTTTTTTGTTTTTTTTCAGCCCTTTCTGAGAACTTAATGGTTGCTTTTGTCCCTACAGTTTGTTGAAGTGGAAGGACAGATCACCTCCATTGTGGATCTGTATCCATCCCTCCTAAGGAAGGGTTACCGGCGAGAGATCTTTATAGCTGTAATGTGTTCCATAAGCTATCTCCTGGGACTTGCCATGGTAACGGAAGTAAGTTCACCAACAGTAACTCTGCACTGTTACTTCTTGCTTATCCTGTTTAGAAAAGAAAAAAAAAGAGAGTTGATGTCTTCGGATCAACACGAGAGATAACACCACAGACTTTCCACTTGCCTTTTTGGCTGCTGCATTGTTACGACCAAATATGGTTTTCTACCACACTCGCCACTCGCATCCTGTGTGTTTGACATCATGAATGGAACAATTCGGAATGCCGTTTTCCGTTTAGCAATTAACCGTACTTCACTGACGTCTCAGCACCTGTTGAACTCTACCACCGTTGGCAGAGAGCCAGCATTCTTGTGTATCACTCTCCCTCTCTTTTCCCCACCAATGCCCCCACCCACTCTGCCTTTACTTTATGCCCCCTCCCTCCCCCTCCTTCTCTGTGACATTTCTTTCTCCCTGTACATGTCTGAGACGTAATTTATGCTGTTTTCTCTCCTTTCAGGGTGGCATGTACGTGTTTCAACTCTTTGACTACTATGCAGCCAGTGGTGTGTGCCTTTTGTGGGTTGCATTCTTTGAATGTATCGCTGTAGCCTGGGTTTATGGTAAGTGAAACGATCTCGGCTTTGTAACAAGTTGCTGCAAAGCGTGTCATTAGTCAAAGTAATGATCCCAGAGAGTTAAAAACGACACAAATGATCTCTATGGCGGTAAACAAAGGTGCCCTTGTGGTTCTTTCCATGTCAATAGTAAATAACTTCAGCTGGCTTCTGGCACAGGCGTTGTGGGCGTTTTACATAGAACAGTAGCACCTCTTCACAGTGACCTTTTTGGTGGAGGAGAACGAGGCTCTGTGTACTACATGCCACTTTGGAAGCGTCATTTTATCACTATTATAATAGTTGTTATTATTATGCATACTTTTGAATGAGGCAATAATATCACATAGAAGCTTGTAGTTGACTCAAACCTGGCTCCATTTCATCACAGACAACAGGGAGATTGTTTATACCATGACATGTGACCCTATGGAAACTTATGCTGCAGTTTAGGGCAGACAGAGAGCGATGGGGGTAGCACAACCCGCTCATTTCCAAAGGTAGATATGAGGGTCAGTCAACAAAGGAGGAGCTGCTTCCAAATCGATGGTGTCTCGTCATGCAATATTCATCATGCTGGCCAACGCTGCAGAAATGTATGCCATTACTCACACCCTCCCTGCTCTCTTTCTGTCGGGTAGGAGTCGATAATTTCTATGATGGAATTGAGGATATGATTGGCTACAGACCAAATGCGTGGATGAAATGGAGCTGGACCGTCATCACTCCTGTCCTCTGTATGGTGAGTTCAACAGCAGTTTCAGTGTTTTTTTTTCTTACATTCATGTAGCTTATTCACAAAGAGGCATCCGGTATTGAACGGTGTGTGTTTGCCTCCTAGGGTTGCTTCGTCTTCTCCCTGGTGAAGTACAAGCCCTTGACCTACAACAAGGTGTATGAGTACCCTGACTGGTCCATCGGCCTGGGCTGGTCTTTGGCCCTAGCCTCCATGATCTGCATCCCCATGGTGATGGTCATCAAGATCTTGCAGTCTGAGGGACCCCTGATCGAGGTAGGCTGACACGACCCTCCTGTGGTTCACTGTAGGGGGTGAACAGATCTGTTTTGAGCCAAGAATGTATGAACATGGTGTATATAGTGAAGAATCTGTCACATATATGTGCAGCTGCGTGGCTCGAGTGATTTGACCTGACAAAAGTGTTCTTGGTACAGAGCTGGATGATATTGTTTAGTAGCATCTATGGGTCTAATTTTTGTTGAAGTCCCTGGAAAGCAGAGTGTCTTTCATTGTGACCTCATGCAGACCAGTAGGTGTAAATATATATTTCTAACCAATAAAACCGTCAGATTTTTGAAAAATCCCATCCTTCCGCAACCCTCCCATCAAATAAAACCTGCCGTTCTCTCCCTGACTCATACTCCATTGGTTTAGACTTTTGAATGATCCCTCCCCGTGTTATGTCCCGCCCCAACATCCTGTTTCAACAGGAAATGCATCAAATCAAGGAAGTAATGATGCCATTTCATGAAATCTAAACTGTCTAATCTGTTATGATGTTTGACCTTTGAAAAACACAAAAAATAGTGACTGCTGTTTACCTTTGTAGGACAGAACTGTAGATGTGATATTTGATGATGTATGTTTACAATCATTTTACGCCCTATACTGCCCCAGTTTCTAACATTATCACCAATAATCTTTCTCCTCTCTCTGTCTCCTTCCTCGCCCACAGAGGATCAAAGCGGTGGCAGCCCCAGCAAAGGGAGGCGCAAGCTCTCGCCCCAAAGAGTACAGCCTGAAGGGCAGCGAGCTAACACAGCCCCTGGACCCAAATGGGAACAATGGCTTGATCAAGCCCACCCACACCATTGTAGAAACAATGATGTGAGCGCTCTCTGTGAGAGGAATAAGATTGACGTGCTTTCTGTGTTATTATCATATTTGCTAACTTTGATAGTGGTAGGTTTACATTGTCCTATATATTCGCACTAGAAATATTCTGGTTTGGTTTCTATGAAGAGAGTTATATATTGTTGTCATTTTTTTTTTCTCAATATTTTTTTTTATTTTTTACTATATCGTTGTTGATGTTGTTACCATTGTTGTTGCTGTAGTTGGCACTGATCTCAGTTTAGGCAGTATTTTAGGATAGAACATGTTGTTCTATGTTTACTACCTTTCTGTTGATTCCGGAGAGATGAGGAATTTGCTTTTTGGTATGATAGAAAAAAGATAAATTCTCACGTATCATAAATTCAGTAAACTAAACGTGTAACTAAATGTGTAACAGGTAGCAAACTTCTAAGATGACGTCCTCACGTTTCTTGAGGCAGTATCTTTGCCCAAGCTAATTTCTAATCTCTTGTTGTTGTCGTTCGTCTTGAGCTGCAATTGAATGTACCTCCGCTAGCGGCGGAAGCAAGCCACTCACATCTCTTGGTAGAGTACATATCCATAACATGTAGGCTGAATATTAGGTGGCAATATGCAGTGTATATAGTTAAACTTGCATGACATCCTTTAAGTTGCTAAACAAGGCCCTGGCCAAATACTGTAAGAAATGCATTCAGAAGAGGATCTGTCTCCAAAGAAGGGGGAAAAAATGACAGGCGGAAAACAGCTAGGGCAAGAAAGAGGAAGAAAGGAGAAAAGGGAAGTGGCATTTTAAGAGTATTTGTACACTGCCTCCGACTACCACAGTCCGTCCCAGTGCATTTATTGAAACCTCTCTTTGCACTTTATATGTTGAGTTTCACCTTTATTGTAGTATTTGTTATTATTGTTGTTGCAAGATATTGCAATTACATTTGCAACACATTTCTGGAGGAAATATTTTTAGCTTCTAACTTTTTGATATCGTTAACTTTGATATATATCTAGAGGATTACGTGTCTCCTTGCTAAGACAATGAAAAAAAAATAGACATTAGAAATTTGACATCAAAAGTTCTGGTTCACGATCAGTGACATCTGTGAGAACCTTAACCTCATACAAGTAAAAACATAACTAAATGCTTTTTTTTCTAAAAATTCTGAAAGCTCTCTCCATTGTGCTCATTTCAATAGCAGACATGCTCTGTAAAATATCTGTATCATGCAAAACTACCACTGGATTCTAGTTTCTCATGTTCAGTTTAGGCAATTGTATTTTAGAATTTTAATTGTTTGTAAATCACATATGCCTTTTTGTAACCATTTTATACTGTGCATCGTATGAACACTATCACTGACTTATTTTTCTGAAAACTGTCAGCAATTTGTATTCTAAATATTGATTATTGTGAGCCTGGATGAAATTTTCAGTGTGCAATATTCATCGAAGAAATGGCCTTCTCTGCTCTTTCAAAATTCTTTATCAAATTAAAAGATTATTTCGATATTCCATAATGTGAGTAACAACTTTGCAAAATTAAAGACTAAATCAGTGTGGAATTTTTATCCCAAAGCATGTACAGGAGCCACCACAGTACAGTGCTGCTTTGTCAATAAAAATCTGGTGTTATGAAAACAAGCTCTTGCAAAATCAAAGTGTACCAAAGTATTTTTGTCTCACATTTTTCCCCTTTGAGATGCACATGCATCATATCATAATAGATTAAAAATAAACATCTTTTTCTTTAGATTTATTTGTGTTAACAATTCATTTATCCCTTAAATATTAGTTTCCCTGCCCCGATTCTTCTTTCTCTACATCTTGCACAGCTAAAAACATTTATGTGGCGGAGTTGACATCTTTTGAAAATTAGATTTTCGTTCTAACCACAATCATCACATTTACTTCCTCACATAGATGAAGCTCATTACCAAGGCCTTAAAATCACAATGAAATGGCATTTTGAGAGCATCTTACTTCCTTAATGTGATGTATTTCCTGTTGAAACAGGACGTTGGGGCGGGACATAACGCAGGGAGGGAACATTCAAAAGTGTAAACCAATGGGAAATCAGGGAGAGAAAAGCAGTTTTATTTGATGGGAGGGGTGGAGAGGCAGGATTGTTCAAAAATCTGTGATGGTTTTATTGGTTGGAATTTTTTAAAACACTTCCTGGTACACGATGAAGTCACCACTAAAGATTTTCCACTTTCCAGGAAGTGAAACTAATTAGATTTTGATATAGAAATACAAGAAAATGAATGTTTTGCCATTTTTTTGGGCATAAATAATCAAATAGTTGTATGGTATGATAGAATGATCTAAAAAGGCGAAAGAGTCATTTTTCATTTCAGTTTGACTTTAAGTGATCGCTGAGGAGTTCAGTAGACACTCCTTTAACCGTCTTCACATACATCACAGGCATGACACCACAACTGCATATCACTTATGTAGGATACTGCAGCTCTGAACTCTTAAAGATGACTTGTGACCATACAGTAACATGTATGTGTGAACACACGCTGAGTAAAACACGTGAACGGCCCTCCTGGTTGAGAGATACATGCAGTGAAACAGTGAAAGTGCCTCTTGGCAGCAGAAGAACAATGCCTGTATGTAGAAGTACAGTCTCTTTAACTTATATCCTCTGCCTTTTACCAACACTATTCCCACTAATCAGACACTGACAAACTTTATTTACATTGCACCCTGACTTTGTTCTGCCTCTAGTGTTATGTAACTGTTTTCCCCCTTTCAACCTTGATCAATACTGTCTATTTTGAGTAAGCGCTGCTTCTACGAATCACAATACAACTTGAATCCAGCCTTGAAATAGCCAACTATATTTATTTGAACTCACGTCCTCCTGTGAAGGCCGGCCCTCACCCCCACACCCCCACCCACCCCAGGTCCCTGTGACAGCTCATTGACACGTGTGGTAAATGTTTTTGGGTGTCTCTCCCACCATCAATCCAACGGCCCCCAGCAGGTGGAACAACACTGACATCTCACCCAGATAGGACGGCTTATTTGGGCATGTCTCTGGTATAAAGAGTAGAAGGACTGTGGGCATTGTAAAGCATGTTTAACATCAGCTGACACACTCAATCACACTGGGAACAGAACTACCAAAAGCTTAGGTAAATAATAAAAACCTCCAACAAAAACCCAAGCGTTACACACAAGTGTTGACACAATCTGTGGGTCAGTGTGGGGAATCTACCTGGGGCGAGCCAAGTTAAACAGTGCACTGCTGAAACAAAGCAACTATTGTTTCATAGCTTTATTTTCATAAAAAGGAATACATTTCTTAGTTTAAAATAAATTAAATAAAAATAACAAAAATAAAATAATATCCTATATATCTTACAAGTTCCTTTGAACTGATTCCTGACTAAGTATATTCATAGTTACATCAGGGAGGATGTGGAGGTAAACCAAAAAAAAATAAAAAATATACAGACACATTCATTATCACAGCTTACATAAAGAAACTACACGTGCATGTTAATAAAAAATAAAGCACTGTATACCATGAGGGAGACATTGTACAGTAAAGTAAATGTACAGTACAGCAGAGTAAAATAATATGAAACCTTAAAAATAGGCCTTTGTGTACAACATGACATTTAATAGACAAGTCTGGGAGCAGAATGGCAAAAAGTTACTGTCCCAAGGATTAATAAGCATCCAAGGCTGCTCTAGATGGGACAGTGCGACTCTGCGCGATCTCACAACATCTTTACATCAGCCAATACATGAAATGAAACAAATCATCTTATTTCCACTGAGGCAGCTGGGTAAGCTGGCCAGATTTGTTACGCAAGAGCTTTATAAAAACACATAATGTCATGATAAAAAGGGAACACTCTCACAAAGTTTCTATTGGAGCCAGACAGAGATTATTCCAATTTTTTTTTTGGTTTTTTTTTTAAATCAGGAGCAGAGACAACTTTCTGTTTAAAGACAAACCCTATGCATGCTTAACATGCGTATAGACATGGTAGGAAAAAACAGCTACTGTAGAGAAGAAAAAACTAATTGATACTTAATCCAAGCATATGCGGAGTCGGGCCTTTAAAGTATGAATGTGTTCCGAAGATAACAAGAAAATCATTCATTATTGAAAATTGAAAAGGCATTTCATCCCACGTTTGGCAAGACATGTGATTCACTTAAAGAACCATCAGTGAAAGACCAGACACTAATCCACAGACTCACTGCTACTGTCATTCTAAGTCATTCTGGTACGTTGCCTTACGCAATATGTTTACATACAGGCAGCCTCAGACAATGAAAGTGAAACATGACAAAGTGAAAGGGAGACTTTGACCTCTGGAACATAATGGAGAGATTTAAGTGTCAGGGGAGAGCAAACTTGCGTGTAGAGAAACAGAAAGGTAAAAAAAAAAAAAAAAAAAAAGGCGTGCAAACAGTGATTCAAAGAACCTTGTGTAAAATAAAAACTGGCAATAATATGCCTGAGTGACAACCGTTTAAAAACAGAATGGGACAAGTCCGTTTTCCCAAACATTCCTGACGTTAAGAAGGGGCTCTAAAATAGTTTATGATACTTGGCAAGTAGCAGTGAGCATTCCATCTACTATTTGGAGGCACTGTCCCGTCTCTGGGGCAGGTGAGCCTGGAAAGGAGGGCAGCGAGCCAAGGCATGGCTGAAATAATAACCCAGCACAACATGCCTCCAACCTGGAGTCCACTAACACCCTGTGTGTGTGTGTGTGTGTGTGTAGTATATGCATATATATATATAGCATTATATGTGCATCTTTTTGTGTGTGGTGACAGAAACCATACAGGATCAATTTCACACATTGCACTTAATGTTCCTTCAGTAAGAACATAAACCCCATTAAAGCAAAAAGTTTCTAAATTTATGCAGTGTGTGTGTGTATTGTGTTTGAATTTCTCCCAAGCTGAGGCGTGTGTGTTGTCGTCCTGGCTAAGTCAGAAGCTATGACTCCCTTGTTATATAACTCCGCATGTGGCTTTGCCTTTGGGTTGGGGGGTTGGGGGGTGGGGGGGGGTGGGGGGGGGTGGGGGGGGACGGCCCCGCAGCCAGAGCCTCCTCTGGACTGCGTCACGTGAACACAGTGACTAAAACCGGCAATAGTGAATGCCTGCACTTGTGAGTATCTTGGTGAGTGAGTGACGCTTGCAAGTGTGCCTGACACAGAGGAGTGCGCCTGTTTCTGTGCTTGTGTGCATTTGCGCATGTGAGTGGATGTTCTGTGCGCTGTGTGTCCACACACACATGAACATGTGAGCGTGAAAAGTGGAAGAGGGACAAGATGCCAAACGTAACTGTGCGTGATATGTGTAGTGTTTGAGTGCCACATAGTGATACAGTATTTCAAAAGCTAGTGCCTGTCTCTGGGCTCGGTGACCTTGGTCACAGGGCGATGCTGTTGGTCCTGTGCTCTGGAAAACAGAACACAGAGTTGGAGGAGTCCTCACAGTCCTCAGGCGGTCCGGGATCTGCCGCTGCCAGTGGATTCCTGCTAATGACCAAGTTCAAACTGTCTCCTGCTTCTATAATGAGGGGGACAGTCAGACAGCAGTCCAAGTCTCTGGTCCGCGCACGGTTCACCTGCAAGATTAGAATCAATCTATTCACTTTATTCATATTCAGAAAGAACCCAAGTGGATGATGTGCTCATGTCACACATCAGCTGGTCAATTAAACACAAGGAATGATTTTATCGACATGAAAGAAATACCTGTAGAATGCGGTCGTAGGGTCTCAGCCCCGCCTGGTCAGCTGGGCCGTCCGGGCGGATCATGTTGACATAAACCCCTTTCTCCAGGAGTCCGTCAGATACGCTGAAACCAAAGTCACGGCTCTCATGGTCCTTCCTTAGAGTCACCTGCAAACACAGAGGGTCCTTACAGTTACACAAAGTTTATAGCCCAGCAAACATTAAAAAAAAGTACTCAGAGGAAATTTGCTTTTTTCACCTGGACTTTCACGATTTGAGATACTTATCTGCCTTCCGAATATAGACTATATATGAATGCTTACTCGCCAGTTCAGACGTTTGAAGAAATAAAAAAGATAACAGTGCAGAAAAAAACACCATAACAAACAAGAAGACATTGCTATGTCCTTTTCCATTTAAATATACAGTACTGTGCAAAAGTCTTAGGCACCCTAGATTTTTTATATACATTTCTTAGAACTCTTAGATGTTTATTTGTTTTCTGCATTAGTGTGTCAGTAGACTGCTGTTTATTGTAAATTTTTGATATTCAGAAACTTTTCATTTCATTAGTTTTGAAAGCATCTTCGCTTTATGGATTTCTTTGACATATGCCTAAGACTTTTGCACAGTACTGTATATACACTAAACAGGAACTGTATCCACTGCCACATGCCTCAATGTCATGTTTCTATCGTTTTACATTCTCACTTTCAAGTTGTTCCATGTTGAACAGGTTTAACCGTAACCATCAACAGATCTAAGGTGGAAAATTATCATGCATCAAGCCCAGATGACTTTCCGAGATACCGAGTAAGATGTGTCAACACAAAACATATTTAATTTCCGCATTATGAGACCACGAGATGCTCTTTTTCTAGGCGTTTCTGGCCAATTTAATCCCAGTGTTCAGGCACACTGGGATTAGTTCCAGGCCAAATGTGACATGCATGGAGGAGTGTGGCAACAAACTGATATCTCAGGAGGGATAAGGGCACAGTCTGGGGTCACAGCATGAGGTTAGAAGACGGTAATCGACACACAACCGCAGCTGGTGAGGTAATACTGTATGAGTGTTCCTCAGTGTTTGTCATATACACACTGCAAGTCCTGACTGGCCAGGTATCCGCTGGGTCCAGTTACACTGTGCTGATGGGCATAGTGTGCAAAGTAAGGGAGCCACTGAAGTACAAACTTCAGTGGATGTAATAGACAGATTCCCTATGGACACTGTTGTTTGTACCATGTTCAGCAGGCCATGATTGCCATTTTATAATCAAGGATGTCACACCCAAATGCGTGTGAATTAATGTTGTGTTTATTTTTTTTACATAAATTATGCTTTTCTGATGCAGACTGCCTGCCACATTTCCAAACTTGTTTCCTAACCAAACTACCTTGTGCAGTTCCAGGGCAGTAGGGGACAAAATTTCTGAGGAGTCCCCTTTTCCTCTGGGTGGCAGGTCCCTGGCTCCAATGGACCTGTTCAGGTTGCCTTTGGTCTTAGGCTTGTCATGGATCCCCTCCCTCTTAATGGGACTAATGCTAGACTGGAGCAGTGAGTCTTCATGAGTCTTGCTCTCCTCCAGGTACAGACTGAGAGTGCTACCTGTCATGGATGCCTGCAACAGGACAAAACATAAAGGGATTGTTAAAACGTAGTATATTCAAAAGGAAATAAGACAGACGCAACACAACACACACCCCCTCTAATGCAATGTACACAGAGCCTGATTAGAGGCCAAGGCACTGGGCAAATGTCTTTCTCGATCAGTATGGCAGCAGGTGCCTGGCCTGTCTTGTCAGATTTAATAACAGATTACACACTCTGGCGATTATCATAATGCTTCATCTGGCATGGTCATTTAGGCCGACACCGGTCTATGAATACATGAGTAGGACAAAGCAGATGGGAGGAAAAGGAGTGGGAGGGAGGGTGGGAAGGGATGACATGCGGCCTACCTCCAGCTCCCTGAGAATCTCTGATTGGCCGCAGGTCTCGAGGTCCTGTAGGGCCTGGGACCAGAAGCTGTCTTCCTGGTTCAGGGTGCCATGGCAACGAGGGGGGCTGACGAATCTATGACAACGCAGGAACCAGAACATGAGAGCAGCCCTGCTGTCTTGAGGCTGGTGCTGCCTACAAAGCAGCGTGGGTAATGCAGTTTTTTGGGCTGCATGACGGAGAGTCCCTTTGAAAGTCTCTCAGGACCACAGTGAGGGTTATTGTAATTTCTCTCATTTGTGGCGGCTCAAACGCTGAGTAGTCCACTAGTTTAGATAAAACCTTTATGGAGTTCAATTTTATAAAAGTAATGTCACCCCAAAAAAGCAGGAATTGAAAGCAAGTGATACAAAAGTTCAGGGGGAAAAAAGTGAAGAGTGAAGTGACAGACAAGGCAGAGGCATCCTTGGGCCCTTTAGGAGCTTTTTGAGGAAAAGTTTTGGTGTGGACAAGAAGCGACAGAGAAAAAGATGTATTTATGTGAAACACCAAAGAGCTCGCGGGCAGTTAGTAAAGCAGATGAGAGAGAGAATACCTGAGAAAGAGAAAAAAGGACAGATTGGAAAAACACAAAACATGGAAGCATAAGACACAAAATGAGAAGAAAAAAACTGTACAGTTTGCCCTTATCAGTGAACTCAAAGGGGGAAAAAAATCATACAAGCTACTTCAAATACACAGAGTTAGATGAGGGAAAATCCACATTTTACTGTGAAACCAAGGGAAAGAAAACCACTGAAAGCTGCACTGACATAAAACAAGATGCTGACAGAAGGAACCTGGAGGCCCGTGCACTCACCCAGGTATTTTGTCCCACTCATCCTCAGTGAATCTCCCATCGTAGAGGGCTGTGTGGTGGGTTAGGCCTGCGGAGCTGGAACTGGGATGGCTCCTGTGTTTTGTACGTCTCCACTCATTTGGATTGAGCATTATATCAGATGCTTTGTGGAGATATGTCCCTGAACACAAAGGAAAAACCACTGATCTCATTGGATGCAAGAAAAGAAACTTGACTATTTTTTGACGGCAAGGAACCGCCACCGGTTCCTGTCTGGTGGCTGAACCTCACCTTGACTGCCGTAGCCTGCGTCGAACCCGGAGCCGTCCCAGGAGCTCATGGCCGAGTCGATACTGGGCACAGTGGCAGAGTAGACCTCAGAGTGTTTACTGGTCTTTTGGGAGTCTGTCAGCTCATCCTCTGTGTCACTTAGAAACCCTGCCTGCTCCAGAGGCTGCCGGCCATCAGATTCTGGGAATGAACAGTGAGACAAAGCAGCAAGCATTAAGGAAGAGATGCGCTTCCTGTGTGAATCATAAACGAGCAGTCATTTTAAAACTGCAAAAAAAAAAAAGGAACACAAAGTTACTTCCTCTGACTATGAAATCAAGAGAAGGCCAACATACGGTCAGCTTGTTTCTTGATCTTGAGGGTGACAGACTCCCCGGCCATCTGCAGGAGGTGGATGGCCTCGCTCAGTGGCTTCCCTTTTAGGCTGACCCCATTGATGGCCAGGACCCGATCCCCTATATGGATGGCCCCGGTCCTGCAGGGGGAGGAGAGCAGAGGAGACAGAGATACCAGAGTATGCCAGACAGTACCGGTGTGGCCTTGGCCGTTGCTCGGGCCAGGAAAACTGTCAGGCTGCCAGTGTGCTGACTGAAACGGGAACAAAGGAGCTTCTTGTTATCGAAAAGAGGGGACAAAAAGACGAGACAGCCATTGTTTACTGCCACGTTTAACAAGACAGAGTTATTGAAGTTTCCAAAGGCTCTACTGGCCTGGGCCTGATGCACTGTAAGCACCGCCATCTTCTCAAATGACTGTCTTGACCCCCCAGCCTCTCACTTCTCACCTTCAACCCTGCCCCCCCCCCCCCCCCCCCCCTCTCACCTCTCTGCCAGGCCTTTCTTGGTGAGGCCAGAGATGACGATGGGGTCAAAGGGCTCCTCGGTGCCTGAGATTGTGATGCCCAGCGGTCCGTTATATCTCTTCAGCTCAACTGTGTAGATGATAGAGCCTGACATCTCCAACTCATCTGCATGGGGAAGCGGCACATACCCACAGACGCAGAAGGCAAAAAACGAAGATGAACACGGAGACAAAGACGAACACAGAGATACAGACACGCACAGAAAATTACGTAAGAAATAATTAACCCTGTGAAGGCAACAGTATCTAGGTCACATGTTGTAGTCTAGATAGAACAACTGGTGGGCCACATCGCTGTAGCTCATGATAAAACATGTATAAAGGTACTCATTCTCATTTTAGTGAGTTAGCGTCATTGCACTGCTTTTACAGAAGATTGTGCTTTGTATACCATGTGGAGCAGGGAATACTGAGTGTTGAGTGTTGGGTGCTTCGAGTATACATGTACCAATGTTGTCCTCATCTTTCTGGATACGGAGTTTGACCATGTCCTCAGCCTGCTGCAGGACGTGCATGGCGTCCTCCATGGTGCAGTTCTCCAGACGCACGCTGTCGATGGCCAGCAGCCTGTCTCCAGGCTCCAGAGTGCCTGTTCTACCAGGTAGAAAAGCAAGAGGATCACAATTATTAACCAGGGCCAGGGAGCTGGTCCTGACTCATACAGTAGGAATCCTATTAGCGTAGTGTCTCAGTGGGATCCTTCGGGGTGACCGTAACCTCTCCCTCAACCTAATCAACACTGAGCCCTTTTGAAATGTAGCTGGTCTGCCCTACTGATCTAGTTTTCATAGCTCAATCCAATTATAGTTGTATTACACAGTGGGTTCCCAAACAATTTTATTTTGTTCCTGAATAATCCTAGATAGGCCTAGAAAACCTAGTTGACCCTGAACTGTTTGTTGAGGAATCATGTTTCCCTAATATGACCTGCAACATACCAGAACAGAACGGTATGTTACAGGTCACATACTATCAAAATGACTGAGTCCACTGAAGCAGCCCTTTAACTGTGATTTTTGCATTTATAAAATGTCTGATGTTACTTTCTACAATCAGAGCTGGAGCAATAAAATCTCCTAATGAGATATTACTGCTCATTCACCAATAATATATATATTTTTATTCTGCACACGTTAAAACAAAATGCATGAAAAAATGAAGTAGAAATCTAAATGTGCAGGTGAGGTGACAAAATGACTCAGGGCTTATAGAGACCTCAACAAGAACAACAACAACAACAATAATATACAGTTTACTAAAAAAAAACAAAAAAAGCTTCTAAAAAGTATTAATACCTCCACATGATGATGGGACATACCTGTGTGCTATGCTTCCTTTTTTGATGTCGGAGATTATGAGGGGCTTGCCAGGTTTCTTACTTGCTGGTGAAATAATGGAAAGTTTAAAGCATTAGTATTATTGCCATAAGATTGTGATAATATCATGATAATACTGTGTTAATTATTTGGAAATGCAAATAGTGAAAGATGTGAAAGAAAGAAAGTGGTTAGGCACAACACCCTAGTATTCTAGGGTGTTGTGCCCAACCTATAATTCAAGTTCCTTTTCTTTTTGTTGTACTGACCATAATCTTTGATCATACTCATCTTGTTTGTACTGTTTTTTCAGAGTTAGTTAGAGCATAAAAAAGGGTAATGATGAATGCCGGTAGCAGAGCAGTATTATTCATTCGGAGGTAATGAGGTATTTGCCCTCATGGTATTGCAGGCTGCAGTTTTATGGATCACAGAACATTGATCCAAAAGCAGGAGAGTTACAGTATGCAGACCTGTGTACTAAAGTTGAGCAACACTGCCCCCTGCTGTATGTCTCTGCTCACTCACCACTGATGGTGATGCCCAGCTCCACTCCTCTCCTCTTGGGCAGTTTAACATGGAAGGTGCCACTGCTGGGAATCACCGACTCTAATCGGGAATGAAAATACAGAAAAATTTAAGCAGGATAAAATAACTAATGTTTCACTATATAGCTCTGTTAGATCTCAGAATCAGGAATGCATATTTTTGTTTTTTTCAGCAGTTCAGGTTTTTGACATACAGCTCCCATTCTTTTCTAAGGGGAGACTGCAGTTTTCTTTTCGCCTTCTGTTCCTGATCTCATCCCTGGGTGACAGACTAATGATACCTGCAACATCGAACTCTAGCTCCAGTGTGACCTTGTTGGCCAGAGCGGCATCTCTCAGCAGCTGATGGGCTTCCTCCAGAGTGCCGTCCTCTGTGGGGATCCCATTAATGGACAGCAGTCTGTCCCCAACCTGCAGCAGCCCACACCTTCACACAGAAAGACACACAAAATAGTCTTACAGGTTGGAAGTGTACAAATAAATCTAAATGATGATATTAAAAGCATGTATCTTGCATCTCATGTTATGTGTTATGAATGAGAAAGGGAAAAACATGCTATGCGGTCAAGCTTCTTATCTGAAATAGGAAGAACAACCTTGTGATATTTAGAAGAAATGTATAAAAACCCAAAGGGAAGACAAGCAACTTCCTGTTAAACCTCATAAAACGGATCCCATTTCATCCTCACACCACCAGCGCGTACGTCCACACTACATGCCATAATAGGTTTTGAATTTCTATTTTCAGAGAAATTATACTGACATGAGTGACACTGTGACCCAGTATAACACGACATGTGACACGTGTCACATGGACTGAACGCAAGATATTTAAAATGAACGATGGCCTCTAGGCTCGACATAAAGAAATTGACCTTTTACTTGAACTTGAAAAATCACCCTAGCAAACACAGACACACACACACAGAGAAAATCACACATCACACATTCAATCAGACCCGTAATTGTGAGGGAAAATACGGAAGCACTGTCAACTAGGATTAATTCACCGACTACTGCTATTCATTAACCTTGTGTTGATGCTGAGAGACCAACATCACAATAGGACGCTGTACTTGAGTCACTCCTGTCCAACTGCTACCGGAC
This sequence comes from Centroberyx affinis, assembly GCF_046629955.1. NCBI lineage: Eukaryota > Metazoa > Chordata > Actinopteri > Beryciformes > Berycidae > Centroberyx > Centroberyx affinis. The sequence continues at coordinate 223,364 of NW_027279222.1, forward strand.
TAAGCGTATTACCAGACCCGAGGGACATGACCCTCTGCTACTCGCACAGACACCATCATTAATCTTGCAAGACAACGACAGATAACACACACTAGCCTGATTAGGGCTATGTGTTAATTGGACTGTATCATGTTGCCTTGATCAATAAATAGCAGTATAGGGAGCTTTTAGAGACAGCGCCAGCTATAGCAAATCATTGGCTGCATCGATGTCCTATATGGCTAATTTTGAGTAATAAATCTACTGCTGGAAAAGTAAGAAGCTCCAAACTACTATTCTGATTTGTCAAAAACACACTCAAGACTAAGACTCTATTATAATAACTGACACATGAAATTGCGGAGAGCATCTGTTGACATTTTGACATTAGGCTTTGGCCTCCCCTACTAAGGAAATACACCATTACCATGACCTGAGGTTAACTGTTAGAAGCACTACAACTCAACGCTAAGTTGGCAGACATTGGACAAATGTGGCTGCAACGTTCCTGCTTTCAGGTGATACATCAGGCTAAAATTAGCCTTTTTCAGATGTGGTGGCTTGGCTTTGTTGCCAGGCTGAATGATTAGCACTAAGGCCCTGAGTTGAAGGTGACTCCATATATGATATTTGTTTACTTGTTCGGCGTCTCAGCACGTTACCTCTCAGCAGGGCTGTCGGGCTCAATAAAGCGGATGACTGGAGGAGCAGACAGGGTCTCTGTGGCAAAGACACCCCCCTGCAGCTGGACCCCAAAACCTGTGAGTGGATCCCCCCTCAGGACGACCTCACTTGTTTCCACATGAACAACCTGCCCCCCTGGGCCAACCGAACTGGACGCCAGAGATACTGAGGGAGGGAGGGAGGGAGGAGAGGGAGGGAGGGACAGAGCAGAGAGAGATACAGTGGAAAAGCGGCAGATAAACGGAGCAAGAGAGGGATTGTGGGAGAGGAAAAAAAGGGGAGGGTAAGGGGAAGAGACATGTACCCACAGAGACAGCGAAAGGGGGGAAAGAGAATGAGTCACTCATCACAGTTTACGTCAGTCACGTTTAAGTCACTGATCAGTCAGATCTGTCAACACACTGAGGGGTGGGGTGCAGATGAGGAGGGGGGAAGTGTGGTTTAACAGCATTGCAAAACGTTTTTAATGTGGTAAAAAGAAGAAGAATAGAGGCAGGCAGTTATCATACGTGAGCTCTTGTGGTCCTTCTTCCTGTTCCTCCTCTTGCCGGTAGTGCTGCGGGGGCTGGTGGGAGGGATGGGGGGAATGGGGCAGGGCAGCGTGTTGCTACCCTGGCTGCTGAAGCCTGAGGTGGCTGTGGAGGAAGGGGAGAAGCCACCACTCACCAGAGCTGAAAGGAGACATACTCCACGCATCAAATGGCTGGCAAGAGCAAACCGAAAACCAAATGCAATGCCCCAATCAAAACATCACCTGACTTGTCATGCACGTCCATATGTGACAGCAGAAACATGCGTACATGATAGCACAAAATGGATAATATGGTGACTGGTGTTGGAGTAAAACATCCTGGAAATAGATTTATCAAGTGTGCTGAAGAAAAGGCTCCTACTATAGTGTATAGCCAGCAGCAGTGCTGTCAGAAGTGATAACTTACATTTGCAGTGGTCCTGCTGGTTGTGTGGGTGGCTGGGGCTGCTCCATGTCTTGCCGTGGCTGGCATGTGGGGGATGGCAGTAGTTGCTACTTTGGTCCCAATGATGATGGTTGCTCTTCTGCACTTTTACTGCAGCAATAAAGAAGCAAATACACCCATTAAGTAAACCAGATCCACTCCTCTGTTATGCACTGTACTAAATTCTGCCCATGAAATTCTGCTTTCATTCCCGCGTCTAAATTTATACCACACCACACAGTGCCTGAAGGATAATTCGGAGCAGAGTAATTGATATTTAATGTTTTCTTCATGGTACACTAGATTAAGTCCCTTGGTTTAATGTATTTTGATGAGCATCTGAAAATCAGTTAGACACATGTAACTGAATTCACTGAATGGGATCAGAGAAGGGTCTAATGAACAGGATCTTACTTTTACGAGCAAGCCTCAAAAAAGCTGACTGCAAATTGGAGATCATTTGTATAATTTCATTTTCTAAAGAGCCAGAAGGCGCAAAAACAGTTTGACTACGTTGACCACTGGGCATGGTGTTGCTGTCAGCAGGAACTGACGCTGGTGTGAGGAGAAAGCAGACGACATGTGGCTTGACCTTGATTGTGTACAGCTGAGTGCTTGATTGCTGATGATGCAAGATGTCTGTCCCTGCGTCTGATTGGCAGGACAGTGTGGCCGACTGTGTTGATAAGAATCTTTTCCTTACATATAGCTTGACCATGCTTGGTTCATATTAATGTGCTTTTTAGCATTTCTGTTCACTTTTCCTGCTTAGCGAATGGAGAGCACAGATTGTTAATATCGCTAGGCACTGTATCCCTGATGTCACAGCCTGTATAATACAGTAAATTTAGTCAAATGCAATCCATGAAACCGAAAATACACACCTGAATAATATACTTCTCTGTACAGATTCTTGCAGCTAAATTTGTCAGAGAATGTAACATGTGACAGTAATCCTTCGTGCTTCATTAGCAGGGGCCTAATCTCTGACAACTTGCTCATATGGATGGAGGATTTGCAGGAAACATGGACGACTACAGTAGGCACTGGGATGTTTGCCATATCCAGGGCACCTGGTTAAATCCCAGCGTGTGTAATCAGAATACATGCAGGAGAACCCCTGGCCCTTTTCAGAGAACCAGTTTCTATCAGACTCAATCAAACCTGCAAAGCTCTGGCTCTAGCAGCTTATGTTAAGCTCACCTAAGGGAAGCTCTCCAAGAAATGTTTTTTTCTATCTACACTGGTGGAAAGAAACATTAACTCCTAATCTCTTAGTGGCCATATCAGTCTTATTAAATCCCCAGAGCAGATTAGACAAATTGCATCTTATAATCACGCCTTATCCTGGGGAAATGGAAACTGTGAAAATATCATCTTATCGTGGCGTCATAGCGTCTTATTCAAGGTACGAATCTTTATTGAATCCAATTTTGAAGGACAAGATAAATGTCTATAATTTTGCAGAGTGTTGACTGCGCTTCACTTTGAATTGAGACAATTCGATGGATATGCAGAAAATATATCGTGAGCACAGGCTGCAATACACTTCTAGTATTTCGCAGTATGTCAGTGAGTAGAGTGAACATTGGAAAGTATTATCCTCTGTATTAATGGTAAAAAAAAAAGATTAAAAAAAATATATATGAGGATAAAAGACAGAAGGAAGCTGGGCAAATCACCGTGAAGCACTGTAGATTGGACAATAGGACTAATGAACAGGGGACAAAGTGAAATTGAAGAAGACAGGATTCAGCCATCCCAGATAAGACTGAACTATACTTTATTCACATGTGTCATGTTCTATGATTCTTTCCATGCTCACATGTTAAGGAACCCTTGCAGCTGCTGACCCAGAAAGAAGACTGCCAAACATGGCACGAACATGATCTCAGACTGAGAAAATGTGTGTGTGTGCATGTGTGTGTGTGTGGCTTGTTGGTATGCATAAGGGGCCGAGTGTCTACCCGAGGGCAGAGGGATTGTAGCCTTCAGCGCACACACACACACAGACACACAGACACACACACACACACACAGGCTGATTCACAGCACATGGAAGAAGGCAGCTGGGAGGCAGTCAGGCTCACTACAGCTGTAGGTAAAATAGCTAAGGCCGGTCACAATACATATGGTGAGGACAACATGCTGAAAACCCAGTCTGTCCACATTCACCACAATCTATACAAGAATCTACTTCAAAAACAAGAAAAAGTTAAAATGATGAATTGTTTACTGCACGCTGTATGAGATCACATTGTATTCCTGACATCTTTGTAATCCCTTTCCAATACGTCACTTTCTTTCCCCGCAAATTATATTCCCCTTCACTGCTCCACTCCCACATCCTTCTACTTTCTTTTCTGTGTCAGGTCGAAGCGGCCAGCGCAGCCTTGATGTGTTTATGCTGTCACCTGCGGGACAGACCTGTTTCCTGGGGCCTGATGGGAAGGCGGCTCTGACTGGCTGGGAGGATCTCCAGTTTGACAACATCGGATGTGCTGGCCAGTAGCTGAGTAGCCTCCATCAGGGAGCAATGCTCTGTGCTGGTCCCGTCTATAGACAGAAGGATGTCACCTACATGCAACGCTCCACACCTGAAAGGGAGACGGAGGTTGTTGTCAAGCACAAAAAAAGCAAGTTATTGTCAGGAAGGTGTCTGTGGTTTGTCCGTCTCACCTCTCCACCACGCTGGCTGCCTTGATCTTGTCGATGATAATGACTTGTTTGCTCCTGTATATAGCTGTGGTGAGGCCGATCCCCAGGCTGGCAGAGGGACCTTTCGCTATCTCCACCAGCAGAGGGCCTGAGGCCTGCTGCACTGCCTCTGAAACAGAACACACACACACACAGACACACAGACACACACACACACACACACACATACACACGCACACATTGGACATAAGAGGCAAAGAAGTAGACTTACCAGATGCATCTAACCGGTATCTTTCTTCATTTTCTGAACTAATGGAAAAACATAATCTATTGTATGTGTGGAATATTTTGGGAAACTCAGAATAGGTTCCTGTAGTTGTACTGTATTTGATTCTTCACATATTCACACAGATCTATGCTGGTGTATCTACTCTTTCCTCTATATTAGAGTTACTAAATTTGAACTTAATCCTGGTGTCAAAATGAATTAACCATTGAACAAACAATAAAAATAACTGTACTACAAAAAATACTAGATGATGATACTTGTATATAGACCAATATACTTCACTTAATATTCATTTATGACAGTAGAGGAGAGCTTGTCATGGCTGGTGACATATGAGGCATCCTGTCCTGAAATATTTAGCATCACCAGGGCTTAAGGCATGGCAGGATGGCTCAGACAGACACACCAACTAATATTTGTCAAGTCAGAGAACAGTCCCGGTTAACACAAACCAGTGACTGTCACTGAAAGTCGTCCTGAGTGACGTGTTCTGCCTGGAAAATGATGTAAAGCAATGCCACGATCTTATCTGACACCATATGTAGGGACTTAGAGATTTATCTTTTCACAGTATACAAGATACATAATGCAATTTTCTTTTTTTTTGCAGGTGCTGGAGGGCAGTCAGTAGTTACAAGGAATCGTGAAAAAGGAGAATGCTGCACACTGCTCCCAATGCTGCCACATATTTATTCAACCGTTTTACAGCATTTTGACCCTCGGTCCTCATCAAGTATCTGACACCTGATACCTTGCTGATACCTGATGAAGTTCTCCATTTTCATGCTACCTTTCATGAAGCAGCCCTCTGCCATCTCTGCCCCCCCCCCACACGAGGAGCTCTACTATTAATAGAAACCACCTCTGTTATTTTCTTTCAAAGCCGAACTGCACAGAGACATTAAAACCTAAATGAGTATCATCATTAAGCTATGCGTGACAATTCCATGTTTTGTGGGCCATGGAATATCACCCATGTACCCTTTCACTGTTGACGTGCGCTCTGGGCCTGGGTGACTCCCCTGGTGGCGTCTCCAGCACCGACACTCACTCCCATCCAACGCAGCCAAACGGCCACATTATTTACCCTCAGAGCAATGCTGCCCTACCATGCCTCCACATATTCCCTGTGTGTGTGTGCTCACCCATGACGGAGACGTCATACTCAATCAGGAACAGAGCTTCCTGGCCGCTCTGCATCAGCATGGTCAAAGCGTCAGCGTGCTTCTCTCTGTTTAAAGGCATTCCGTCTATGCTCAATATGCGGTCACCGGCCTTCAGAGTGCCCTCTCTGGAGGAGGAGAGGAGGAAAGAGAGAGAGAGGGGGGGGGGGGGGCGAGTAGGAGAGGTTCATACAAGCGTTTAAACACCAGTCACAGTAAATCATTAAACAGTTCCACATGAGTGTCCCCTCCCAGGTGAGATGAAGGATAAACAAGATAAATGGCCGTAAATTCGATGGTGAATATTGTTTGTGCCGCTGCTGTTCAAGTGTTTTGGTGCACTCAATAATTTCACAGGGCAAAAGTGCAATGCTGCATTAGCCTCAGGATGAGCATTGACCTTTCTGCTTTGGAGATACATACATGTATATGTAGCCGTAACTCCATATAGGAGCTTGAGCATATATTAAATACGAAAGAAATAATGCGCATTTCAACATTATTTAGAAGTATTATTATTAGAAATCTAATTCCATGCAGATAGTAGACACATGATTTCACTGCAGACAAGGATAAGGCAATTAGTCAATTAATTATTTGTTAGGCCATAAGTTTAAACACACATGCACACTTACAGCACACAGTATAGACACACGCATGCATGCACACGACTCAGACAGGCTAACATGCATGCTCAGTGACCAAACAGGAATGCAAGAGAGCATGCAAACAGGTACACACACACACATACACACACACACACACACACACACACACACACACACACACACTAAATCATCGCATCCATTTCTTCACCTGTCAGCAGGACCCCCAGGCCGAACAAATGTAACCACCAGAGGACGAGACCTGTGCCAGTCTTCATGAAAGCCTCCTGGAGAACCAAAACAGAAATAATAAATCTGTGCAAAAAACACATAGATTTTACTGTTTGATATGTACAATAATATACAATCCAATATCCGATGCCACACTGACCTCTCATGACGAATCCAAAGCTGTTACCTTCCTTGTGTAAACACACCTCTATGGTCTTAGCTATGACACCTGAGGGGGTCTGGACTAAGAGTAGAGAAAAACAGAGTTTTTAGTTTTGCTCTAATATTAAATATGTTGTTAGCTATGTAAAAATCTTTGCTTACAAAATAACATTTTTGATTTTGGGGTCATCTGAGTTTTGTAAGTGCTGAGTCAGGAGAATGGACAAAGCATTTTGGGAAAAAAAAGTTTTAGTTGCATAGGGACAAGCTGCAAGGTGATTAGGTCAAAATAAGGTTAGGTTGCACATGCTAGAGTTACAAGAAATTAAGAAGTTAAGGTATGGCATTAAGAGTGGGCTGGTGGTAGCCAGGAAGTTATGTCCACGGCTGGAATCAAACTCAGGTCTCCAGGTCTGAAGCCAGTGGTCTATACCAGTGGTTCTCAACGTGGGGTCCGGGGACCACCAGGGGTCCTTGAGGGGGTTCCAGGGGGTCCCCAGCAAATTGGTGAATTGTTAAACTTCAGCATTATTTCATTCACAAGAAGTTAACACAATTAGAGAATGTAGAAGTATTACTGTTTTGATCATAGTTTGACTGTTGTCTCTCTACCTACAATACATAGTCATGGAATTCTGGACAAAATCATATCTAACAATAAAAAATATTCTCAGATTTGGGTCTGAGAGACAAAAACGGGGGTCTGTAGCTCTAATGTGGACTGAATTAGGGGTCCTTGATATGAAAAAAGGTTGAGAATCACTGGTCTATACCATCTGCAACCTCAACCAATCACTTGCAAAGTAGTAGGCTAATCTATTTTATGTGTTTCAATGACACAGTTTGAATGACCTAAGTGTCCAAGCATTGTCTATGCATGTGGTCCATCCCACAGGACTTCACCTACCAAACGGAGGCAGCTCATACTCCACCTCCAGCACCACTCGCTCCCCAATGTTCTTCAGCAGGCTAATGATTTCATCGTGGCGAAGCTTTGACAGGTTGATGCCATTCACTGACTTGATGTAGTCTCCCACATTCAACTGGTCACTCCTGTGGAGAGCGATGGACATTAAAGACCATCAAAATGAGATGCAGCCAGCCCGTTTGAAATGAACCCAGGCCTGTTTTTGGGGTGCTTTCATGTCTGCACTGTGTGAAACAGAAAAAGATCAAGATTGCCATAACATTATTTACACAGCGGCCATTTTGCACATTTGGGGTAGGAAGATCTTTCCGTTACAGCAGCCCAGCTATGTCCTTGTTGTGTACAGAATAGATGCACATCATACAAACATTTATCATTTCACAGATTCCTCACTGAAAAACATATGAATGGATCTCAAGAATGTGGAGGGATAGACTCCAGATAAGTAAGCTAGCTAACTTCCCTGCTAAATTCAAGCAGTCGTTGTAGTTGCTGTTCATTAAATTGCTAGCTAATTTCATCATTGGTAGGTCTACAAGTCCTCACTTATTAGTGAAAGTACTGCTAGTTTCATATGCCAGTCTTCCAGGTAATTTCCCACCCTGGGCGTCCAAAATGTCCGCCGTGTGAATAAGGTCAGTGCCTGTGTAACTATTGCACTAGTAGAATGAGCATTGTGTTATATCCTACATGTGTACATACAGTAATAACCCTATATTGCTTCAGGTGGCATCACTGCAGTGCAACCTCAATGTTTCAGGTCTGTTGTATTGTTAATTTCTATATATTCCTCTAATAAGTTAGCTAGATTGAAATGCTCCGTTTGTGGAATCTGTGCAGAAGGGTGAGCGTGCTGGAGTGGGACTGCTGAAATCCTCTCCTCTGCAGACGCTGAGACAGATGAATGTACATGGTGTCTCACATGTGACATTCTGAGTCAACATGCTGCTCATTGGGAAGCTAATTAAATAGATGTGCTGCCCTGCTGGCCCTCTCACCTTTGGGCTACTGCCAATCAGAGCAGTGACAGGGGACAGAGAGACATCGTCACCAGCAAAGCCACCCGGTCTGTCATCCGGTCCAGTCTCATCCCACAATCTCACTGTCTGTCCCTCTGTCTGCCTGTGTGTCTTTCCACTCAGTCAATTAGCTAACTGTAGGAGGATGAATTCAGTCGCGGGAAGACAAGCTGCTTGGTAGAATTAGCACAGTGACTGTCTTGACAAGCAATGGGATATTTTGCCAAGGCATTTCAGAGGGGTGGTGTCATTCGAACAGATTTTGCATGTGTGTGTGTGTGTGTGTGTGCCGGTGTGTGTGTGTGTGTGTGTCACAGTGTGTGTGTGTGTGTCACAGTGTGTGTGTGTGTGTGTGTTGAGAGAGGGGCCGCGGTCACATGCTGCTTAGTCATCATGAAGCGTGAGTGTTCCACTACATTTTCTTTTCATGTGGTTGACGTTGAGGAAAATGAGATTAATTGAATCTTAATTAAACAATCTCTGATGAAACAAGCTCACAGAAAAGAGTTATATTAAATAATTACTACTACACACTGAATTAGGCAGCAAATGACAAGAACTGGTAGTCTTTCGAAATGTTATCTCCAGCCTATAAAGCAGCGTATCTAACTTTCAATTGCCTGTCAGATTCCTTATTCATTCTATTCTATTCTATTTCTTAGGGGAATTTCTCACAGATACACCCTGTTGGGATATTCGTCCCAGGGTCAGTATCACCCAGTAAGAAGCTGATCTAATGCAACGCCTATGATCCTGAGGTTACGGTGAGCTGGTGTAGCTAGACAACACTTGTGCATGTGTGAGAGCAGAATAACGCGTCCGGACAGCTCGGTGTGGTTGCCAGGTTTTAACTGCATCATCGAGCAGAGATCTCACCTGGCAGCTAGCCCACCTGGCCGTAGGTTTGACACCCTGGGCTTGCCGTCCTTATCGGACCCTCCGGAGATGGTGAGGCCAAGGCTGCTGCCTTCCCTCTTCATCAGGTCCACAGTAGTCACTCCTCGGTACTCCTCTGCTGACACATATATACATAGGCACAGATCCACAGTCAGCATTAGCATCTGCCGGACAGATCCAGCCTATCTGAGAGGCAACTCAGACAGGATCTTTTCACCATCTTTTTTTGTCTTGATTTTCCCTTTCTTTCTTTCTTTCTTTCTTTCTTTCTTTCTTTCTTTCTTTCTTTCTTTCTTTCTTCACTTGCTCACTCAAAATCCCTCTCTCACACACATATTTTTTTTAGTTTTCTCACTTTCCTCTCTTTTCCTCATTCCTGTAAATCTCTAACACTCAGCGGATCTTTTTGATGGATTCAGAAGCGAGAGGATGGGGTCAGTTCCATAATAACACACTAAATTCTGATAATGGAATGAAATCCAATGCATAAATTGCAAAAGAGACTCACTGAGAAAATATGGCAGAATCATCAGTTCATAAATTGAAATTCAATTGTATTCTAGAAGTGAATGAAGTTCAGAATGAGTTTGACCTTAACTCTGATGGATAGCTGGCTATGGTGCCTTCAGACGTGGACTGAACTTGGTCTCATTCTGTCTCGTGGAGGGGCCCACATTGTGCTGTGCTGTTAAATCATGCTAAGTGAAGTCCACCAAGGGAGACCAGTGTGGTTTAGTACCATTGACAGGTATGCCACACAAGCAGTTTTTCATCTTATCTAAGCATTTATGAGATATTCAAAACAGCGCAACATCAAACAAAACACAGAAGACACATGGGTCTGCCTGCACACGCAAATGCAATCATTGTCTCAGTCAAAGTCATCATGACTATTCTTCTGCTTTATAAGGACACAGGTGAATTGGGCCCAGTAGCATGAATCAGACAACAGATAGAAAACAAAAAGTGGTAAAGCAGGGTTTGATTGTATTGTACCTGAAAGGCTGCGCCTCTGGGAGGAATGTGATTGGTCAGTTGCCCCAGAATCCTTGCCTCCTTTTGAATACGGGCCTTCATCTGAGGAGACAGCAGGGAAATACAGAGGCTGATTGAGGCGTTGTTAGGAAGCACTCTGACGATATGGTAGGAATCTCTGCAGCAGAGGGCTAAATGAACACAACCATCACATTCCCATTAGACATGATGACAGCTGCCACCACTTTAATGCTTTGAACTGCACCCTTGGTAATGTGGGGGTTCTGGAGGGAACCAGCAATAAACTAACAGCCAGATCCGTCAGGCATTAGCTAACTGAAACAATCAGCCTGAACTCAGGAACCAGGAAGGTCACTCCGCTTCGTTTCCAAGACAACCCTGTAAGAGGGTCAAGAGTTTAAAATAGCTCCTCTCCGTCTGAGGCAAAGACCCTGGAAAACCATTCATTTAACACAAGACTACATTTGTGGCAAGCTTGATGTATGCGACTACTAAAGCATGGGAATGTTCCTGAAGGAACAGCATGCGGTTAATGGACTGTTCGGGCATGGAGAGAAAATCATCATTTTCATGTCATTTACAGCAGCTGCTTCAGAAACCCGGGAAATGTTCAATCTGCTCTGCAGGGAAAATGTTTTTCCCCACAGTGGGAGCCATTTCTGACACAGCACTGGGCTGGCCCTAGATTAGCAGAGCCATTGCCTGGCCACCTGAACCTGAATACAGCTACACACGCATGTCAGCAGTCATAGTGATGAGGAATCTGACTTGGCACTTCTCTAATCCTGTCCACTGGGGATTACCTTTTCAGCTGGCCAGCACAGTGATTGAACATCATATTACAAACTTAAAGAAGAGCTGTGCCAAGTCCTCTCTTTGAGAGGGAAGAGGGAATGCCACTGCCTTATGCTATAGGCATCAAACCAAAGTCATCAAAATCTGAAGTCTTTGCTGGTCAGGGTTCTGTAATGACTCAAGTCAAGTCAAGTCAGGTTTATTTATAGCTCTTCATCACAAAAGCATGTCTCAAAGGACAAAAAACAAACCTACCTAAATCAAACTAATCAACAAGCAATTACAAAACAAAATGATGGAATACAGTGTACAAACAAAACAAAGCACAAGACACAAAATAGTATGTTGACCTACCAAACCTATCTACCCTGGCCTAACCTAACCTAACCTAACCTAACCGGCACCACCAACCTTAGACCCTCATGGAAGGCAAGGAAAAACTCCCAAGAAAACCTTATTAGGAAAAAAATGGAAGAAACCTTGGGTGGGCCCATTCATAGAGGGATCCCCCACCGGGACGACTGAGCGTACAATAGGTGTCGGGACAAAACAATATAATAAACATTTATAACCCCCTTAGCCAATAGCCAATAAAAGTAAACCAAAGCAGGATATACTTGCATTTGCTCTAGAGTTCAGTTCATTTAAGAAATGATACCCCTAGATGTTTATGAAAGCCTAAAGGTTTATTTGGCATGATTATCTGTGCTGATATGAGAGGACTGAACTGGGGGAAGTGAGTGCTCGGAGCGCATCAAACCCATCGCCTTGTCTCAGTCCACATCAGGTTTCCACATCTGTCCAACTGAAGACAAAGCCTTTAGACAACTGACAGGCATGGATCCTTTGTCAGACTTTCTCTGATCTGAAATGTTTAGGCAGGCCCTAGATACATGGAATACAAAAGAAAAATCAGCCTTTCTTTGCACACAGCTGGATGATTCAGACCTGGACCACAGAAACTCTGTAAAGATAATATAATCAGGAGTAATTGAACGTGCATCTTTTGAAATGCAAGGATGTACAGAATATGCATATGCATACTATGATAATTCACAACCTTTTATGCACATCCTTGCACAAATATCCTGTTCAACAGCTTTGAGGCACAAACACACACACACACACACTGTGGGTGACACATCAAAGACACATTAGGATGGGCAAAAGCATCGTAATCACACAGCTTCCTGAGGGCTCTGACAGTCCAGCAGCTGTCATTGCAGTCAAAAGGCAACATTAGCTCTGGGTTACGCAGACCCAACGCACTGCACGTGACTGAACACTACTGTACCATCAAGCCGTCCCCCAGCCATCCGCCTCCGGCTTAAAATAACCATCAGTGACCCTAACGGGCAGAGTTAGGATCACGATTGATCTGATAAATAATGAACAGCCCCAACAGTAAAACAACTATGGAAAAACAGAGTCTAGTGTGTTGTCTTTGAAGAGGAAGTTTGCAACTGGCTCAAGGATGAAGTTTGTACAACTACTCCAGAAGTGCTGCATCTAGAGGACCTTGAAGCGTCGCACTGACTAAAATAAAATTCGAAGCACCCGCATAAATATCTGGTGAGTCAATTAACTCCTAATTTAATTCAGGGCACCGCATGCCATCCCTCTCACAACCAATCAGAATGTAGGTTAAATATGGGGACAGCACTGACAATGGCAATGAAATCACAATGCTATTTTCAGATGTAAAACTTTATTTATAAACCGGGCTCCACCAGACCCAGTTTACATTGCTATATCTGCCCCAATTATAAATGGCAGGATGGTATGTGGAGCTGGTACTCAAGTCCAACGACATTTCAATCTCTTGTGCTCTGTCACTGCTGTAATGTGTGCATTGTAATGCTTCCACTAGGCAATCCATTACACATGTACATTCTCCAAAATCGAATTAATGAGAATTAATCAACAAATCTGCATTCTAAAAGTACAAATTATAAATGGAATGGACATGAGAGGTGAAGGTAATAACTCCCAGTTGCAGTGGCTGCCCTTCACATGAACTGCACATTTAACATAAGCAGGTCTTGACATGTTAGTCAATGCTGTTCCAGGTGTTATTTAAAGCCACTGACCACCTCTTGCCTTCATTCATCTACTACTACTACTACTACTACTACACACATGACGAATCTCTTGGCACTGTGCGGTGAAGATGAAAGAGTTTCGCTCTTACCAATGCTGTTCTTGGTATCTCTCCTCAGACCACACAGCATGGCTGAAGTCTATTCAGTGCATCCACCTTGGGGAAGTAACCTTGCTGATCTTTTGTTCTGGGTGGTGAGCTGAGGTTTCACCTGAGAAAAAAAGTAGGTTCCCCCTAGAGACCAAGTCTCACCCACTTAGATAAAGCAGGAACACCATCTTCGTTTCTTCATTCCTCTGCCCTAACTCCGGCATTCTCTTGACCTCCACTGTTTGTAGAAGCCAGTGAAGTCCTCGGGTCTAGAGGACAAATTCTGATCCACAGAGGGTCTCTATGTTCCCCTCAGTTTAAACTTAGTGACAAAGAAAGATGTCACATATCAAAGAAAGATGCCAAATAGCAAACTACCAAGCTCTCTTTTTTGTTGATGTGCTCTCCCTATAAGATCCAAGACAGGGGAAGCAATGATAAATGTCCTTTTCTTGCCATCTTGCTATGGTTCCGTTATTGAGGTTTTCTTACTAGTCGCTCGATCTTTTCAAGAGGATTAATCATCCCCCCGTTCACACACTCACATGAGCTCACACACAGACCCCCTCTCTCTCGCACACAGCTAGAGTGAGTGTGTTTGAGCAAATTCTCTCTCACTCTCTCTTTCTCTCTCTCTCCCTCTCTCTCTCTCCCTCTGCCAGAGGGGTGCAGTGAGGCAGACACACACCCTGCACACACGACAAAGTCACTCCCCCCCCCCACACACACACACACACACACACACTCTTTCCTCACTTACCACTCACAAACACCCTTCATGTGCACAACCCCACACACACACTCTGACATTAGACACCTACAGCACAACTGCACACTAAACTCTCCACACAATTAACACCACCCCCGCATTCATTGTCATACTCAGCCCTTGCAGAGTGCCAGGATACAAGCAGTCACGTATTTCTCACATGTAGACAGCCCCAATTTTACCCAGCTTTTATCTACACAACGCTATTATCTCTCTCTCTCTCTCTCTTTCCCTCTCTCTCATTCACACACACAAACACACAATGGCAAGCTCACATGCAAAATTGCCCCTACCATTCCAGAGCATGACAACTGCCTATTCAAGAGCATCTCTATAAATTATAGTGTTACAGATAAAAATACCACACAGTTGTCGAGTGCAGAGTTGTGATGATGGATTCTACTTTTCATCAGATTCTGATCATGCAAAAATGTGGAAATAGAAGAATAAAGGAAAAAAAGGAGATAAAAAATGGAAGAAAAAAACTGTGTGTGGATTCAGTCCCAGCTTGACTGAAAATGAAATGCATATTGTTTTATTCCTCCCAAGGGCTGTGAAACCCACCGTCTCATTTTTCCCCCTCGGGAGGGGGAACGGGCCTCTGCTAGTCCCACACCCGCTGGCTTCAGTCCACCCAAACACAGAGGGTCTAACTCGCCTGTTGACTGACCCATAGCCACACCTGTCTGACCATTTGTCATGCACACAAGCCTCTACGCCTCCCTCTTCCTGCCCCCCCACCACTAACCAACACCCTCCCAGCCTCATCCCCAGCCCCCCTAAACCTTCCACCTCATTTGTTTTGGTCACCATGGACAAACTGTTATCATCTCTGAGACCTGGAGGAAGGGAAATAACAAGTAAAGGCAGCACAAAAGCACCAGGTCCAACAGAGGCACAAGTCAAACAGCACATCACAGCACCACCGCTCATTTAGATACACCAACACACAGTTGCATTAGAAATTCTCCATGTGAAATAACATCCGCTATTGTGAGACTGAATATTTCCAAGATTTGTAAAGTGATTACAAACAAACATTTCCGTGTTTCTACCCACTGTTGCACGGAGCCTAATTAGTCAGCTCTTCCAGTGGACACAATACTCTTTGGCGTAGATAATTTCCTCTGAGACTTTTGTCCTTAATACCCCATTTACAATGTGAGCGAGCATAGTGTTTCAGAGCGAGACTAATTAATTTCCAACAGAATAAAGAGAATCGGGAGACAGAGCAGTGTGTTGGACTGATAAAAACCCATGGGAACAGGGCAGCCAGCGTAGGGTAATAATAAAAATGGACTCTTTTGCACTTCCTCTAGACCAGAAATCAACATTATCAGTGTAGAATAAGTGATTATGCACTGATTAGATCAAGAAAGCAGAATTAAACATTTTTTGTGATGACATTAGCACAGAAATAAAGGCTGGAGCTCAAAAAGCAAAGAAAGGCACTAAGACAGGGAATTTGAAAAGTCATGACATTCAAGAACAGAATGAGCTGTGTCTTGTTTCAATCGTTGCAATAATGTTTCAGCAAGTCTTTTTTTGCGAATGCTGGCAATTTTTCCAGTTTTCATTGAAATAATCGTAGCTAATCAAACGTCCTTTTGAAAGTAGCCCACATTTTCCTCTTTTACTGTGACTGCAAGAGCATTCTAGGCATGAAGGCCTGGATCTGAATCTTAAGGGACGCACTCATCAATCAAACTGACCACAGTGCCATCTTATGGTGATCTCCTCCAATTGCAAGCAAACGTCTCAAAAGCTGAAATGACTCAAACTGTTGTCAGCCAGCACAGATCAGTGAATGACAAAGAAAAGCCAGAGGAAGGGGACATGAGTCACACATACTCATATTTCAGTGTTCACCTTCAAGGTAGGTCAAAAGTCCAGATTTAGTCGAGCAAATGCTCCATTTA
Organism: Centroberyx affinis; assembly: GCF_046629955.1. Lineage (NCBI taxonomy): Eukaryota > Metazoa > Chordata > Actinopteri > Beryciformes > Berycidae > Centroberyx > Centroberyx affinis. The sequence goes on from NW_027279222.1 coordinate 239,605, forward strand.
ACTAACAGGCCTGCTTGAGACATCAACCCAGACATGTTTGTTCTCTGATCTTTATTTAGATCAAACAGCACACATGGCTATATAATCAGTTGACTATTTAGGGATTTACACATCAACTTAAAGCCAAGTCAAAGACTGTCAGCTTCAGCTGTCTCACCTTGGACACACTTCTCAGGTCTTTGTCATGTCTGTTACTTCCATTTTAATTTTAGGGTCATATATGTAGGTAAGCAAAATCCTCGAACACCCAAATTTATCCATCATCTTCCATCAAAATAGTAATGATGATTATGAATAGTTGTATAATTCTATGTAGTTAAATGGTTCAACACTGCATATAACCATTTAGAGCTCTGACTAAATTGGCAATAAACTACAATTGCCTCCCAAATCCTGCATGTATCTTGTTTTACAATATAATAGACAAATCAAATGAATATAAAAAAAAACATTTCCCAAAACAAATTATTTTTTTCATATAGGCTTTACCTTTGGTCCTCCCTCTGATGATGCCGAGCCGACATCTGAGAGAAAAAGTGAACATCCTCCTCTTTCCTCCTGCAGACCGGCTTCCTTTCCTCAGGGAATCTGCCTGAGGAAAAGCCAAGGTGAAGAGCTTGGGATTCAGGTGTCCCTTTCCAAATATCAACCGTGCTGACATGCTCATTCTCTGACCAGTGACAGGGAAAACAGGATTCTGTCCTTTTCCTGACAGTCACCATCTCTGAAACATTGCAGTCTCTGCCTGTCCTGCTGTTTTCATGTTCTCCTCCCTGTCTGGAGGACTTCCAGTCCTCTCAGGTGTGTCTTCCAAACCGGTCAAGAAGCAGATGCAAAATTTTCAAACAGGAAAGATTCAGGTCCAACACTGTGCCTATTTTTCCAACCATCTTTGGTAAGTCGGTTCCACATACAAATGGCCACAAGCTGACAGGCTAAATAAATGTTATGTTTTTGCATAGCTGGCAATGTCAGTTTTACATGAACAGATGGCACAGGGCTAAGGGCTGTGGGGCACAGCTTGCCTGCCAGAATGCAATGGAAACTTTCTCCCTAGGAAGCTGGCTGTTAACGTTGCAAAACAATATACAATCTGAGCTGGCCATTTCTAGGCAATAACATTTGACAAAATCTGATAAGAATCAAGTATGAGCTAACTGGCTGAGGATTAGACATGCTTTTATGTTTTGTCCCAAACTGAGCCCATGCCTTTAAACCAGGTCCTGGATAGAGCCTGTGAGTAGCCCTCCACACATCTCCTATGCATGCTCTAGCTTCAGAATGTACTTTGAAAGCATGAACATACAGTATATTGGCCTTATAAGCTGTAATAGGTAAGCATGTTTCATTATAACTGTACCCTTGTTCACATATTTGAGGGAAAACAGTGTCAACACAAAGCTATCTGGGTTCCCTCCGTTTACAATATGGGTCAAGACTCTTCTTCAGGCATCTTGCCCCTTTTGTTCTGTCCCAACATCCGGTCATCTGGAAGGAGCTGAGGAATAACCCCCTTTACCTCAGGGAGAATACAACTGGCTGTGGTGCAATCGATGTAGACACTAGTTCATGTATTTCCTTACTATTTTCATGCCTGTGGAGCATTCTGAAATACCTCTACTCTCAAAACTACAATGGCTAAATTGAACTACCAATTAAATCCCCAGTGACTGCTAAACCGGAGAATCACAAACATGCAATAAAGTAAAACAATCTATGAGCCAAGTTCCATTTTTAAAGAGATTTTTATTGTGAAAATAATGGGCAGATCACTCGTTCTCCTCGCTCCTGAGCCGGGCGTTGGGGTTGGTGATCTTGATGGCCAGCTGAGCTGCCCTCTCCACAATCAGCTTCCTGTTCTTGGAGGAGACGTTGTGGGCGATCTCAGCGCAGTGGGTCCTACAGAGACAGAGAGAAGGACGTTAAAAAATTACAGCATGTTTTAATAAATTCAATGCTTTCAGACAGAGTGACAAGTTTAAATTGAGAGGACGAGTTTAGTTGAGAGGTAGAAAAACACTGACATATCAAGGTACTCTTAATTCTTTGTGGCACTTTTGGGGATCTTCACAATAAACCTACAATGCCCATATACAGTACAAGTGTAAATAAACTGAGCTCACAGTTTGATACAGATTTGCAAAACCATATCCATTTAAAACCTTGTTTTTTCCTTTAATGTAGTCTTTAAAAAAAAAGCAGCAAGTAGTATAACAATCAGTTTGACAACACTTCACAGAAACCAGGTGATGCATACACACCTGCAAGATAAAGCTGTATATAAAGCTGTATGTCTTCCATTGAGTTACAAAATTGAAACCTAGCCTGTTATCCACTACTGTGCCAACAAACGTAGACAGGGCTCAATAAGTTCTATAATCTTCTGGCAGCATTAGCATTATTAGGAGTTTTGCTGACCATAATTGTGACCAGACAGCCTGACACCTCAATGTCTAGGAAATTAGCATGCAAATGATCTCCCTGACCACCCCGATAATCCTAGCCAGAATAGGCAATCAATCTGCGGTGACATCTTATTAAATTTTAGCTAAACTACCATTGTCTTCTAGCAAAGTTCTGTGGACACAGGTAACATACTTGATTTGAGCCATCTAGATAGTGAACGTATGATTTCATAAGCAATCCATTACAATCAACAGATGCTGTGAGTTCCTATGCACAGCCTTTAACGGCTTTATGACAAAACCTGTGACAGCAGAGCTAGTTTTAACCAATGCTGCTTGTGATTTGGTGTTAAAACATTTTGAGTCAACTGTTGCAAGGGAAAAAACACTTGGCTCTTCTGTGAGACATGTATTAAAACAGAATAAAGCCACAGTGTTTACGCTAAATAGCAATATAATGGCTCATTAACAAAGCACACATTTGCTTTGTGAAAGCAGCCCAACTATTATCACCCAGCTGTGGTCTCATGGATCCGAATGTGTCCTGCAGATGTGGAGGGTGGCACTAATTTTGGTTGAGACCTGGGATCGCTCCCAGGTTCATTACAGGATCAGTTCCAGTAAGTGTCACAGTTTAATAAGGATACCTGGATACTTCTATCATGATATGAACGACTGTGCTGTATTTTTTATTTTTTTTAAACAGACTGTGCATTGAGGCAAGATGATGAATTTTCAGTTTATCTAAAAATTCCCAACAGCGGGGGCCACCAGAGCTAAAGTAAAGACCACAGTAGCCATACTTCAGTCTCACAAAGGCTCTGACTGATGGAGATCTGGTAGACCACATTCAATAAGCCTCCGAGAACAGAACTGGAAGAGAGCTAGATACAGGATCTGTCAATCCCGCAGACAATGACAAATCATTAGATGAACTGCTTGTCATGTCCATCTAGCTTTGACCAATGTGGAGACAACTACATTTCAAACAAGGTGCTACATGTGACTTCCCAGTGCAGCATGATGCCTCAGTCACAGGGAACAAGTCTCCACCACTTTTAGCAGGTGATGTGTTGGACTTCCCCAGTCTTCGAAACAGTCTACACCATCAATACCACAAAAACTGGGCTGAAAAAGGCTAAAACACCTCCAGAGAATGACCAATGTCACCAAGTTTGGGGTCAAGTAGATTAATGGGTAAGATCATCTTAATTGGGGCCGGTCTCAGGAAGCAAGATTAGTGGGTTACCAAGCTAACTTTGGGCTTAACTCTGGCTTTTCAGTCTCACGACGGTGGCTCATTGTTGAGCTGGGAACATCACCATGGTAACTTGGGCTGCACAGCTAGCCTGCTCTGGGGAAGGTTATGCTCAGGCTATCACATCCAAACATTAAAACCCCACCTCCTCACTAACCAACTCTGGAAAAATGGCGTCACCTTGGACTTGGGTGCACAGACAGAAGGGCTCTTTGCAGGGAAACCATTCGCTTTCCCTGATATTTATTATATAAGAGATATAATCAATGTGTCTCCAGGCGATTTGCCCACTCCGGCTACAAAAGAGGGCTTCCTCAAATGGCAGGTAGCTTACATTATTTGACTGCAGTTATCAATAATGAATACAATTTATTGTTGCATAAATTGTGCTGAAATTCTTTCATAGGACTCCCCAGTGTGATTTGTGCAATAGATTGCATCCATTTCCTCATCAGCTCAGCCCTGGGGAACATGAGACCGACTTTGTGAATAGAAGATCTTTTCAAAGCCTCAATTTGACGACAATATTGTATCCATGAAAAATATTCCCACTGTGCCTTAATGACGGCATTATGATAAGCCCATTTATTTATACCATTTGCAATTTTCCTCCAGCAAACCTCTCTAGCCTTGGCAGCAGTTTTACTTTTCACTGTTCATGATTTTGTTTTGCTCGTGTTTATTCATTATAACAGTTTATTCTTTAGAGAAGAACATGAATGTTAGTAATGAATTCCCCCCCCCCCCATACTTCTACAGTGTACTTAATGTGCTGAAATTGACAGATGTTTACGTAACCCCACAATTGTTTAGTCTACTCTTAGCTTTTGTTGTGTATTTTTTCCTGGTATTTTTATTGCTTATTTTTATGTTCAAGTTGTGTGCTTATATTTAAATTCCTTGCTGAATCCAATTCCTTTTGCTGCTGCAATGACCTCATTTCCCCACAGAGATCCATAAAATGTCATCTTACCTTAAATAAACTGCTCTGAATTAGAGCTGCAACGATTAATCGATTAGTTGTCAACTATTAAATTAATCGCCAAGTATTTTGATAATTGGTTAATCGGTTTGAGTAAGTTTTTAAGAAAAATAAGTCAAAATTCTCTGATTCCAGCTTCTTAAATGTGAATATTTTCTGTTTTTTTTACTCCTCTACGACAGTAAACTGAATATCTTTGGGTTGTACACAAAACAAGACATTTGAGGACGTCATTTTGGGCTTTGGGAAACACTGATCGACATTTTTCACCATTTTCTGACATTTTATAGACCAAACTACTAATCGAATAATCACGAAAATAATTGACAGATTAGTCAACAATGAAAGTAATCGTTAGTTGCAGCCCTACTCTGAATGCTCTCCATGTTGCAGACAAAAAAACACCCCTTTTGTAAATGCACTCATAGCTGGATTAGAAAACCTTGGGTTGACAGAGGGAGTTGGTAACCAACTTTGTGAGACCGGTTTGCCGGGATCGCTGTCGTTAGGTTTTTGTGTAGCCAGCTATAACAAAGATACCCTGACTATGTTAAATTTCCTTCGTGAGACAGGTCCCTGCCCCTGTAAAGCCCCATTACCTGCCATAAGAAGCTTGATGAGTCTCATGGTTGTGACCATTGAGCCTTGTTTTGTTTAAAGGTCCAGTGTGACTATTGGAAAAACTATCAGTCAGATTTGTTTCTAACTGATTAGAGGCTCTAAATGAAGATGGTTTGACATTTTAGAGACACTTCTGCGTACTTACTTATCAGGGCCTGCAGTGTTTGCATTTAACTACTAACTCTCAACCTTTTAGTCCTGAATGAATCCTGGATTGATTAGTTATTTTCTCATCTGATGACAAAGTCAAGACAGCTACTTCAGCACTGCACAGGTGTGATCTTGTCTTATTGTCCTTATATTGAAACCAATCTACTTGAAAGTAATCGCAAACACAACTTACTTGTTGCTCATCATCAGGACCTCAAGCTCCTTGATGTTGTGCACCAGGAACTTCTTGAAGCCAGTGGGCAGCATGTACTTTGTCTTCTTGTTGCTACCATAACCAATGTTGGGCATCAGCATCTGACCCTTGAACCGCCTACGGACCCTGTTGTCAATACCTCTGGGCTTACGCCAGTTTTTCTGTTGGGAGTTAAGAAAATGTTCAGGCACTTATCACTCGCATTCTTACCTTGCAAGTAAAATCAATTCTGTCACACTGCTTTGCATCTTGCATCAAACAGACACTTACCGCAATCTTGACATATCTGTCAGACTGGTGACGAATAAACTTCTTGGTTCGTTTTTTGACAATCTTAGGCTTCGTTAGGGGCCTGAGGGCTGCCATGGTGACTGAGGACAGAAGAAAAACAACAGTCAGGTACCATTAACATTACATGATCAAGTCAGTTGAAGGGCTGCAGCACTATACCAGAATGTGGCATTCAAAGCAAGGAATTATCAACATCAATCACATTTGTCGACTTGCTAAACGAGTTGACAAATATCAGGAAGGGGAGGGAAGTATGGGAGCTGATGAGGTACTTGATGAATGGTTGTCTCACTCAGGAATAGCCTTATAAGAGATAAAACTCATTAAGGACAGCAGCTCAAGTAAAGACTGCCAGAGGACGTATAAGGATCCTACTAAAAACCAGTAAGTCTATATCCATCTTACGGCGGAGTGAACAGCTAGGTAAACGCGGTGACCAACGTCAGCCAAGTCAATGTTTAGCTAGCTGGCCATGCTAATGTTCTTCAAACGCTCCGCTGAGTCTTTAGCTGCACGGGCTGCAGTAACGTAACCGTTTGCGGAATTATACATTTGTGAAACGTCCACCTATAGACAGAGGTTTGCTAGCCTGAATTTCACAATATCCAAGTATAAGCCACGCTCTAAAGCAGGCCTTCACTCAATACTACAACCATCATGGGAGGAAACATGGTAACCGAGAGCAAGCCGCTCTCAGACAACACCTCGCTCCAAACTGCGATAATACAGTGGGCACAAAACGACAATATGGCCAATTTAACACCGTGTGCATAGAGTTGACAGTTATGAGTGATAATGTCGTGTTTTTATATTCGGATAATGTGTTTAAACGCGAGGATGAACATAGATTGCGTTCACTCACCCGCCGATGTAATCCAAAGAGGGACTCTCGCGACGGCGGAAGGAAAGAAAAGGACTTCCGAGAGTGCTGCAATGGATTATGGGTAGTGTATTTTCTGAACTACTGTATGGAAATTGATAAGGTGTGTCCTGGATTCCTGGATTTTACACGTTTTACTCAAAAATAATAATTAAAAAAACCCCGATTAAATAGTATCAAAACAACAAGACTGTCATGTTTGTTGTTGTTTATTGTGTGTTCACTCACTGCTGTACAACCCCCAAAAGCGGAATTTGACAGATGTGCGCACTTCCTGGACTATTACAATTTGGGGAGCTTGTTGTGTTTGCTCAAACTTAGATTAATATCTTTACAGGTCGTGTATCGCAGCGTGGCCTGGTAGCCCAACACCACAAAGTGAAAGTGATTCTAATATCCAACTCTGAAGAGGACGTATAGGCTATAACTGAGAAACTCTACAGGATACGGGTGGAGTATAAAAAAAGTATATGATCTACCTTTTTGTCACATGATTTCTGCTTCTGATGTAGTCGAGCGTTTCAAGACTCTTATTTAATACTACATTCTTAAAATTTTTTGTGTCGAATTATTTTTCAGCTGGTGAGAAATGGAAAATAAACCAATCGCAAGGTGAGCGTTGCTTTATTTTTTTGGGGGGGGGGTCTTCATAGCCTACTCCAAACTAAGTATAGTGTCTTGTTTTATGTTTCACGGCCTGTTGTTTCCCGTTACTTGCAGTGGTCACGATTTTTACGGAGCGACGAATCAGGGTTACATACCTACCGCAGAGGGGGCACCTGGTAGGTCCCATAAATATTATTATTACATTGAACTTGAATCCATTTTGTTATAACATTCATATTATCCCATGTAATACTCTATATACCATGCTTCAGTGGTCTCACCTATCACACGCACACACACACACACACACACACACACCCCTTGACACACACACGCACGCACACACACGAACGACCATTCTTGAAGTTATACTGTTTTCGTGACGTCATTTTCTAGCGGGGGTAAGCTTGTGAGCTTGACACAAGCTTACCTGCTCTCGGCACTGTCAGTAGGCTACTCACTTGTGTGGACTAGTACACTGAATTGAACAGAATTGAATGTTTGTCAGGAGACTGACCCCAGCTATCCTTCAGACTTTAGTCTAGCTTTGCTTTGTGGTAAAACATTTCTGGATGTCTGATCACATGGAGGGACAAGGTAAGTCACTTTTAGGCTTGGTGTTTCATGTAAAGTCTAATTAGCATGTTACACTTTAGGAAGCCAAAGAAACAGCAATATTTTCTGATAGGTTAAGCAGTGGAGTGTTTTTGATATGTTCACTGTGTTATGTGTTATTTTACAAGATTTTGCCTCTGAGCGTCCAAGAACCCCAGTGCATTTCTACCACTGAACTGGTTTGTCTGGTTTATTTCAGCAATGTTTGCCCCACCCACAGCCGAGTCCCACGGCCCCAGCGCTCCTCCGGCCGGCATGTTTGACAGTGTGCCTGGCTATGAAGGAACAGTGGCTGGAGGAGGAGGTACAGTATGCAGCTCTGAATCCACGGTGGTCCTGTTTGTCGCCACTGATAGCCTCTATGACACAAGATGTCCTCAAAATATTGTCACATTTAAAAAAGTCTTGTGAAACACTGAGTGATTTCTCTGATGACTAAGCAATGATTTGATGAGTTATGTCGATCTAAACTTTCATCATGCCTAAAATTGCCTAACCGATCTACTGTAGGTGGATTCCTGCCTCCTCCCATGCCTGCCTACCCAGTTCCTCAGCCTGAACCCGGACCTTCACAACCACACTGGAAGTAAGGCTTGCTTTTTTTTAATTGACTGCAGCAAACATTGCAAAAGGTTTGGCTATGTTTTAAAAATGAGAATATGGGGGCCTCCTGGTGGGTCAGCGGTTTAAGGCACGTACTATGCAACCGCAACATCCTGGGTTCAAATCCGCGTGTCATCTCCCTCTCTCTTCCCCTTTTCCTGTCTCTCTCAACTAACTGTAAAGCAGAAATGAAGACACACTGTGCATCCGCTTTGACTTCCTCGTGGGATATAACGCACATATCTTTGTCTCACAGTATCCCATCTATAACTGAAGACACTGCCCGGGACGCCTTCGTCCTGTTTGCCTCCAGTAAGTGCTGCTACAATTCAGCACCAGCGAAGGACGGTGTGATAACCAACATGGAGGCGTTCAATACATACAGGGTGAGAGGAAGCACTTTATCCATGTGCTATAAAGCCAGGACACCAAGTTTGTTTCCATCTACATTATAGAATAGAATAGAATAGAATAGAATATACTTTATTGTCCCAGAAGGGAAATTTGTCTTGGGCACAATGCTGCATACAGTTGCTCCATATAAAAGACACATTAAACAAGACAACATAACAAGACACATTAAGACAGTAAAGCAATTATAAGTTATCTGTGCAAGGTATCACGATGTCTGTCAAGAGGCAACACATTTGATCACAATAAAGTGCTGTGCAGCCGTAGTAAAAGATTATCAATAATATATAGTCCATTTGCATCAAGTGTCCACTGATAAGAAAATTGTAAGTGTTTATAGTTGGTGCATACCCTCACTATGAGCCACAATGTGTATTAGTCAGCATTATTGTTCAATAGCTTGATCGAGGCTGGAACAAAAGAGAGTTTCAGGCGATTAGATTTGCGCTTTGGTACTTGGTACCTTCTCCCAGATGGCAAAAGTTCATATTCTGTGGGTCCTCGAGAATTTTGTGTGCTTGCTTTATGACAGCTTGCTCGTAGAGGGACTGAATGGGCTCAAAGTCCTTGTTTCCTTGTTTATTTTGGTCACCTTTGTTTCAAAGAGAATATTTGCGATTTACAAAATAGTAACACTGAATGGATGATGAATGTCAACGTTGCTGCATTAAATATCAAAAGCTAGTTTTCTTTAACTCCCCATATTATACAGGAGTTCTTTAAGTCTTCTCAAAAATGGAGGGGGTGTGTGTGTGGGCGGGGTCAAGGCCTCAGAACATTTTAGATGAAGGAATCATATTAGAAAGATTAAACAAGAAGTCTGTTGTCTTTTTAGATGTTGAATAACTAAAGCAAACAACATTAAATCATTCAATATAAACCAGATTCAAGAAAATGACTTGTCTTGTGCATCATGAATTTTCTCCTCTGCTTTATCTTAGTATCGGCTGGAAACCTTTACTGAGTCAAGATCTACAGAGTGGAGTCAGGAGCCGTACAATGGTATGTTATTATTACCTAGTGTATCATTGAGTTTAATGTTTTATCTTCTGCTGTCAGTCAATTGTTGAGCATGGCTGACTGACAGCTCAGCACCAATTGAATATGTTGTTTTCTTGGATCAGGCCAACCAGTCGACGCCTACTCCCAGCCACCTCCAGGGCCTTGGGATATTCCGGCTAAAACCCCCAGTTTCTTTCAAGATGGCAAGCAGGTTATCAAGGTTCCCTACACGTCATCTGTGAAGGTAAATCCTCATTAGAGCACTAATATGTAAAATATGTCTGGAGAAAAAAAAGATAGTGCTTTCATACTTCATTGCTGTTGATATTGGTTTTTGCCATTTTTCCTGATGAGTACCATTTCATCTACAGAACTGCCATCTTTGTTTGGGGATGGGGAGAAACCCTTGCAAAGATTGTTCTGGTGCTGGTAATGTAAGTAATTTTAACAGGCTTCATCAGAGGTTGCTTTGGGACCCGTACAGAGTTCATCTGATCATCCTGTCATTTCTGCGTTTTCTTGCCCCTGTCAGAAAGTTTGTTGGGTCTGCAATGGATCTGGTTATCGCCACGGAGACGATCGATGCAGCCACTGTAATGGCAGAGGGAGAGAAAAGTAAGTATTCTCTCATTGCATAACGATAGATTTCCGGCAAAATAATAGGGACAATAAGTATAATACGTTTATTATACAATATGTAGTTTCTGAACAATTACTGACAGTCAAGTGACATTATTCTGTTACAGTTGCAACCACTGTCATGGCCAAGGATCAAAGCAGTGTGGGACGTGCCATGGAAAACGACAGCTTTTGGTCTACATCAACCTCAGTGTGAAATGGTGCAGTTTCCTCATCATGGTTTTATTCAAGAATATCAAACATGACTAATGCGATGACTCGTCTTTCCTTACAAATCTGAAGGTCATCTGCAGTTATAGTGGCTTGTCATTGTTAATTATAATTGTTGTAAAGTTAAACATGATTTCCTCCTTCTGTATGCATATTTGTCCAGGACTAATAACCAGGACAACTATGTTGTGGAACAGTCAAGTGGACTTCAGGTGGCCAACCTTAGCAAGGTGTCTGGCAAGGAGCTGTTCAGAGACTCTCAGTACATGGTAAAAGACCTAATTATGGGGGAGGGTCATGCTTTTTTATTTTCAGTAGGTGAATCGCATGTATAAAACTGTTTAGGTTCAGAGAACATGCACAGCAATATTTATAGAATCAAAAATATTTGTTAGACAAGTCCAGAGGTTGTGGGTGTTCAGGGGCAGAGTCTTAGGGGCATAGCCTATATTTAAGCCTATAGCCTATAGGCTATATGTTATGGTAAATGTGAGGAAATGGTAAATGTATACATTTACCGGAAAATGTGTGGGCGGGGCGGTAAATATATACACTTCCCAAGGTAAATCTGGTAATTGTGGACATTTGCCGGTTAATGTGAGTGGAAAATGCTAGTCACAGTAGTGCAAGGCGCTGTCATACTCTTGTCACTACCAGGTAACTACATTTTGTTGTGGGTACGACATACCACATGGCCAAATTATCTCTTCTGATTGGCTTCTGTGAGGCGCGGGACATTCATTAATGTAGCCAAACATTACAGTTGCAACCATTGTGGCAAACCATGAATTAGTGCATGGTAGGTTTTCATGCACGCTCTCCTGGTTGATCCGCATCACAAGCTGAAGATGGAGCGCATCTGAGGCCAATTTTACTATTATTTTTTCCATATTTTCCATATTTTCGGTTGACATCCTAATATGGATATGGATAATATGTCAGCAGAGCATTCAATGACTGTGAAAGACCCTTGCATTACTGCGACTAGCATTTTCCACTCACATTAACCGGCAAATGTAGTCTACATATTTTCCAGATTTCCATGGGAAATGTGTAGTCTACATTTACAAACTCAGTGGTAAATATACCCATTTACCATAACATACACACAGATATATACCTCTGACCTTACATTCAGAGGTCAGAATTCCACTAAAATCCTTCTATGCCAACCCCTCTCAATAAATAATACACAGCTCCTGTGGTTCTGATTGATCCAGCAGCCAATAAACAATGTCTTTAAAATACGGATGGTGATTTTGCATCATTAAATGTTATTTTTCTGATTACCCTGTGAAGGTATACCCAGTGATGGGCTTCCCGGACCCTGCAGTGGTGCGTTCTGCCGAGCGCCTTGTCAGTGAACACCAGGGAAAATACTCCCGGACATCACGCATTCTGCAACAGGTAAAGGTGCTTTTCTCTCAAAATGACCACTTAGTGTTTTGTTAATGTCATAATATTCTATATATGATGTTACTTGTGGACAAACTTAACATCTGTGTTTGCATTGACATTTTTTTAAATTCAGAAAATCTCTGCAACATTCACTGATTTCTTTCTTTGTCTCTAGCGTCAAACCATAGAGTTGATCCCCATCACCAAGGTGACCTACATGTGGAAAGGGAGCTCACACATTTACTTTGTTTATGGGAATGAGTTCAAAGTTAGTGCGGATGATTATCCAGCTACTTGTTGCTGCACTGTAATGTAACTGGTGGTTATAAAGTCCTTTTGCAGAATGGCATGTCATTGGTGTAGCCTATACATGCACAACAGAAAGAAACGCATAGAGGCAATATAGCCTATCATCATATTATACTGATTGAAACTAAGCCTTATATTTTTGCTTTTATATGGCAATAGTGATTATTTCCCCATGTCAATAAAATTAACTATTTGAGCCTTTTATTTTTGCTATCAAATACATGTCAATAAAATCTACTATTTGAAACTATCTTATATTTTTGCTTGGCAGCAGTGATTGTTTTTCCATGTCAGTGAAAATCTACTTGATGATCAAAAATGTATGCACATGCACGAAAAAATGTATAATACGTGTTTACTAATATTTGTTTTGTAATAATTCAACTATCTTAATAAATGACATTTCTTAATGTTTTGTTGTGGAATAACTGCGTCATTAAAAGTGGACTGTCGCTGAATTAATGACGTGAAGAACGTGTTCGCCATAATGATAATAAACCGTGAACACAAAGCTACGATAAAACAAATAAGGCTTTCGCTGTGAAACCTTACTTGATACGTAGGCATTTAACTAGCTACGTGCAAGTTTTGATTGATATTAGTGGGTACGAGTCGTGGTGGATTTTGCAAAATCGAAGAAAACTGAGCGGAACAACGAGGTAAAGTTAGCTTGCTAGCTAACACAAGCTAGTTTATGGCTGATGCTGCTAATGGCTAACAGTTAGCTAGCTAACATTTACAAGCAGATTTTACGCGCTCAAGCATGGCTCGAATTTGACAAAATAGTGTGGACATGTGTGGGCAGATTATGCTGAAGGTATACTATCGCAGTGGATGTCAAAGTAGTCACTCATAGCGTATCGCTAGCTACCTACCTAGACTAACAGTTAGCTTCCTGTGTTTGGCCACAGTCTTTTTAGCCACAGACCGCAACAGGCAGTGCCTGACGACTTCAGTCAGCGAGTTGGTTAGTTTGGTGCTGGTAAGTTTTGGCTATAAGTGAATATAGGGAAACACGACATGCGTTGGGGCTTATATGACATTTTGCAACGAAAATAGAAACATTACTGAACTATTTTGCTAGCTAATTTGATAGTCACGACCATGTTGCGTGTTTGACAGTTGCAGTCCCCGGAGAGCTGCTGCAGCTGCAGACAGCGGTGTTGTTATTATTGTGAAGCGACAGAGCGAGTCCGTTCATCTGCTGAGGAAGTCTGCGTGTTGCATTTCCGGACCTTAGCGAAATGTATCTCACAGTCATGCTTTGACTGTGTATGTTACCTCGGTCTAGTTTGTATTTCCTTGTGATGAATGTAGGCTAGTACTTATAGTTAAAAGTCCATACCGTCCCTCCATCAGGCTGCGCTATGGCGTCGGCATCTGCCAGTGTGGACTCCAAGGCAGAGCTGACTGCTCTACTGGAACAGTGGGAGAGGGAGCAGCAAGGTAGCACACAGGAGCTGGTCAACATCCTCACCAAGTAAGTCTTGCTTCTGTGTATTTAATGAGGTTATGATTAGTTAATTTCTCATATTAGACCTTTACACATGTCCCAGAAGTGTTGTTTGCAGGGTGTGAGACTTGAGGTTACAGAAAGTTTAAATACCTTAATCTGATGTAATTTGCAGAATCTCTGAGCTGGTTGAGAGGGAGACAGAGGAATATCACAAAGCGGATCCTGATCCCTTTGATGACCGACATCCTGGTATGGGGGAAAAAAAACAAACACTCCATGGCAATATTACTGGGGATACTTTATTTTCTGTCTGTATGTATTTGACTTTTCTCTCTTGATCACTAGGGAGGGCTGATCCAGTGTGCATTTTAGGGCACCTGCTCAAGATCCTGTTCAAGAATGATGACTTCATGAATACAGTAAGAAAGGACTGAACTGAGGAGTGTTGTCTTGCTAAAGATATTGTCCTCTTAGGGCACACATTTCTTGGTTCAGAGATTGGAAGATGGAGTGTTTATTTCCATCTCCTCCCTTCCTAGCTGGTGAATAGCTATGTGATGACCAGCAGAGAACTTTCCCTCAACACGGCAGCTTGTCGCCTGCTTCAAAACATCATGCCTGGGCTGGAGACGGCCGTGGTCTTTCAGGAGAAGGTAGGCTATTCCTGAGTTTAGGGGAAGATCCAGCATTTTGGGATTTTGTTCCGTGTTCACTTGTTCAAACAAAACATTTTCTCTATTTCAAATGTTAGCCTTTATTGTTCCTGTATTTTTCAAGGTGCATAACCTTCAGGAGTTCAGTGGTAAAGGAAAATTTAGTAATAAATGACTAGCGCCCTCTATTGCCGTCAAGACAGAACAACAACATCAACAGGTCTCTGGCACAGCTTACAGTGGCCTCTAATTGACATAAATCATGAAGTCATCTATCACAATAAAGCCGAGTAAGCTAGCTAATTAGATCAGAGATCCAACAGAAACGTCTAGCAAGAGGTAATATGTCATGATTCAAACTACTTTAATAATAATATTGCTTTGTCATTTGCTTTTTTGTCTTGAGAATGAAATCTCTTGTGATGCCGGTTGCGCGCTTACAGCACCATCCTCCATTGCGAAAATCAAAAATCAATTAGGGGTGGAGGAGAGAGGTGGGGGTGGGCAGGGAGCTTTTGTTCCAAGACAGAGTACGGGCCGGAAAGTGAGTTTTGAAAGCCAGAAATCTCAGCACCTAGCAAAGTAACCATTGAGTCATTGGTACTGATCAACAAACCTATCAAACCCGCACAGATATATATATATATGTATAGTCATTTTGTGCTATGGGACAGTAATAATCTTACTTATTGCACACTGTGACTGGCTGCTGCAATTCTCTGTTTGAAAATAGCTTTTTTGTTTGAGGAGTGTGCTGATCCGTGTCACAGTCCAGCCTGCAAGTTAGTTACACTTTGACCACCACTGTGTGTCATTTGACTAGAGGACATAGATAACTGGCAAAAATGATTCCAGTGTAATCTTGTCCCCAGCTTAAAGCTGACTATTTTTTGCTGAATGAATTTGTTTACAAGTTTTTGTTAATGTTTGAGAGGTTGATTTGGAAACAAATCTGCGCTAACCTGTAACTCCCTTTTCACCTGCCTCAGCAAAACATCCCTGGATTGTTTACAAGTGGTCCAAAATGCTGCTGCTAAACTCTTGACCAGGTCCTCCAAAAGGTCTCAAAGTTATTGTGATCTCCTATTAGAGCTCTGCATGGTCGGGCATCTGCCTACATTAGAGATCTACTGCAGCCCTATGTCACCAGCAGGTCTCTAAGGTCCTCTGATCAGGGTTTTCTGGCTGTTCCTTGATCTAGGCTAAAAACTAGAGACTGTGCTTTTGAGGTTGTGGCTCCTAAACTTTGGAACTCTCTCCCTCTGGACTTAAGATCTGTGGACACTGTGGACACCTTTATAAAGCAGCTTAAGACCCATTTGTTTAGACTTGCCTTTGTGTAATTTTCATTTACTTTTGTTTATATTGTGTTTTTTTGTCTGTTTTTATTGTGTTTTATGTCTGTATGTATGTTTATGCTTTATTTCCTCTGTGAAGCACTTTGTGACGTCTCTTCTCTCGAAAGGTGCTATATAAATAAAGTTACTTACTTACTTATGAACTTAACAGCCCTAAACTTGACTAAGATATTTTTCTTTGTTGTTATCACATTGATTCCAGCAAGCTCCTTGAACTTACGCAAGTAGTTTTAGTAGTAATAGTTTTGTAATAGCTTTGTTAAGAACTGCTTGTGGCAAATTGTGATGAATGACAACTTACATCCATATTTGGCCAAACAATGAGAATAAGGAATAAGCATCAGAAGAGTGCAGAATATCAAACCTAACAAAAACAAGTGCTCAACATTTTTTCTATGCTCTTTTTCTTCAAGAGAATTGGCTTTGATAGAGAGAGGATAAAGATCACGAATGAACAGAAAGTGTCCCTGTGTATATTTCACCATTCCCCTCTGTGTTTTCTGTGTCTCAGGAGGGCATAGTTGAAAGGCTGTTCAAATGGGCTCAGGAGGCTGAGCAGCCTTTAAGAATCTATGCCACAGGCTTGCTTGCTGGCGCCATGGAGAACCAGGACATTGCTGCCAACTACAGGGAGGAGAACTCTGTTTTGGTCAGTAGGGGATGCTGCTGTCTCAAATGTCAATTTTACATTAATGGAGAATGACAGATGTGTACTTAGTGATGGATAGGGTATCAAAACAGCTGAAAAGACTGTGGGAGTCCACAGAGCATCAGAAACATTTGCTCACTATTAGTAGGCAGCATGAGATAGCAACTGTTTACTATCTTGTTATATGTTTTTCTGTGTCTTTACAGGTTCCTCTGATGCTGCAGCGGTTGCGTGAGCTTCAGGACAAGGATGCTGAGAGCAAGAGGGAGTTCAAACGTCCGAGCCCCAGGAAGACTCTGGGTGAGCCTTTGCTTCCTCTGGACGAGGAGACTGTTGACGGGGGCTTTGAAGACAATCCCTTCACACCGGGCAGAAACGGGGCCGAAAGGGAGGAGAAGGGGACGGAAGAAGAGAGGGATGAAATTCCATTCTCTACCATCGAGCCTGAAAACGAGCTTTCTTTCCGTCTCAACTCCCCCCACAAGACCAGCAGCCGTGCCAACTCGGCAGTCAAAACCATGATGAAGCCCATGTCTGCCCCAGGTTCGCTGACACACCAAGACGTGACTGATGGCAGCAGTTACCTAAAGAGGAAGGCAGAGAGGGAGAGTGGCAAGAAGGCCAAGCAGAAGCTGAATTTCTCCTTGCCAGAGCCAGAGAGGAACTTCAGTGAGCTTTCCAACAGCAGCTGGTCTGAGATGAGCCCCTGGGTGATTGGCAACAACTATCACCTGTACCCTCTGACCCCGGAGATAGAGCAGAGGCTCATCCTGCAGTATCTCACGCCTCTGGGGGAGTATCAGGAGGTCAGTCCAGCGTTATCATTAGCCTGCAGAGTGTATTGTCAAATGCTAGTAGGGCTTGTGTTTTGCCATATTTAGCCATGCAGAATGTTTGGCCTTTTGAATAGCTACTTTTTGTGTGTACGTCACTAGTTTTAGGATGCTGCTATGCACATTTTATTGTCTGCTCACAAACTTACCAGCAGATGTCAGTCTTCCTCAACTAAGATAAATGTGCTCTACAAATTTTCATTCTGTTCTGTTCTGACACAAAAAAAAAGATGATATTAAAGGGTTGCCTCATGCATTTTCAATGTATACAACTGTTGAAGACTAGCAGAAAACCTTACACAGGCTGTGTTTTGGATGTGTAACCTGTGATTATAGCAAATACTAATTTACATGGCTGCATAATAAAATACATTGACATGATGTATGTATTCTCCGTGCCTCCCCTCTGCCCTCACCTGCAGCTCCTGGCAGTGTTTATGCAGATGGGAGCGCGTGAGCTGCTGATGCATTACATGGATCTAAAGCAGACTAATGATGTGCAGCTCACCTTTGAGGCTCTCAAGGTACACTATCTCTTCTGCGGCTGACATAATCAAGCCCTTCAATGGTGTTGAATCATAACAAGGTCAAGCTCTTCAGCCTTATCTCTGTGCTTCTCTCTCATCTCTCAGTACCTGGCATCTCTGTTGCTGCATAAGAAGTTTGCTGCAGAGTTTGTGGCTCATGGAGGAGTTCAGAAGTTGCTGGAAATCCCCAGGCCGTCCATGGCCGCTACAGGCGTGTCTCTGTGTCTCTACTATCTGGCCTATAACCAGGATGCCATGGAAAGGGTACGACACACACACACACACCATGTGAATATACAGTAGAATCAGAGACATTTCCATCATTGTGCCACTCAAATTTTTGCAATTTGATGCATATACTTCACAGGCAAGTTCGTACGGTATTTGTATTTACTGTGTGTAGAAGTTCACATCTGTATTCTCAGCATTTCCCATTTGTGTGTCCTCCCCCCCTTAAGGTGTGTATGTTGCCCCACTCCATCCTGTCAGATGTGGTTGGCTACACGCTGTGGCTGCTGGAATGCTCACATGCATCTGGCTGCTGCCACGCCACCATGTTCTTCTCCATCTCCTTTTCTTTCCGTGCTGTGCTGGAGCTCTTTGACAGGCAGGACGGGCTCCGACGCCTTGTCAATCTGGTAGGACAAATCATTCATCTACTGTCTCTAATCCTGGTAAACTCAAGAATCTAGCCCATATCATTCATGGAAAATATGTTTAATGCAGTAAAATAGTGAGAAGTCGATGCATTATCACAATACACTACATACTGGTTGTTGATTCTGTATTAATGTCTGATATGAACTGGCTGTTTCCAGATCAGCACACTGGAGATCCTGAACCCTGAGGACCAGGGAGCACTGCTGAGTGATGATGAGATTTTCTCCAGCAGGCAGACGGCCAAGCATACCTGCATGGCCCTGCGCAGGTACTTTGAGGCCCATCTGGCAATCAAGGTGGAGCAAGTCAAGCAGTCCCTGCAGCGCACAGAGGGGGGCGCCCTCATTCACTCCCAGCCCTACTACAAGGTACTGAAGCGACATAGGTCACTTGAGATTGACCTTATTGGACAGTTTTTTTTATTTATCTCGCATATGTCAGTGTAAAGTAGCTCTTCTGATGCTTTATCAGTTGTAAATGGAATTCATGAGTTTGCTGCTGATGAGTTCCTGTAGTGATGGTGGCATCCTTGTTTTCCTCCCAGGCGGTGAGCTACAGCCATGAGCAGGTGGTGGAAATGATGGAGTTTCTGATAGAGTACGGTCCACTCCGACTGTACTGGGAGCCAGCTGAGGTCTTTCACAAGCTCTCCTGTGTCCAGCTCCTCCTGCAGCTCATTTCCATTGCCTGTGACTGGAGGACCTACTATGGCAGGTGTGAAGAAGGAAACCACCCTCTTAATCATCCATTGCCTATCTTTATTTTCCATGTTTTTCCAGTTCCCTACATCCATATATTCAGTGACTGTTGATTAACATAATGGTATTTCTAATATTTCTGCTGTGCTCTTTCCATGTAGGAGCGACACAGTGCGTTATGCCTTAGACATCCTAAGTATCCTCACAGTCGTTCCTAAGACGCAGCTGTTGTTGGCTGAGGCTGTCGCTGTGCTTGACGAGGGAGGATCCACTGTCTCCACTGTTGGTATGTGTTGTCAGGATTTGATGCCATTTCAGCTATTATCCATCCATCAAAACAACCATGTCACTGCCTTACTTTTTGAAACTGGTTATTTTTGCCGTGGCTTTTCAAGCGCTCTCAAAAAACTAGGCTTATCGTGTTTATGTTATATATTTTATATATGACGGAACAGTGTAAGACAGTAGACTACTTGTATACATTCAGTATTCAGTGACTGGGTACATTCGAGCAGCGTGGAATACATTATGTTTGCAGGTGTGAATGGAAATGTAGTGAGTGTCCATTAGTAGATGAGGTAGTTGTGTGACATAATTATGATCACTGAAGAACATTCATATTCCTGAGGTGCATCAATTTACCATAGATTTCTGGCATAGTGGCAGCCGAAGGTTGACCTTTTGAGTGTATTTGGAAAAGTAGGCAATATATCAACTAATAAAACACATTACTCTCCGCAGAGTGTAATATACAATACCTTAGTACTCTCATCAAATAAAACATAAAAAAAAAATTCCCAGCACTTCTAAGAAATGGCATAACTCCAGTTAATATTTTTCTACAAGATTTTTCACGTCATTGTTGGTGTTCCCCCTTCAGGAATGAGTATAGTGCTGGCAGTGGCAGAGGGAGAGGTGTTTGTGAATGATGCTGAGATCCAGAAGTCGGCTCTGCAGGTGGTCATCAACTGTGTCTGCGCTCCAGACAAACGCATGTCCAGCATTGGCAAGTTCATCGCAGGCACCCCCCGCCGCCGCCTGCCCCAGCAGACCAAATCCAGTGAGAGCGTGCTCACTAAGATGTGGAATGTGGTGCAGTCCAACAATGGCATCAAGGTAGAGTTATCATTCCTGTCACTAAACCTACATACACACTGCGATGTGTTTTGTTTCTTTTTAGGCTGTCTGAGACAAATTATATACGGCATTGACAAGAAAAAGACTTCGTCGTTCAGTGAGAAAGGGTCACGGACAGGCGATTAAAGTGCCTCCACATAGAACCCTGTCCTCCGACAAAGTTATGGCAGTGTCAGAAACTTTGAGGCATATTTGTGCAGTGTGACAGGTGCTCTGAGGTTCTGCAACGGTCTACTGGTGAGTGACCGATGGGAGCATAACCTGCAATGACGACAAGCTGACGTGCCAGCAGCTAGAAAAACATAACTGTGACACAACTTGAAACCGTGGGTTGGCGAGCAATCGGCTGACATAGGATGCAGCCTTGTCTTTTTAACAATTATACTGTGAAACAGCAGGATGCCTTCAACTTGCATACGATTCTACCTCAAACACATTGCATAGTCTGACATAAAAAACACAAAAGGCAGATGAAATTGCACATTCTGTGCAGGGCTTCTTCTCTAACCAACTGATCCACTTGAAACTCAGTCAGGTCCTAACTTTACTTCTCCTCCTGTCCTGTAGGTGCTTCTGTCCCTGCTGACGGTGAAGATGCCCATTACAGATGCAGATCAGATCCGAGCCTTGGCCTGTAAGGCTCTGGTAGGTCTGTCTCGCTCCAGCTCTGTCAGACAGATCATCAGCAAGCTGCCTTTGTTCAGCAGTGGACACATCCAGCAGCTTATGAAGGAGCCTGTGCTCCAGGACAAACGCAGCGAACATGTCAAATTCTGTAAGTTTGCAGCTGAGCTGATAGAGAGGATCTCTGGTAAACCCTTGCTGATCGGTACGGATGTGTCTCTGGCCTGGCTGCAGAGGGCCAATGTGGTAGCTCAGTCCAGAATCTCCTTCCCTGAGAAAGAGCTGCTGCTTCTTATCAGGAACCACCTTGTGGCCAAAGGCCTGCATGACACGGCCACCACACTCACCAAGGAGGCAGACCTCCCCATGGCAATTCTTTCTCATTCGTCCCATTCAACTTCTGCTTTCCCCCCTGTTGCTGTTCCTCCTCCCCCTGCCTCCCCGGTTACCACTCTTCCCCGCACCCCACGGCTGGCCAATGGTGTCGCGTCAAGACTGGGAAGCCATGGCTCTCATTCGTCCACCCCAATACCCAATCTTTCACAGCCCCGTCCCTCTACATCACAACCCATTGTCTCTGCCTCCCCTGCTTTTCCCTCCACGTCTGTCCCTCATTATAGCAACGGCTCTCCGCTGATTGGCCGAATTGTATTCACTCGTGAACGTCCATCGGTGTGCAACACAGTGAGCTGCAAGAAACCGCGGGTGCTGAGGCAGAAGTCTGACCATGGGGCCTTCAGCCAGAGTCCCGCCATGAAGAAGCAGCTGGACAGGCACCTGCCCTCCCCCCCTGCGTTAGACAGCATCATCACCGAGTACCTGAGGGAACAGCACGCACGCTGCAAAAACCCCGTCGCGACCTGCCCCCCTTTCTCTCTCTTCACCCCTCATCAATGCCCCGAGCCCAAACAGAGACGCCAAGCACCCACCAACTTCACTTCCCGACACACACGAAGGGTCATATATCCGAAATACGGAGGAGTGGATGGAGGATGCTTCGACAGACACCTCATCTTCAGCAGGTAAGTGACCAACTCTGTTGATATATTGTTTCCTAGCTGAAAGGTGAAGTGGGATTACTTGATAATCATCCATGATAATTTCTCTATGTTCTTTATTTTCCACTTGCCCAGGTTCCGTCCCATCTCTGTGTTCAGGGAGGCAGATGAGGATGAGAGTGGATTCATGTGTTGTGCCTTCTCAGCTCGCGAGCGGTTCCTGATGCTCGGGACATGCACAGGGCAGCTCAAACTCTACAATGTGTTTACAGGCCAGGAGGAGGCCAGCTACAGCTGTCACAGCTCAGCCATCACTCACCTGGAGCCCTCACGGGTCAGTGGATAAACATTATTAACATATTAACATCTATCATCTCAAGCTGTTGTGAGTTAATGTTAAAACTGACTGAAATCTTGCTGGACCTCTGGCATGCAAGGCACTTAACCATTTTATTTTGGGATTTTTCTTGTATCGTCCCATTAGGATGGATCTCTGCTTTTGACATCAGCATCATGGAGTTACCCTCTGTCTGCACTATGGGGCATGAAATCAGTGTTCATCATGAAGTAAGTCATCTTTGGAACAAAAGGCTTAGTTAACCCACATTTTTACCAATCAAAGAGTGCATTCAGATTGTTGTTGTTGCTACAAAGTGCACTGACATTGTGAAATATCGTAACGTGGTAGTGAGCAAACCAGAAACTGTGTACCCCATGATAGCTATCTGACCGTAGACGGATGATCAGTAGTTCAATTATGAACTTGAACTTATGAACCCACTGCCTCCATGTATGTGGTCTCCTCTGCCCGATGGTACAGCCGCTTTATGTTGTCAAAAGAGGGAGCTGCCGAAAGGAGTTGACATGCTGTTTAATTATGCACGCCAACAGCCTGAGGGCTGCAGTCTTCAGTTCATGGAACACAGGCACTGGGCTTCGCTCTCCCCACACTTTAACCAAGGCAGTACTGGGACTCTGTCGATTGAGTCAGAGTGGTTTTACAATATCTTTATGCAATCATAAAGTTAAACTGCTCAGCCTTTGGATTCATGTTGGCTCCCAGTTTTGGATTAAATATTAAAATGATTCTTTTTTTATCTTCAGGCATTCCTTTTTAGGCGACCACTATGTGGAGTTCAGTAAGCTATCACAAGACCGCGTCATTGGGACTAAGGAACACATAGCACACGTATGTCAACTTTGTCAACATCATAACATGACTACACTTGAGATATGAAAAACATCTATTAAAGTAAAAAAGTGAATGCTCAAATGTCCTTGTGTTTGGCAGATTTATGACATCCAGACGGGGCAGAAGACTCTGACCCTAAATAACCCAGACCTGGCCAACAACTACAAGAGGAACTGCGCCACCTTCAACCCAACAGATGACCTGGTGCTGAACGACGGTGTGCTCTGGGACGTGCGCACAGCTCAGGCCATCCACAAGTTTGACAAGTTCAACATGAACATCAGTGGAGTGTTCCACCCCAATGGCCTGGAGGTCATCGTCAATACGGAAATTGTATCCTTGAGACTTGGGTTCTTCGACATTAACAATTCTACGGTGGAGTAGGGGTATTCGGGTCAGTTTTGGGATCCTTTTTTTTTTATTTACTCTACGGCAACCCCCCGATTGACTGGGAGTAAAGTGAAGCTCAAACCCGTCCCTAAGCTAAACATTTTTATTAAAAGTGTGTTGCAAAAAAATCAAACCAGTCCAAAAAAACATTAAAAATCAAATCAATATTTTTGAATAGTCAGGTTAATATTTTAGTCCTCCAAACTATATGTATATGTACCATGCGGTTGCTTGGATTGTGTTTCACTCAGTTCAATTTCTGAGTGGCAAAATGATTATGGTGATACATCTAGGTACATCACTTTGAGAAATTAATGGCACAGCATTTGAGTAGCCTACATCATATTTCATTGAGCGGCACAAAAGTGGGTGTATTATTATGCTTCAGAGAATGCACCTTTTATGTTGGATTTTGTATTAATGGGTATGAACATTTATTAGGCAGAAATGTTTCATTAATCTGACCAAGATGGTGCCAATGATGTGATGATACATAGAGGCTACTGAGTTTTCATGTCACTGCAAAACATTCAATATTTATTTTACTAACCGGGGGATAGTTTAAATTGCCGTGCAGAAAGACAGAAAGAATGTCATTGTCCTTAATGGGAGTTTCAGTGGGATCTACGGACCTTCCACCTCCTCCACACAGTCCCAGCTCTGGACCAGTGCAGAATAGTCTTCAACAACAATGGCACTGTCATCTATGGAGGTAAGAACAGAGCCCGTTGCATGATTGGACCTGCGGTGCAGTTGGTCATAAAGCCTACAACCCTCTCACTTCACAGTCGGTACAAGTGTGTGAAAGGTGCGTTTGAACGAAAGGCTGGTAATTACGAAGGTAAGTGAGCACGTGTGTATGTGGAGAGAGGTGTGAACAGAACCTGCAGAGGTGTGTGCTTGATACCACAAGGTCGCTCTGAGCCATATGGGCAGCATGCTTGGTGCCGGGCTGGCAGCAGAGAGAGCCAGCTGGTTCGCACAACCTCACAGGAAGAGCCATGGGTGTGCCATGATGCCAATGCCCATACAAGTACCACATGAACCAGTCAAGAGCCAGAACCGTGTGTCTGTGCTGTAACTATCCACCACAGTCTGCACACACTATGCAACTGGTAGACCTTTCAGTCAATGCGTTTTTTCTATGTGCTTCCGTTCTCTGACCGAGTCTCTCCATTCTCTGGGTCTGTGTTGTTTCTGCAGCAATGTTACAGGCTGATGATGAGGATGACATGATGGAGATGCAGATGAAAACCCCCTTTGGGTCCTCCTTCAGGACCTTCAATGCCACTGACTATAAACCAATTGGTAAGGCTTCCCTTTGTCGAAGGTGTCAAATCAAATGCTCACTGTTGAATCTTAAAAATACTAATGGCTCCATGCAGAAGCATGAAGGAAATTGCAGGCCTTGCTTAATTTTCATTCATCTCTCTTGAAAGTCTCTCATGAGAAATTGTAGATAGTAAGGATATAGGTGTTTTTTTGCTTGTAGTGCTTTTCATAACCCTTGCATGGAGTTCTTATAATTGTTGTATATAGGTTTTACAGTTTAGCTTTGTAGTTGGTGGCCAGGTTTTAAAGGTTAGCCTATTTATTACTGTATTTTCAAGAAATTGACCACTTACACGTGTCCTTTGCCCTCCTCAGCCACGATTGATGTCAAGAGGAATATATTTGACCTGTGCACAGACACAAAAGACTGCTACCTAGCCGTGATTGAGGTAAGTTTTGTCATCATTTGGCTGATTACTGGAGCCACATGGCATTTAGACACCAATTACATTTGCTAATTATTGTGATAATTTATGCAGCACTGCTCATATGAAAGCAATTCCTTCCCTTTCTGTCCTGTGTCTGTCCCACAGAACCAGGACTCTGTCAACACTGACACAGTGTGCCGGCTGTACGAGGTTGGTCGGCAGAGACTGGCGGAGGAAGAGGAGGAGGATGAGGAGGATCAGGTGAAGGATCCAACCTGGTTCTCTCTATTTGGACGTAGCAGGGTCTCTTTCATTCCTTGAAGTGGCTGTCGAAATTCACTGCTTCTGATATGTTTTTCTTGCCCTCCCTGTGTCAGGAGGACGATGATCAGGAGGAAGACGACGATGATGACGACGACTCTGATGATGACGTCGATACGGATCCCCTGATCGCCGACCTGGAGAATGAGAACGGCGGAGAGGATGAGGATGACGAGGAAGAAGAGGACGGGAATGACGACTTCTCCCCCTCTGACGATGAAGAGGTGGCTCGTCTTCTGGAGGAGGATGGCGACGGTGACGATGATGACGATGATGATGACGACGACGATGAAGACTCTGATAATGAGGATGTCGATCTAGGTGGCGATAATGGTGAGAAGTGGTTAAAGTGAATTATCTGCAGGGTGTCTGCAGGTGTTTTAAGTTGAATTGTCTTGATTCAAGGCTTTGAAACGTCTTAAATATGGTTAATTATTGCCTTTTGATTTATAAATGGGATCAAAAATGTACCTTCTAGCCAAGAAATCTCACTGGTCTCACTCTTGTATACTTTGATACTGCTGCTGTCATTTTTTTTTACTCTTCAGCTTTATCTTGGGGATGATTTGGTCTTAAATTTGATTTAAATTACCATTAAAAAGTTAATAATTTGACCTACAGAAACCTGTAGTCACTCTAATCTACAGTCTCGGGTATAGGAGATGATGCAACAAGGCTGATGTTTTGTCCAGTTTTTGTGCTTTCACGCTTGTTTTTCTGGTCACTGTGGGGGAAAAATGCTCTTCCCCCTGTGGAATTTAAAATCTGTTTTTTTGTGCTGGTGTATTCCAGAAGTGGAGAGACTGGCGGGGAAAGCACGAGCTTGAGAGAAAAAAAGATTAGTCCTCTCCAACCATGTGCCATCAAGATGCATGTGTATGCAGGTTTTCATTCCAACCAAACACTACAACGGCTGCTCTAAATCATTAGCACATCTTTCACCAGAGAGGAGGAACTAATCAGTGAAATAACCTGCTGTTGTGTTTGGCTGGAACAGAAACCTGCATGCACACGGCTCTCTGTGGCACATGGTTGGAGACCGCTGCACTAGACGGATGTGGAGCTCTTTTGCAGAAGCCACTTTGTTTTTGCCTTTTTGCTGTTTTTAGTCCTTGCCCACTGACTTATGTCGTACCAAATCTCTGTATCCCCACGCTTCTAAATCTATATTTGTTTATTATCTATCAAACCTCCAGACAGCTCCGACAACTCCGACCTTGAGGATGACATCATCTTATCCCTGAATGAGTGAGGAGCCATTGGCGTGCGGGACCGAGGGACTTGGACAAGATGTCAAGACTTCTGTGTGGGGAGAGCTCATAAACATTTGAGTTGCAGAACAGGAGGCAAGAAAGGAGGATGGTATCGGCAAATAAGGTTGGAGATGACTTAGAGCACTGCCAGTTTAAAACCGTAAAAAGTGTCTGCACACCCTGGGACTCAGAACGACAGGACCGGGGGGAAGAATCTCACAGAGATCAGGGAAAAGAAAAAAATGCACATGAATTGACTTTTTCTGATGGGCAAAAAAGATTGTATATGATATAGTTTTATAAAACAAAGTGAACTTGATGAGTGAAGTGGTCAGTGTGTAGATACAGAGATGGGGAACAAAGAAGTGAAAAGATTTATATTTTATCACATTAACGCAGCTCCTTCAAATGAGCCTCTCCATTTGATATGGACTGTCACCCATTTTATAAGGCTCTGTTTGGTCACAGATTTGTCTACTTTGCAAAAAAAACTGTACATTGCAGGGCTATGGGTCTGGATTAGTGTGGCAGAGTGTACGATGCTTTCTCAAGCTTGAACTTTGCTGGACCTCTTGGCATAATGACCGGAAAAATACTAAGGTGTTGCATTAGGCAGCTACTGTAGTGCACAAACACATGTTGGCGATAGTTTACCAGGCGTCAAACCCACACCCTCAGGTTCATTGTCACTGTCACCATAGAACCAACGACCAAAACGCCACACACAGCAGTGCCATCGGTGACCATTGCCTCCTGATTTCTTTGTGTAAATAGAGAAAGCAAATAAACATGGTGCTCTTGAAACGCTGAAGAAACCGTAACTAGTTTGGACACTGAAACGACAGTAAAACTATTGGCTGAACACATTGTCAGCACAGGACATAATGAGGCCTTAACTGCTGCCTGCCGTTGTGTCAACCCCCCCAAACCCCTTTTAATTAGCCTTGCAAGAATTTGGCTTCAATTGATATTTCTCAATCAAAAACAGGGCTTTGTGCTGTCGATATTGCATAGGTCCTCCTGTCATACAGATAACCTCTTACTGTATTTTATGTTAGAATACAGAGGATTTATTGTAATGATTTTTGGTTCATTACAGGACTGGCGTGGTATTCTATCTATACTTTCTTTCGGTATCACTTTTATTTCAAGTCTACTGTTGACTCAACTATGTATTGGTAGATATTCAACAGTGTATCAGCTGACTGTCAGTTGTTTCAACGGACTATCTGCTAGGTATTTTCAAATGTTCAACAAACTATGTTCAGTTGATTGTCAAGTTGCTCAAATTACCATCAATAGACTGTGAACAACTTTGGCTAATGTTAGGTTTAAGTTTAGCCACATTAAAAAAACTGGTTTGTTAGGTTTATAGGACAGTAAGGCAGTTGACTCATATAACAGTTCCATATGTAGCAAAGTGTTTCTTCCTTGCTTATAGTCAACAGATATTCAGTTGATCAAGTCTGTTGATTAGCACTTGAGATGCTCCTTATAGTCTACTAGTGGTTGGTTGAATACATGTAAATGTTGACAGTCAGCTGTCATGTTGTAGAGAGTCAACAGCGGAGTATCGAAATAAAGTGTCACCTTCCTTTCACCTCTTGGCTTGAAATGCAGCTGGTCTTACTAAATCCTAGAAAGACAGTCTAGAAACATCTTGAGGAAAAAGAACTGTCAGATAATGCTTCTATATTGTATAAGTTTGGCTTTGGTGGATTTGTTTTTCAAACTCTTTGTTTCTTCTGATGGATTGGCAGGTGGCTCTCGATGATCTGTGATGAATATCCCTCTGGGGGATAGCTTAACATTGTGAAAACAAATGCTTATTACCTGCACACTTTTTGAAAACAGTGTGAGCATTTCATGATTCCCCTCATTTTTGCCTTGTATGTATTCATTTTTACCCATTTTTGTTTCTTAAGGAGACTTTTACGTTGAGTTTCTTGAAACAGTTTATGTACAGCTTGTATGTATCTAAAGTATTTTTACTATAAATAAAATTTCAAAATTATTTTTGTGTGCTTCTTCAATGAAGGGTGACTTCATTTTTGATGAATGAGATAACATAATATAATGATAAACAAACATAATTGTCAAAAAGTGAACTTTGTAGGTAAATTACCTTTTGATTTATGTTCAGTCGCTGTCAACATTGCCACAGTAAGGCAAAAATAGCATTATCAGTAAAATTAGCTTTGTTAAATTCTAGTGATGTATGGTGGCCAGTGAGATTCAGTATATCTTTAACCAGGAAACCATGCAGGAAATAGAGCTGAGAGATGACCTGCAGGGGATTACAATGTGGAACAGAAAATGTACATTTGCAATAGGAACGAGCAATAAATACATGAAATTAAATATACATTAGTTATGCTATACATTGGTTGTATTCACATAATTGCATTTTTCTGATGGACTGTTTTATACGCCTTAGAGTATCGCATTTTCCATTAAGCAATATTATTCAGTTGTCTGAATGCTTGAATTGTACATGCAGGGATTTGCCATCAAATTTTCCTGTGGCCTCCTCCACAGATAATAATAGAACACATTAAAATAATCATAATAACCACATAAGGATGGATCAAATAAGATTTTGCAATTGTGTGTGTGTGTGTGTGTGTGTGTGCACGTGTGGCTCTGTGTGTCTGTGTGCACAAGCACGTGTGTGTCCATGTGTATTGACAGCGCTTATTTTGACGATAAAGGAGCATAAAGGAGTGCGTGTGAGATATTGTGTAATACTGAAGAGTGTGAAAGAGAAAAAGAGAGAAAGTGTGTGTCTCAGTGTGTGTGTGTGTGTGTGTGTGTGTGTGTGTGTGTGTGTGTGAAAGCAGATGATTGATGAGTCGGTATGGCATGCTTCTTATTGCCTCCTCTGCCGGCTCTTATTGTCTGCTGGAATTGGAAGTGTTGAAACTGATAGTAGCTCTCACTGTGTTAGGCAATCCCTGCTTCCAGTGGACCGCTCATCCTCACAGGGCTCTTGAGGTGCTGCTGCCGCATCAGAGTGGGAGCAAAACGAAACCTCTTCCCAAAGCTGAGAGAAGGAACTCAGAGAAAAAAGAAAACATAAAAATTGATAAAAATGCAGTAGGCACTTTGAATATTTTTTGTCATTGTAAGTGTTTTCTGTGCAAGATTCTGTATCACTTAAGCATATTTTCGGTCATTATTTTCTGTTTTTCTTATTTTCTGTTTTGTTTTTCCCAAATGTATATTAGCCAGGGATACATATTTAGATTATAATGCGCCCCGCACTCCTCCAGCTTTATGTATGTGATTGAAACACCGCCCACAGTGTTCCACTTGAAATAATAGACAGATGGGAGTCAGTCATGGAGTCGCTGTGATGGAGAGAAATTACCTTGCTGAATAATGCCCTTCCTCCCACACTTCATCAAACTCACTGGACACTCAGTATTCACCAAATCACCCGGCTCTATTTTTCTAGACATGATTGCTTTGTCTATAGGACGAGACAGTTTAGCACACTGTAAAATGCACATCCATATGGCATACTAAATCATAGTATGGTCAGTATTAGTAAAATCTTTCATTTTATTTTTTACATTTCTCTTCACTGATATCAAAATAAGAATTGTTTTAATCTTCAAGAGAAATACATTTGCGTTTGTCTCGGTGGCACTGGTCCAGAAACATGCTGACAGCTTAAGGTTTCACAGTATGACACACACAGTGCAAAGGTGGCAATACAAGACACACATTGGACTGTGACAGTCCATAATCTATATAGCAATCTGCATTCAAGCTGTAACAAATGACCAGTAGTGCACTGGCCAGCGCACCAGCACAGAGTGAGATACAGAATAAAATACCAGCCTCCAGATGGACGATGTCGATGTACTACTAGAGTATTAGCCTATAATATATATGACACAGATTTTTTATGAACAAAAGCATCTGGTCTGAAACATCAACTACAGAATGTGTGCTGTTTTCCCAGAACACACTGCTGGAAACAATGTCCAGATCCAGGTCAGAGTGAGATAATACTCCAGTTGGCAGTGGAACATTTCCAAGGCAAAAAAAAGTAATACAGTGTTCCCAAAAATGTTATTCATAAGGATTAGGCCCAGTCTATTGAGTGAGTGTTGTGCCATGATGTAGTGTTGCTGAAGCCCTCTTCCCTTCAGCTGAAGCATTGGAGTTATTACAATAGTAGAATCATATTAATAGTGGAACTGCAATATACTGTAAATAAAAGTCTGCATTAAGTTTTGAAGTTTACAGACCAAAGTGATGTGCATAGTGTTCATCATCATTATCATTATTCCGGAGCCCATTTTTAAACAGTGGCTGTTTGCTCACCAGCATCAAGCAAATTTATTACATCACCTTTGCATCAGTACAATTCAACTTAATGAACTTACAATCAAACTTTTTTCCTCCAAGTTGATGCAATCTGAGCCAAGTTGAGCTGCGTGTTACTTTGGCTTTTCTGCATGATCAAAATAATTCGTGTGACATTTTCAGGCTACAGTGCACCAAGGAATTCTGTTGTTTTACTTTAGTCTGCAATCAGTTGAGAATGACTAATGTTGACTGCAAGTATTAGTAACCAGGATCTAATGTGATTTAGCTCCCTTTACAGTCTGGTGAGTGCAAAACTTACAACTTCATATGAGTTGAAGTATCAATAGAAAACGATATTATAAGATAACACAGCACAGTACAGACAATGTGTCTGCTGCTCAGCTTTCTAAACTGATGAAGTGAGGGCTAAACCTTTAGTAAAGAGGCTGTTACCTGCCTGCAGACTTCAATCTTTGTCATAAATGAGGTTGTGATGAGGTCTATTCAAACCCTTTTCAGATTTCATTATTTTTTTTAAGTGAACGCAATGTGAATGACATCTTTTATCCAGCAAGTGGTTATCTGCTGTAGGTCTATAAGGGGCTGAATAACTCACTTTCTCTTTCTTGATAATTTAAATTAGCTTGGGGTCAAACCTATCAATCAATCCAAAGATCAAATGGGCCTCATAGCAATCAGTTGGCTCCCATTTACGCAGGAGTAACTGCACTATGACAAAGCAGCAGCGGTAGTGGTCTTTTCTTGTGAAATGACTCAACCTGGAGTGTTTTCCTCATGGTCCGGACCGGCCTCCTGGTTCTCCTCTCCCCACTGATGTAACACTGTCAGCTAGTTATGGCACAACAGCCCCGGAGCAACACCTTCAATCAGGAAGGATCCAGCGTCCTACCATGAGAAAATGCAGTTTGTGTTTGTGATGGATGCAACTGCCATAGAGAGAGAGAGAGAGAGAGAGTGAGAGAGAGAGAGAGAGAGAGAGAGAGGAGAGAAAGAAAGAGAGAGCGCATATATTTGCAAATGCTTGACACATCAGTGTTGACAAAACGAGTCATGTGACGGCCGTGAAGATGGCGCAGCTTATGGTATATTGCAGTTTGCTGGGATTTTCTTGCACCACTACCACGGCTCGGACCGGTGAACAATATCACGACTACTAATTACCGACTCCCGGTTCAGCCCCATTCACCGGGAGCTACATCACGGCGCGGCAGCTCGACTGAAGCGGATCCACCGGGCTTGATGGCAGTGCGATAGGCTTAATGACCAAAATTAAATAAATAAACCTCGAGGGGGGAGAAAAAAAACTATTCCTGTTCCAGTCGAAATGCGGCTGCTATAACACCGTTTTCTGGAGACTAGATTGCCGCTCACCGTGTGTGTGTATGTGTGTGTGTTTGGTAGGTGGACACGGAGACTGCATCAGACACGCCGGGACATAATAGACCAGAGATATAAAGGCATTGATGCCCCCCCTTCTCCAAACCGTAGGATACAGATTCCGCTCGAGACATGCAGTCCGATGTATAAGGAGCCAGGATAATTTGTAGCCTTCAGCTCTCATTTTTTTTAGCAGCATCATCTCACGATATCGACATAATGTGGCTTGGTCTACCGGAGGGAAAATAACCAAATATGTGGATACCTACAGAGGAGGAGAAAATCGGAGTTGGTGAGTCAATCCTATCCCTTAATTGTTCATTTCTAACGGTTGGCTTCTATTTAATTGACTTTTATCTTTCAACGCTGCGTTGGCAGTTTTTTTTTTTTTTTTTGAGAAACACCCAGTTTTGTTCATCGACATTCCGCATAGGCTACCAAACACATTTTTCTGTCCATTATGCCCATTACACCCAATGAAAAACACACACACACTTATAATGGCTGATGTACGCGGCCAGTGACTGCATAGGAAGGCGAATTGCGTGGGATGATACAACCCATAACCTTTAGGCTGCTATCGCTGCTGTCTGCTGCCTATGTAACTGCAGCCGCTGCTTTATCATCAGGCTCATATAGTCAAGTTTGGGTTTTGTAAAATGCGTCAGTGTAGCATAGCGTTTAGCTTTTTTTTTCTTTGAAGAGGCATATCAGTGGGGGAGAAAAAAAAAGGCGATTCGTGCTGAAACCACGAGGGGGCATCGAGACTGCGTTCCTCCAACAGGTGTAGGCTGGAGAGGCTGGAGAGACTGGAGCCTACCTGTGGAAACTATACAGACCTACTGCTGCTGCGACAGCCACTGACTGCACTGCTGTTTACACATTTCCTCCCGTTGTGCACTTTTACCCCGAGAAAGTGCTGAAAGTCTCTAATTCGCTCAGCATATCTCGATGATTTGACCCTTGAGAAAAAAAACAAAACAGAACCGTAGTGATCCTGTGATGCATGTTAGAAGGATACCATTCAAATATCACAGCAAACTACCCTATACTATACTAGGGGTATTATACTGATACTATAGGAGGTGAAATAATACCATAAAGTCCTATAAACTCACTACTGAGTACCGCAGATACAGTAATTAGGTCCCTATAGGAATACTATAGTAGTGGGTTTTTTTATTAGGGGAATGAGTCATGTCCAGATGCTCTTCACCCCCCCCCCAACACACGCGCGCACACACACACACACACACACCACACACACACACACGCACGCACACTTTCATTGCAGGCATTACATTATATGAAATTCTCTCATAAGGGCTGCACTATAGGTTGAGAACCATAACCACCATAATGTTGCCAGAGGGACTTATAGTGTCTGTGTTACTCAGCAGTGGCTGTCCAGTGATCTTATCGTGCTTAATCATATATTCAGTCTCCTAAGGCATCACTGTAATATCCCCATAATATTCCTATAGGGTGTAATTTAGTTATTGCTATATAGATCGTAGTTTTGCTGGGGTGTTTGTACAGTATCCTTCTTAAATTGATTATATAATTACTATAGTTCTTTCACGTAAGGGGAAAGCACGGATATTGATTGGGGGAAGACAAGAGGAAAGAGGCAGTTTACAGTGAGGAAGAGCAACAGTTCAGCACAGTGCGGCGCGGAGCGGCGTGTCGCTGTCCGCGGTGCTGAAATGCGCAGAAGCGGAGCAGAGCCGTCACACTACAGTATACAGTATATACCTGTACTGACAGGCCAAACGACTGGGGTCAGACAATATGGATACTGACATATGCTGCGTTCAGTATTTCTTCGTCTCCACTTCAGCTTCACTGTTTACATCAGTGCAGATTAGCCCTACTAGCTATAGCCTAGCTTCTAATGGAGGGGCATTAATTTTTGAGTGCCTCTTCTGTTATTAGAGACACCATATT
This sequence comes from Centroberyx affinis, assembly GCF_046629955.1. Lineage (NCBI taxonomy): Eukaryota > Metazoa > Chordata > Actinopteri > Beryciformes > Berycidae > Centroberyx > Centroberyx affinis. The sequence continues at coordinate 274,313 of NW_027279222.1, forward strand.
GGATGCTTTCTTATTTTATTTGCATATTTTGCCATTCTCTGTGACATATCTCGATATGACCAGTGAAGCTAAGCTTTGGTCTGTCAGTAGTAAGGCCTTCTTTTCTCCCTTTTCTCCTGTGTTATCTTCAGACTAAACAGGAAACAGTTGGAAACCACTTCATGAAATTAATTCCTTTCTTAGAATCACTTGCTGTTTATTAATTTTTCTTGGTTTATACTGGAAATATTAACTCTTTGTAAATCGCTCCTGGGATAACAGCAGAGGGCTGGATTGCTTGTATCGCCACCTCTGTCCAGTCTTCATGAAAAGGTCTTCTAGTTCAACAGGTATTTTTGTTCATTTTCAGCCTATTTGCAAACGAACCATATGGATTTCTCTCACATTAGCGGCAATATTGAGAGAATTGCTTTTACAGTAAGTTCCTGCAAAGAGCTCCTACTGTAAGACATCTCTGTATCAGAGTACTTTACCCCCCATGAGAGAGTGAGACCATTCGGCCGGCTTTATCTGTGGCTACATGGACGGGGTCCAGACACAAACTACTGCAGCCGTACACAAGATAATCGAGCAAACTAGGCCACCATCATCTGAGATGGACACTTATGGGATCAAATGTATTCATGACAAAACAAAAGATAGAGCTAATGTTCAATTGTGAGTAGGATTAGAGAGATTAATGTAGCCTAAAGTAGCATTTCTTCATGGTTTTAACCGTGATTTAACCCCTGATCCCATCCCCAGCGGAAAGTTGTTGAGCTACAATTGGATGAGCACTTCCTAGATTCATCTCGGGGATTGGATTACTTCTCTTGTCTTTGCAAGTTCATTATTAGTCTACTGTGCACTATTTTTATATGTAGGCTACTCATGTACATCGGTGCAATGTCTGAATGTATTTGTTTGTGTGTGATAGTCATATACATGGTCGTTAAAAGGGGATGATAGTTAAGGTCATCGTCATGCAGATGGATGGCATGCTCAGGCTGCTGTGACACTGATTTAGAATTGGATGTGGCAAAACGCTCCTCCATCTCTGTGGCAGAAATCCTTAGGTTAGCAAGACCTCGGCGCACTAATGTGTCTGACTGAGTGAGTGTGCATTCAAGTCGTGCTGAGCAACATGACTCAGTGGGCGAAGCACAAAGACCGTTGTGTAATTTTTAACTTTGCCATGCAAGGATCTGGGACAGGACTGGAAAGCAGGACCTGCAGGGTCTGCATGCTCACATTGCATTACTGGAACGGCTGAAGGACACATTCAGTCAGTAATTCAGCTCACCAGTCACCTGTCGTACCAGTCGTGATTTGGTCTGGAGCTGAAAGGACCAACGAAACACAAGAGAAGGAAGTTAATTTTGTTGCTGTGGTTTAGATGACCGCTGTGTCTTAGGCGTCTCCTTTAATAAAATGTTTTTCGACACAGTGGTGCCTTCAGTACAGCGTTGTTTTGAAAAGACAACAGACCAATTTATGAGCCACAACTGTGCTCACTGTTATACTGGCAGCTTTTTGATGTCTGCTGCCCTTTACTCTACAGAACGCTTCCCCTCTGTGGGGCCACAGAAAAGTGAGGTACAGTATGTCTCTCTCAGCCATTCTGAAGCAGGTTCATTCAACCATGTGGGCTCTCTGTTTCGTGCTTCAGCACATTACATACTAATAATAAAACATTTTCCTAGACATGACAAGACATAATAATCAATATTTTCATTAAAGACTTTATTTTGGTATAAATCATCATTAGAAGGTGATACTGGCCTCAGTTCATCTGCAGGATAAAGCAAAAATGTGACACAGATGTAATTTTATATATTTTTTGATGAATAATTTCTTTATGTTTTGGTTGGCTTGATCATGAAAATGGTAACATACATTTTGTTGCACAAATATAACAAACAAATGTGGTGTTTGTTTCATTTCTTCTTCACATTTCTTATTTTAGTTGAACGGTATTGCAGAGAGTAAAAGAAAACAAAGTATTACAGGCAGCAGATATATAGTAAACGTGACTGGGAGGAATTAAAACCTCAGTATAGTATCACAGTTTGCTAATGTGATGCAAGTGTGTGCTTTTGATGCAAGACAAAGCACTCAACATAGACACGGCGCGCGTGACACTACAACCTCTCTTTTAACGCTGTAGAGAGCACTGAAGTGCATCATCTGCCTGCAATCATCACATACTGTCATGTGGATCCACAGAAACTGCTGTCAGCCTGGAAAAAACATTCTGCGAGATTTCTGAAGAATACAAGTTTTTGTCAGACACAAGTTGAGAAATAGAGAATATTATATACTTGAAATTTCTATTTGAACTGTCGAAAATATATGGTAGAAATGTATTGTATACTAATGAATGCTCTGCTATGTTCATTCAATCTATAGCACTTAATATAACCACACTGTTGGCTTTATGATTAATTCTTTTTCTGGCTGTAGGTTGTACCAGTTCTGCATGGTTTACTATCTCTGCACCTTAATTTAGTATTTTAGGAAGCGCTGCCTTTGTATTATTTATCTAAGAAATGATCTATCCATTTGCATAGCCTTGTTTTTGTTCTTTATTCACTTGCTCATGTTGATAATTATTCCTGAAAGGCTCAAAATGTGTCGGTTCTGCATAGATTAACTAATCGCACAGAGTTGTGCATCTATTTCATGCCATCGACATTTTCACTTTGCTTTTTAACTGTGACTGAACTCCACAGCCAGGTGCTGAGCAGTGTGGCTGCCACATTGGGGAACCTCTTATCTATACTGTAAGAGCTGTGGGTTCCCCGGCCTTCAATGAACTCAAGTGTTACACAATATTGGTCATAAGAAGTTGTGTGGATTGTGGATCCAACTACACAGAGAGACAGTTTGGATGGAAATACTGTGGCTGAGTATAGCATATTAGCTTTTTGCCAATATTTGCCTATTCTTCTGCTTGTCCCGTAAGTCCTTCCAACATCCTACGTTCAACATGTTCAACAAGCCAAAGATTAATTTTGTTGTGTGTGTTTTAAGGATATGCTAAGTATTGGGAGCTTTAGGCACAATGAGAGAGTGAGTGTTCGAACAGCTTAGAGGGTTTATGAGGGAGGACTATGAAAATATGAGCCTGATGATGCGCCCATCTCTCTCAAACATGACAATCTCATCATGTTCTGACGTGGCCTCTGCTGAAGAGCTTTCTAATGGTGTGAGTGCAGGTTTTGCAATTCAAATGAATCATAGGACATTAAAGAATAGGGCCCTCAAATAGAGAATATTTAGCCCTGGCTGGTAAAGGGCCTGAAGCAGACTAAAAAGGTGACAAGGTGACTCTTTAAGTCTATCCATCTCTCTCCCTCTAATATATGCCCAACGCTTGATTTGAACCCTAGTGTCACGCAGCATCCATAAGCTTGCCATTTTAAAATGCCCAGATCCCTGCAGCAGTTACAGTGAAGAAAGCCCTCCAGTTTGTAGATGATCTGTTGCCATAGTTACCCTAGCAGAGGAACTGAGCACTCGTTTCCCTCAAACAGGCTATGGAGCCGAGCCCCGAGCCCCTCCTTCTCTTCCTCCCCCTCACTGGGTCCCCTGGCTAGTTCATCAGCATAATGATTCACACCGAACTCTCCTTGAAGGGCCAGCATTTGTAGGTTTTTTTAATCGTCAATGGAGCCCCGTCATTATCAAACACATTTGTCTTTACTGAGGCTTGTATACATTACATGGTTGCCAAGTTGCAATGTCGCTCAAATAAAAAGAGCATCTATCAGAGGCTGCAGAGGCCATATGATATAGTGAAGGTCCTACTGACATCCGTCCCCTGAAGAATAATCGTGTCCTTAATCAGGTTTTGAGTCACCGGATGTTTCAGTGTACAGTCAAAGCCTCTGACTTCATGATGCTGCAAAAGCAGGCGGAATGGAAGATTTATGCTAATGCCGACTTATGATAGAGAAGCATTTAGCCATACTACTTAGCAGTTTGTGTGGGCTCTATTTTTGGAGACAGTGCAATTAACTTAACATTGCACTAAAATCAGGACTGCTTAAGAATTAATTGCCTATTAAAATGACTACCCACTTCAGGGTGGGAGCTTGTTTACAGTTGGCTAAGCAGTGGTTCCTGTGCGACACTGTGTTTAGATGTTTGCATTAAACAGCTTATTAAAAAGCTGCGATAACTGCCCCGCTACAACCCCAAAACACATGCTGTGTGGAAACACGACATTGTTGGGGATGCACCTCGCCTAATCACAGGTCACAAGGATGAAACCAAGGAAGGAGTTGCTCATTCTTAGCCGGGATGTCATTTCTACTTTCAACACTTACATAAGACTACTGTAAGCTCAAATATGTTTTTATGAACTGCTGTTTCATTGATTTCTGTCTTCTCTTTCTCTGCACAGTGATCTGCAACTTCCGGTCGTCAGTATGTCAGGCTCTGGTCCTGGAGATTGGGGAAACCGTACAGATCCTGGAGAAGAGCGAAGGTAAAAGCAGACATTTCTTCTGTGGTAACACAGACTCATGATGAGTAAAGGCACAATTATTGTGTTTGATTGTGTAGAAAAAGGAGCTATAGATGTAGGGTAAAATGGACACTACTGTAGTGTGGTGGTCGCTTTTCCTAAATCTAAAGAAACACTTCATCTTTGAGCTGCTTGAAGTGCTGTGGCATAATGATCAAGTCACTGCATGAATCTTTGATGTTCATTTTGATGTTCCTTTAGGTTGGTACAGAGGCTTTTCCACCAAGAAGCCTTCTATCAAGGTAATTATGCCAGCATGCGCATGTTACTAGTTTGGCACGCTCTTTATTGCTCTACATAATGTGTTCAAATCAGTTCATTACAGCAGGGTGAATCAAAATGCAACGCTAGGCACAGTATTTGATGCACAATGCTAAAAGAACAATTGCGTGGATAACAAATGATGGAGATGTAGATGGAACTTACATATATTAATATGTACACATGAATAATCCTGCACATCACACATAATACTGTCCCCAACTAAATAAATTCTTAGCATGCTAATATTCATACGATTTTGTCAACCAAGTGAATAGTCCATCAAAAGGTCAAAATAAAATTGTAAAATGTAAAATCGGTTGCCCTGCATTACTGTGATGCAGAAATGTAAAGTGACGTCTTTACTGCAAGCCTTTATCAAAGACCACTACACTTCTATTAATGCTGATGTGATGCCAGACATGTGTGATGTGAGATAATCGTCTCAGAAATAACTTAATCCTAAAGTTACTGTAGTCAATGAACACTTTAATGACTGACTGACTTATTGACTAGAGCCTTGATTTTACAGGAACAGAAATAGAATTATCTCCCCACCTCTTTCTCCAGAGGTGCAGTTTTTACCAAGGTGTTCTGACTTCAAGGTTGATGCCAATGTTTCCTCAACATGTTGTGGCTAATATACTGTATGTATTATGTCAGAAGAATTCACAATACAGTAACACCAAATTGAGTGCCAGAAAAAAAACTCGAAGAATGCATTTATACATAAAAAGCGCAAATAGAGCAAATCAATTTACAAAAAGGTTAAAGATAATGCATTGGATATATATGCAGCATGTGTACATGGTATTCAGCTTGCTATGAGGCACATATGCTACCCCTATCATTTGTTTTTAAATTGCAGGATGGCACTGATTGTAGAACAGGCTTTACAGATCATCACAGCATCATAGAAATCCAATTTTTCCCGAGTGCATGCTGTACCACTGCTGTACTGAGAGCAGAAGAATTACTTGGAAAATTCAAATTTTGTTTTCTTTTCAGCCAGCAGATGGTGCAATGAATGATCTGGCAGCCACTCATTATGGAGAAGCACGCTATTGGTTATAATGTGCCAATTTTATTCTAATTTATAACATTCAAGAAAGAATTATGTATGGTGACTGCTGCAGTCCTGAGGCAGGATGATGGACTTGTACCACTTGTTGTGATGCTGTGTTTGCAGTCAAAGCAGAAGGAAAGTTCAGGTGGAGGGCAGAAGAGACGGGTTATGTCCAAACCTTCCTATTCCCTCTAGAGAGCCTGTTCATACTGTTGTTTCTACATGCAGCATCATTAAATCCTCTGCATGAGGCTCAGTAAGCAGAGGCCTTACTGGACCATAGGTACTGAACTCTGAGCAGTATACCACCATCACTGCTGACAGAGATCAATACACTGCACTGCAGTAAATGGTTATTATATATTACTGACACATCTGCTTCCCATAGAATTGATTGTTCAGTAAAGCATGTTTATGACGGTCCCTGTCCACTGTCCCTGTCCCTGACAACCTGCACCTGCACAGTCTGGAAAGTCATTATACAAAGTTGCAAAACAAAGACGCAAAGTTGTATACCCATAATAAGAATGATGCTATTATCAGGAGCTTAAATGCCAAATAAGTTATTAGAAACATGTCACTAGCAGGTAATCAAGGCTATTTCGTACGTCTCATCCTGCTTTGAACAGAAACCTCAGAAGTGTTATGTGAGGCTGCTGGCGTGTTTCAGAGAAAGCAGTAAAACTGTCCAATCTTGGCAAATGTAGGTGTTAGTGGCTACATGTTGCCCTGCTCTACTCTCATCAGCTATTTACAGTTCCTACTAACATGCCTCCATTTTGTTATGTACTCTACTGCCTACATTCATTCGCCCCCATACTCTCTCTCTCTCTCTCTCTGTGCCGAGAGAATTAGCCGTGCTCACTGTGGCCAATTCATCACATCTGGCAGATTAGAATAAGAAAGATGAACTGCAAGGGTGGCAGTTGGCACCACTCAGTCTCTCATGCCCTTCCCTGCTAAGCCAAGCCACAATTAGGGCTACTGCACATGGCTTTGCCTCTCGTCTCTGTGGTGGTGTGTGCAGACAGGACAGGCTTCACATCTGTTTTTTTCTTCTTTTTCTTTTTTTTGCATGGCAGAAAAAAAATTGCTTACGGCAATACAAAAATTGGCCCAATCTTAAGGAAGTGTGATGTTTTACTTCCATGAATGTGATGCCAGCAATATTTAGAAATGTAAAAATTTGTGATTGACAACATTTCCACTGTAAAATCTCTTCGTTACAATGTCTAGTTCTTCAAACAACTAGCCTTCAACGCTGTTCAGTCCGGCTAATAATACAAACACAATAGAATATGTTTAATTTGTGTGTTGTAGGAGATGGAGAGATCATACTCTTTGTAACATCTTTGCTCCTTCTTCTGTTCGCAGGGTATTTTCCCAACCAGCTATGTCCACTTGAAGAAATCCACAGTGACCAACAGAGGGTATGTCTCAAGTTGAATGACAAAATGCTATTTATTTAAGCATGTCGACTGTAATCTAACCACTTCCTCTGTATCCTTTAATCTTTTAAGAGAATAATATCCATAGCAGATAATGTCAGGTTGATTTTACGGTATCATTGATATGACCAAGGTTTTCAAACTCGGGTCTGCAGCCCCCTAGGAACCAGGCACCCTAGGGCTCCACAGAAGTATTGCAGAGGGTCCACAAAAACCTGGATACTTCATAGTGTACATGATTTGATGTGCCTGTTTGGTATTTTGGTGACTCGCCATGAACTTGACTGCGCCAAGGTGGGATGAGAGGCGCAGTAGGGGGTAGGGCCGGGTATCGAGAACCGGTTCCAATTTAGTTCCCAGTTCCAAATTGCCTAATTCACCGGAATCAATAAGCCATCACACTAATGACACCTCTTATGATTATTATTAAGAATGTTGAACAGCTGGATGCTTCTTGAGTACCTGCAAAGCTTTTTGACCCTTTCGGTGTGCGGTCAATCGCAAGCAGTGATGTAATTTGTCTACTCACCGTCATGTCAGTCAAGACACCGGTGAAGTCTGTATGTCCATATAACATACAGTGAGTTTTTCTTTCTTCAAAACAACAGAAGTTGCTGAAGACGCTGAAGAAAAAAAAATTACCATAAAATTACTCCAAACAGCTTGTGCAGCATAATCCGTGTTCTGAGTGTTCTGAAGCCAAACGATTGCACTGTGGGTCCAAAAGTTCAATATTTACCTCATTATCTCCTAGATTTTCCACACTTGTTCTGCACTGCACCAACAGTCACAACAGTAGCAAGCAGATGCTGCCTTCAAATGCTGTCGGAAATATTGTAATTATGGGTGTAGAGTGTGCTTGAACGAAGTGGAAAATACGAATCCAAGTACTTGACATTTTTTCACTTGTTTCACTTGTATTGTGTTCTCTGAAGTAAGGTGTTATACCTTAGCTGTTTTGACAAGTAATTCTGACACAAAAGTACCTACACAGCAATGTCTTTCTTGAGAAATAAAACAAAGTAAACTCCACTAAAGCTGTATGTAGTCTTTAGCCCCTGACAATTTATGCAGGAGGAATCGTTAAGTGAATGATAAACAATCACATTGGTAAGAAGAATCGAAAAAGGCACCGGAATCTGTAACATCCTAACGATACCGAGCCCTAGTAGGGGGTATGTCAGTAATGCTCGAGTAGTGCAGTGCAATTTTGGATTACCAGGATTTGCGCTTGCATTGTCTGCCTGCTCAGACCAGGTAGTCTGTTTTATGTTATTTTTGTGGCTTTACCAAGCAATGTGTGCATGAACAGATCCTATTCAAAAGATTAGCAACCCTTTCTGTGGGTGATATGTTGGCCAATTTGACTTGATATAAACCCGTCAAGCAGGAAACAATAAGATACAACATTTTTCATTCATTCTTACTATACACTCGTAGCTGTGATGTTAATGATTGTCATCCAACATAGAGCTGTCAGTATGCGGCATTATGCAGAGTGTGGAATGGAGAAGCGGTCGTATCTTCTATAGATGTCAGGCTGGTGGATGGCCTCCTCCCACGGCTAAACTGTCCCTGCGGTTCGCCGCCAACTTCTGTTTGGCTCTTCGCCTAATATCATTGACCTGTTTCCTACATTGGGCAACGGTTCTCTTAGGACCGGAGCAACACAGGAACTAAATGTGTTATCTCCTCCCAAGCTAATTTAATTTAAAGTGCGGTATGTTCGCTCGTGGCGATTCTGCACCTCCTGCACAAGGACATCAGTTTCCTCTTGGGAGAAACTTTTGTGGCAGATCCGCTCCGGACTGTTCTCTCCATCATGAAATTGTCATAGCGCACTGCTTTTAAGGGGAAGGAAAAGAGGTGAGGTCATCACGACGCCAGTCCCTACTGTACCTACTGATAATGTATTCCTCCTAATCCCCGTTTCCAACTGCGCCGCAAGTTTGCCGTGTGCCTCTGGCCACAAAAATACCAAAAATCTGTGGCCACGCCCTGTGCGGCTGTGCCTTGTGCCACTGACTGCACTTTGCACCGTTGATTCACGAAAATAGAGCCCTTAGCCTGATTTCCATAGAGTATCTATTTTAGTTCTACAAAGAACATACTGTGACCTCTAGGAGTGGCACAGACAAAAAAAGCTGTGGAATATAACACTACAAAGCAGCTATAAGAGAGCAAAACATGTCTTTGCAAAGTTTGTGTCCTCAGTGACACAGTTTCAGTAAAAATTAATACAGAGAGAGACCTGAGACTGTTGTTCGACCTCCTGACCTCTGTGTCAGTCAAGCCCAACAGTCATGCTAAGATTAGAGTGAGGGAACACCTCATGCATATGCAGGACAGCTTATATTGTCTGCGTCATTGATATTAAATGCTTCTCTACAAAATATTGACAACCTCAGATACACGTACAGCAGTTTTTCCTCCCTTGGCTGCTACAGTTGGGCTCTACTAGAACTTCACCCACAGATTTTGGAGGACATGAGCAGTGACAATAAAAAAAACAATTAAGTTTCACAATGTTCTACCAATCAGGACCATCGGCTCATGTAAGCTGATGAAGCTGATGAAGCTCTCCCTCACTCATTACACAGGGGTGTGATATAGATCCATCAACTGATCAATGTCAGAGCATGTGTATCCCTCCCTTCTCCGTTGTCCAATTTCCCCTCATCGCTGATTTGTGAGGATCCATTCTTAAATAGAATTAGCACTGGACAGCCACTGACCTGCATGCACATAATCTCTCTCTCACTCTCTCACTCCCAGACACACACACACACACACACACAGTGGGCATCAGACCTCTGTGGTTCTAGCCACAAAAGCTGGCCATGGCCGTGTGTGGAGGCCAAAAGCAAGGCAAAGACAAAGGCAGGCAGTGGAGCTCTTTATCAGCCTGTGCTCATGGACATTAAATCTACTGGTTGGGATGTGTGGCACAGTGTGGACTGGGAGTTTGCTGTTATATCACCACCCTCCAGTGGAGTTACCACATAGTGGGGAGGACTCTCGTTTGCACTCAAACAATTAAAAGTGCAGACTTGGAAATCGACATTATTATACTTCCCCGCTCCAGGAGCTGCACTTGGGGAAATGTGCTTTGCTGTCTAGTGGAGTTAATGAGGTGAAACACCTACTGCATCTCTGTAGCTCTCCTAAAGCATCCTCACCATAGAGGATCACTCTGACTCGTTATGTAATGGATGGACTGTCGAGTGATTTTTACCCAGAGACGTTTTCTTTGTAGCGAAAGCAATCATAGACCACGAGTGTCAAAGTTCAGTTTTTTCACCCTAGTTTGAAAAGAGCAGAGAGAGTCACAATTTACGATGCAAGTCAGATGTCATCTTTTTTTTTTTCTAGCTGGAGATCTAACCTTTAGTCTGATGGTTTCCTATATGAATGTGATCAGAAACAGAAAGGATGTCTGTTGTGATTTTTACCGGAGTGCTCCACCCCCGCCCCTAATTGCAGCCAGAGAAAATCTCATTACTCTACATGATATTACCTCTTTGTCATTTCAGTGCTGACTTGAGGCAGTGACGTGTGTGTGTGTGTGTGTGTGTGTGTGTGTGTGTGTGTGTGTGTGTGTGTGTGTGTGTGTGTGTGTGTGTGTGTGTGTGTGTGTGTGTGTGTGTGTGTGTGTGTGTGTGTGTGTGTGTGTGTGTCCTCTACATGTTTCCTTGCCCTAGGCTCTGTGAGACGGTGGTGCCCCTGGAGGACCCTATCATCACTGAGACCACCTCCACACTGCAGGAATGGGGTGTCTTGTGGAAGCAGCTCTATGTGGTCAGTAGCACTATATTACAGTACATCTCACTCGTATCAACATAAAACTCTGAGCAATGAATATGAGATTGGACCTAACATAACCATCATTTTCCAGGGAATTTGGAGAAAAACAGCTCTTGCAAAAAGAAATTGCCTCCATGACTGTTTGATTTGCATTCTCCAGAGGGATTTGATGGAATATGTATTTTTTTGCTACGGTATGCTTTTTCCTCCACCTTAATTCAACACCTGGTATAACCAGGTTTGCCGGCAAGAGTAGTAGATAGCATGAGACATAAACATACAGTGACAGCTCCGTTAGATATTTCTCCATAGCATGTCATCCTGACTGTCACCCTACATGTTCATATACTATCTATGTGGGAACAGAAATGGTTGTTGGCCACAGATAATGGCCTTCAGCCCCGTCGTATGCAATTTCATGCTGTGTCATTCAGCCGTTGCTTTAGATCTTGGCCCAGCTCTGTCAGTTTGGGCATCATCTTAAGATCCAGTACTGCTCACCACCTTCAATCAGCCTTTGCTTGCCCGGCAAAAATGATTACTGGGAACCTAAAGCACCCTTAATCCTGCTAAGTGTCGAGAGGGCAGGCAGAAGTGGTTGGTAGGGTTTGAGGTTGGAGCTGAGTGGATATGTTGCGGAGATGGCAGCGGGTTTTTACATAACCTCTCACTGAGGACTGCTCATGCTCTGAGCAACTAAGGAGCCCGAGGCATGGCTGTGGTGATGTAACTTCCTCTGAAGCTCGACTAATGCGAGCCACTGATTTAACACTGCTCATTTTGGTGCTCACCCCCTGTGTGGTATGGGCCATGTTGCCACAGTTACATCCATAATAATAGGGTGTATCATTGGCTAGATGTTGATACGTTTTACCTTATTGTTGCCAATTAGAATTCATGGTAGTACTTCAGGGAGCAATGGCCTAAGCATAACTGTGTATCTGTTATAATGTACATAATTAGCCCTGCAGAATAGACGTCCGAAAGGGCTCATCAACTCTGACAAAAATCTTTGTTTTTCAACAGCTACCAGCCTTTGAGAACATGCAGTGTTTACCCTCATTAAATTTACATGAGCATTGTAGCGGCGCTTAATCTTTGCATTTATGTAAACAAACCTGGGTGGTAATGTGGGCTTGTCATACCATTAGGGAGAACAAAAATGCCTGAATTAAAAGTGCTGTCCTTGGTCTAAAAGAGATGATGATGAAACCAAAGGGGTCAAAGCAGACCTGCAAGGGATATTTGTTTTTTTTAGCTGGATTAACAAAGCCAGTGAGCTTTTAACCTCAGGAGCAACACATATCATTCTCTTACCTGTACACACTGGCAGAAGTGGCAAGCTGCAGAGCAAGTCTTTTCTCTTGAGCATAAAATTGAGCTGAATATACAACAAATCTCCAGAGGCCTCTCAAGTTGTTTCACAGTTTGATGCTGACCTATTTTGAAAATCACATTTATAACACCTGAAAACAACATAGATGCAGACTCTGATTTTTCTCAATGTCCAGCTTTGTATGCATGTTTATGATGGACTGCTGGACTGTTGTCTAAATGGAGTTAAACATACTAAGTAGTGAATCTTCACTGTGAAGAGTTTCATTAGCAGTCTGTAGTGTTTACCACAAAGTTCTGCAGCCTCACGTTTCCCCACCAATGCCCTGTCTCTTTCCATCCGCCCCAATAGAAACACAAGGTGGACCTGTTCCATAAGCTGCGTCATGTGATGAACGAGCTCATTGACCTGCGCCGGCAGCTGATCCAGGGTCACCTCGCCCAGGACCAGACCCGCGAGATCAAACGACACATCACCGTACGGCTCGACTGGGGCAATGAGTGAGTCTCTCTCCTATTGAATACATTATATGGAGAAAGCGAGGAATTGGAAGGCGTGCACAAGGTCACTGGACATTTCCCACAACTCGGTGAACGTTAGTATTAAACTGTTGGCCACCAAAGAATACATAATTTCTTTGGCACTGGAGAGATCCCCAGCACAGGGTGTGTGTGGGTGCGTAATACCATCCCCTATGATGTAATTTTATGGTCATTTAGCAGATGAGTGGATCTCAAGCGGCTTAAAGTCAATGCACATCCTCAGCCCCTGGAGGAATTGTAAACCCATATTCGCACTGTTGCCAGCTTCAAACTCCTTCCAACTGAGCTGTCATAGGCATCCATAACAGAGATAAGGAGAGAGGGCTCCGGCTCGGCCAAGGAGGAGCATTAGGTGGAGGGGCCATCTGTTGGTTTAATGCGGGATTCATTGTACATGTTCAAAGTACACTCGCATTCAATTTCACAGTACATGTTCACTGGATTGGTCAACATTAGTGAGCATCATGCTTGAGTTCTACGTATATTTATGTATAGAACAAGAGAAAATGGAGAAATACATTGTACTGTGTTCACCATGCATGCTGAGCTCAGTGCTCTGTAGTGCAAACTGACCTGAGTGCTGAGGTGATCTAATTTCATGGTCAAAAGATCATAGTAGTACTGACAGTGCTCCATGATTTTGTTTTAGTCTAGGGCTGCGATTTAAAGAAATATAAAGAAATATGAAGAAATCTAGTATGTGTTGTTGATCTAGCTGGTATTGTTTGAATCAGAAACCCAGTTATTTCCAAGGCTCTGATTTCTTTCTTCCCTGTTATTTTTCATTTTCCTCTGTCATCAGGCACCTCGGCTTAGACCTCGTTCCCAGAAAGGAGTTTGAGATGGTGGATCCAGATCAGATCAGCGTATCTGAGCTATACAAAATGGTATGCTGGGTGGCTTTGTTCTTGAGCAGACACATGCTGTACAAATTCAGTCTTTGAATTATTTAATATGATTAATTAATAATATGTATAATATGAGTATTTATTGAATGATATAAATGCTTATAAATTTATTTCTGTATCATGCATCTATCTATAGTAATGACTCAAAATTATGCTTTCTTTACACTTGAATTTGTTGCACTTGCTGTATGCATTTTTCCTGTGCCTCAGCCTGGTTTTGCATATGAGAATGTGTTGTTGGATGTGTAGGGATGTGTGAATGTACCGATTATCAAATCATCCATAAAAAGGTGACTCACTAGAGGGAGCACGATTCAGCTGTTGCGGATGGAGCAGCCTCATGTGACCTATTCTTTATGCTTATGTTGCCGCCATATTGAGTGTGTCCCTCTCCTCGCGCGCACGTGACTCTCACAGGCATGATTGCTAGCTAGCAACGCAGACGTAATGCAATGTGACAAGCTTGGGTGAGGCTTTGGGAAAATATATACAGATTTATTTTTTATTATTATTTTTTGTTTAATTATAGATTATAGTCTTGGTTATTTAAAACCACCAACCTCACTTGAGACATATTTCTGTAAATAAATTATGTCTCAAATCTATTTTTGAATTTGGCTGGAGTAATGTGGGAGTTTCAAGTGCATACTCACTGGCGGGAGATGAGACTTACTCAAACAGATCCAACATTAGGAATACGTGATTACGGCACAGATGTAATAAAATCTCATGTAATGCTGTGGGAGGCCATCCTCTAGGTGGAAGACCCCGTCTGGTCAATAGTGGAAGGTCCATATGCTGATCAAAACACTCTCCAACTGCCCAGCAGTCTCCCATTATCCCTTTGCCATTTTTCTCGGCTTTGCAGGCAGATTGTTAGTGCACTAAATGCCCTGTCCAGAAACAACAGCGTAGCTCATCCTTGCCAAAAAGCCTCCTGACTCTGTCGATGAAAGTGAGCTTGTTTTTGGCAGGGCACAAGGCCTTGGCACCTCTTCAGGTAGGGGAGTAGAGGAGTTCTTTTAGGCTGCTGAGCAGAGAGATGTGTGTGGGCGACACTGGCTTTGTCCTTTCCTCTCCCACACGCTCACGTTTTACCTCATGTGGGCTTCCTTTAGTGCTGCAGGAACACTGAAGTATAGCCTCCTGGCAAAATAGGTAGGTGAATTTTTATCAGATTCGAAGCATCGACTGAGGCGCTGCTCAGGTAGTGTGTGTCTGAAGCTGCGGTGAGGTAAATATGTTCAATACTGAGTGGGAAGAGTAAAGAATGGACCGGCTGAACTGACATGTTTCTTTTGAACTTCACTCTTTAGCATGTATCCAGCAGACACTGTGGCCAGCAAAGCACAAACCAGGTATGGTCTTTTCAAAGCTGTTTGGCTTTGAAATGAAAAAAATCCCTTTTCCTTCGTTCTCATTTCATTCCTGAATACTTCTTTCTTACTTTATCACTCAAAGATCACAGGAATATTGTCAGGGCACTATAGCTATGACCCTTTTACTCCTTACTATTGGTTTCCTGTAATGTTGGAGATCTAGGAATTGCTCTAGTTGATAACAGTGTGCCAGCCTAACACCTAAAATGTAAAATTATGAGTTGAGTTGGAATTTGCAGTTTATGGTCAAAATAAGGTGTTAGTGTCATGCTCAATGGGAAGAGCATGAGTTAGGGGTTTGATTCCCACGGGGAGTGCAGATTCTAATGATGTATGCACTAATGATAGTGTTTGGCGCTTTGGATAAAAGTGTCCACTGAATTGCATTTGTATGTAGCTCAATGGGAAACACCAGTATAAAGACTTCTTGCATTGGTTGTGACTCTATAAATGGATGCAGTGATTTTTATTTGTAGCATAGTTTTGCATCTGGTTCCTACTAGATCTCCCATAAATACTAAACTGGGATCACATCTAGTTAGTGAGAAGGCCTTGGCAAACAGCAACTTAATTCTCATGCTCCATAATCCCTCAGGCCTTCTTGACACCTTTCCAACTGAGAAAGAAATGCATTATGAGATGGAAATGATAACTGAGGATTGTTACGTTTGTAATAATAGTGATTAGAAATTGTCTAAACCTCTTGTAGATGTCTTGTGATTCCAATTAACCCCTTAGACTGCTCACATGGATCTGGTGTCTTAGCTTATCCATATAGTTCCATACATTACATCTGTGCAGCCTTTGGAGAATAAACACAGAGCACATGTGTGCGAGACTGCAGGTACTTAGCTTTGCAGTAAGGGACTTGTCTTGTTAACGGTCACTGTCTCTTCGTTCTCAGGGTGACAGCACGCGACAGCGCCATGGTGACGGTTGCCGTGTCCCTGTGTCGCACCACCTCTTCATCAACCTGAAGAGCTTCACTTACAACAGCATCAGCGAGGACGCAGACGTCTTTTTCTTTCTGTACGACACTCGCGAGGCCAAGCAAATCAGGTAGGCTGCTGGGAGGACTTCAGTGCGCCAGTGGTCAGCCCAAAAACAAACACTGTTCATCGAAGACACACACACACACGAATGGACCTACGTACTGTGTGTGGATGCATGCATGGACACACACACATATACACCTTGTCTGTCCAGCTTATTGATTGAGGCACTCTAAGGATGACTTTAACTCTGAAACCGTGAACTGTCTTCCATTGCAGTGAGAAGTTCATGGTGAGGTTGAACAAAAACGGAGGACCAAAGAATCCAGAGAAGGTGGACCGTCTGTGCGCTCTCTTCACGGTAACAACTCTTAGGAATCGAGCGTGATCCCACTTCAGATAAACTTAATGTATTTCAACTGTTATAAGAATATTCTGATTACATTGTCCATTGTGTTTCTCCTCAGGACCTGAGCAGTAAAGACTTGAAGAGAGACCTGTACATTGTGGCGCATGTCATAAGAACTGGTAAATAAAGTACAGTGTACAAAAATATGATTTCCATGGTCTCAGGATAGTCTGATTTTTAAAAGAATCAGTGTTCCTTCTTCAGATAGGCAAGGCAAGGCAAGTTTATTTATGTAGCACATTTTGTACACATAGGCAATTCAAAGTGCTTTACACAAGGTATATAAGACATTAGATAAGATAAATAAAACACATAAAAAGAGATAATAAAGTGTATAAGAAGAGAGAATAAATAAAGAATTAAAATGCATAAAAAGAGAATAAAGATCAAGTGTCATAGACAGTGCAGAATTAAGTCAAAGTTGGGGCACTTCTGAGACAGTGTATCCTCCTCCTTTCTGTGTCCAGGTCGTATGCTGCTGAATGACTCAAAGAAAGGTCCGCCCCACGTTCAGTACAGACGACCCTATGGCTGTGCCGTTCTCGCCATGAGTGATGTTTTCCACACCATCACAGACCTCAAAGAGGAGAAGGACTTTGTGCTCAAAGTTTACACGTGAGTGCAGCGGCGAAACTGTTTCTCCTCTCTCAGTATGTACTCGCTTCTCCCTGAATATGAATACTAGATAGAATTTGATTGTATACAGAGAAAGTATGAAACCTACACTATAATTACTCGGTACCTGTCAGTGTAATTGCTTGGTAGTTGTGTGGTTTCTGTACTACTGGATATACAGCGGAAGCGTGTGTGTAATGAGGCAGGATTATTGTGTGAATTTTCTGCAAATGTTGTGCATGACAACCTAGCGCTCCAGCGTTGATGCGTAGTGTGTTTTGACCAGAATGATAATGAAGTGTCCTCTGGAAAATCAATAGCCGCTCACCCCGGGTCTAAGATAGGGCTCTTGGCGTGATGTGAATCTGGCTGCTTCTGTTAGGCTTTGCCACAGAGAACCACTGCTGTACACCGGCCAACCAATGAAGGAATGAGACACAGAGAAGGAAAGGGAAAGACACTGAGAGAGAGAGAGAGAGAGAGAGAGAGAGGGAGGGGGAGAGAGAGGGAGAGAGAGGGAGAGAGAGGGAGAGAGACACATGACACTTAGATAAATGAGCAAAGTTAAAGGACGATGAAAACAATAACACCAAGCTAAGCATTCTTTGCTGTCAGTCAGAACCCAGAACATCCTCTTGTGTCTCTGCACTGTCCTCCTCAGTGTCCGCTCTGGGTCAGAGGTCACACACACACTGTACTGTCCCTGTACTGTATGACGCACTGTACCTTGTTGTATAGTATATTCAGGATAACTGTACCGCCCGATATGAAACAAAGATTTCTATTCCCTGTAAAATCGGATGCCATTGTTTTTACTGTATCTCTCTGCAGAGTCGAAGAGCTCCTCCCTTTAAAAAGCGAGCAGTGATTCAGTGCTGAGCTGCCTCCAAACTGTCGGCTCCTATAACGCTCCAGTCTGTGCATTTCCCCATGCCTTTCCCAGGGGCCTACGGGCCCACAGTAATGAAAAAGGCTGGTAGAGAGCTGGCTGTCAGCTTTGCTTAGTGCGCTGTGCATTTGGGCTAATGTGCTGCTTGATAGTGCCTCCCCCTGCTGCTACCTTTTCTCCAGGAGGAAATCGGTTCTGGGACACATGCTGTTCATGTAGTCCCCGCGCAGACCGTCCCCCATCCCTCCATCTGGGCTCGCTAATCGGTGTGTTGTTAACACCTCCACCCGCCTCTCTTTCTCTCCAGATGTAACAATGAGAACGAGTGGTACCAGATTCACGAGAACATCATCCGCAAGTCCAACACCAAGTACTCAGCTCCCAGCACCAACTATGGTAAATGTGACATCTCTGCAGCTCTGTTACACAACAGGGCTTCCCCGGGGTTACATGTGCACTCGTCCTTTTCTTTTGCTTAGGACTTACAGAGCAATAACTATCAACATTTACATTATAGGCTTTTTGCTGATGCTCTTATCCAGAGCAGCTCACAGTGAGTAAGCAGGTAGGGGTTCAAGGACACTTCAGCAGGACACATGGCTGTTGATGGACACATATTGGCTGTATTCTGATACATCATGCTTGATACATCCAATCAGTTACAAGTGTGATGCGTGCAGCTGAACGGTCTTAGAGGTCTCCCAAGGGTGAATCAGACATTCTTTGTCATAATACAGTATTGATCACTGTGACTATGATAATATCCATTAAGGATAAGCTGAAGGGCAGAAACCATTATTACTGATAGCTCAGCTACATGGGTCAGCTTCTGCAAAGGACAGAGGACGCAGAGGACTTTATCTTTGCTTTTTAACGATCACATGTCTTAGTGTGTGAAATTTCCAAAATGGCATCACTGTAAGAGTGAATCGTGCCAATTCAGTGTTCCTTGCCTTTTGTTATGAGCGTCTCACAAGCTAGCTTATGAGTCACCCAGCTCTGCCACCAGATGTGTACCCTACCTATATTTTTCTTCCCTCCTTGCTTAATTCCACAACACCATCTCTTTCCCTTCGCTCTCTTTTCCTCTGCCTCTGATTACATCTCTCCATCCATACTCCTGTCTGTCTTTTCCTCCCCCGCACTCTGACTAATGTCCCTTAAATACCCCTCTGTTCCTCCCTCCTCCTTTTTTTCTTCCTTCTTCATCTCTCTGCTTTCTCTCCTTCTATTCCCTTTCCCTCCCCACACCCCCACACCTCCTCATTCGCCCTTTCCCCCACTTGCTCCCCCCCGACACTAACAAACACACACATACACACACACACACACACACACACACACACACACACTCACACACACACACACACACACCAACACACACACATATGCTCACACTCCCTCCCTCTGTCCCCAGGCCTCATCATTTCCCTGCAGCTGCTGCGGGGTGAGCTGGAGCAGATCAGACGGGAGAACCAGGCTGTGTTCAGCAGGGCCCTGGCACTCACACGCAAACTGGGTTTCCCAGATGTCATCCTGCCAGGTAAAAGGGGGGGAGGCGGTAATGGGGACCTAGAGGATCAGGGAGGAGGTGGAGACCAGCGGGCAGATGGGTAGGAGGCATGGATAAAGGGGAAGGTCACAGATCAGGGCTGGGAGGATACAGATGAAGGAGAAAGGGGATAGGGCAAGAGGGATGTAGAGAGCATGGAAAGGGGGGAAGGGATCAAATAGAAAAGAGGAACAGCAGGGAGTAGCGTTGAAAAGATATAGATAGATCGCTTTCAGTTGTTCACTCCCCATTTGTATGAGAGCAGCATTTAGGTCAGGTGCTGAGCAGATTATAAAGAGCAGAGGTGTTCAAAGATAACTAAAGAGAGAGCAGAGAGAAAGAGAGAGGTGTGTGTTTATTTCGGTTTCTTTCATCAGCCAGCGTTGCTCTGCTTAGTTTCCATTGAGACTGTATGGCGCACACCTCTCCTCTCCTCTCTCTCCTCTCCTCTCTCCCTCTCCTCTCCTCTCCTCTCCTCTCCTCTCCTCTCCTCTCCTCTCCCCTCTTCTCCCCTCCTCTCCTCTCCTCTCCTCTCCTCTCCTCTCCTCTTTCCCCGTCAGTCTGAAATACCTCTCAATACCACTCTCTGTGACTCATCTGTCCCCAAGGAAATGACTTGGATATAAATAACTATAATCTGATCTTATAAATAACTGCAATATCTTCCACCACTGTTGCCACTGATATTTATTCCATTAAGCACTGACCTCACAAAGGGTGCTGGGACAGTTATGAGCTACAGTGTATTACAACTCAGGAGGGTCATTTTTCATTGACAAGAACAATGACGTGTGGTGCACATCTTGGCAACCCTGTGTGGTGCCTGCGCCGCAGCCTAATTTATGTTGACCACTCTCAGCTCATCTGTGGAGCACAGGGCTGGCAGAATTGTCTGTGCACATGTACATTATAACTTATTAACCATGCCAGGGCATGAGACATGTTTTTTTATCCTAGTCTGGGAATTTCTGGAGATGTCTTTGTCTTGCTTTTGTGACTAGCAGTGACATTGAGGCGAGGAAGGTCTGAGAGAATGTTGTAGAACAGGGATATTGTTCATGAAGTACGAGTGTGTCAGGCCTAACCGGGGTTTTTTCCTGTGTTTGTGTCCAGGTGACATACGTAACGACCTATACCTCACCCTGGAGCGAGGGGAGTTTGAGAGGGGGGGCAAGAGCGTCCAGAAGAACATTGAGGTCACTGTCTATGTACTGTATGCCGATGGGGACACACTCAAAGTATGAAACACATTCTTCTTATTTCCTTACTTTCAATAATTTTCTATCTACTGCATCATCAACCCATGGTATATCAGTGTAACTTTCCTCCCATCCATCCATACAATCTATATCTCAATAAAGACAATCAATCTGCCATGTTCCTTCTCTCTCAGGACTGCATCAGTCTGGGCAGTGGGGAGCCCAACACCAGTGAGCATCGCTCCTTTGTCCTTTACCACAACAACAGCCCTCGCTGGAGTGAGATGGTCAAGCTACCCATCCCTATAGACCGCTTCAGAGGATCCCACCTACGCTTTGAGTTCAGACACTGCTCCAGTGAGTCAGTAATGCTGACCGGTGGCAATCATCCCTTAGCACATGATTTTATTAGGACGGATCGGGTTATGCTTGGGGTTATACAAGTATTGCTTGTGCAGTGTAGATGTAAGCATGATATGATGCCTGTGCGCTTCCTTTCAGCTAAAGACAAAGGGGAGAAAAAACTGTTTGGTTTCGCCTTCACTCCTCTGATGAGAGAAGATGGGACCACGCTGTCAGATGAGAGCCATGAGCTGTATGTCTACAAGGTGGGAGCATGATTAACACAGACACACACACACTTACACTGACATAGTTAGAGAGGTATGGTGCCTTGTAGCAACTGTAATAACTAATAACCGGATGACATAATAACTTCAAAATGTAATAAAATGTTCCTCTAAATGGGTTCAAATGTAGTAAAACCTGTTAATGTAATAAAGTTGCACATCATGTAATAACATGACATTATTACATTAACCAGTGATTATTACTTCATGGGGGGTGTAACATTTTTAACTGATGGTGTAATAATATTAATGATTAATAATGTAATAACTCGGTATTATGAGGTAACTTGAGTTAAACCAATAGATGGATTTGCTGATATTAGCTTTTTATTAAATATCAGCCAGCTATGTTGCCAACTGCCTATATGATGGAGGCTCCTCCCTGATCACAGCTACATTAAAACAGACTTTAAAACCTGTAATGACATTTATTTTATTTTCATTTTATTAAGTAATGTAATGTTTTTGTAAATTAATTCTTCATTTACAGGTAGTAATGTATCCCAGAGTTTTCCCTACTGGTACGACCCTGCCTCAAAGAGCTGCTAACCATAAAAGAATCTCATTAGTTTAGGTTTCAGTGGAGAGTTTTACTGTTCCATGGTCTAAATGCTGTTTCAGAGGCTTGACAAAAATAAAACTCTGGCGGAAACACCAAATACTTGTAATGAAATGAAAACATTTAAAAATATTGACTATAGGGCACAAAATATTGGCTATCGGCAGCTTCAAACCGAAAATATCATTAACAGCCTTCAAACACCCATATTGGTCGAACACTAGTAAAAACTAAATATTATTACATCATCAGTAAAAAATATGATACACCCCTTATTAAGTAATAATCGCTGGTTAATGTAATAATGTGATGTTATTCCAATATTTGGGTATTTTACTACATTTTAAGGGAAATTTTATTACATTTTGATGTTATTTTGAAGTTATCACGTTATCTGGCAGTTATTGCTGTACATTATCAGTTGCTACATGCCTCAAAAGTACAGAAAAAGCGCAGTGCAATAGTAATCATCAAACCTAGTGGACTGCTGAGTCTCATCTGTCCTTCCTCAGTGTGACGAGAACGCCACCTTCAGTAACCAGGGCCTGTACCTCAGCATGCCCTGCTGCAAGGAGGACTTCAACAGCTGCCCCAACCTGCCGGCCAACCTGCCCTTCCAGAGGAGTCCCAAAGAGACCTTCTGGGTCTCTACGCTGCTCTGCTCCACCAAACTCACACAGAACGGTAACCTGACAGCTTACATGCTCTTCTGTATATTTCACCATTCTATTTCTATTCTATTCTATTCTGTTCTGTTCTGTTCTGTTCTGTTCTGTTCTGTTCTATTCTATTCTATTCTATTCTGTTGTGTTCTATTCTGTTTTATTAATTTCTATTCTATTCTATTCTATTCTATTCTATTCTATTCTACTTTGTTCTGTTCTATTCTATTCTATTCTATTCTATTCTATTCTGTCCTGTCCTGTCCTGTTCTGTTCTGTTCTGTTCTATTCTGCTCTGCTCTGTTCTGTTCTATTCTGTTTTATTAATTTCTATTCTATTCTATTCTGTTCTGCTCTGTTCTGTTCTGTTCTGTTCTGTTCTATTCTATTCTATTCTATTCTATTCTATTCTATTCTATTCTGTCCTGTCCTGTCCTGTCCTGTCCTGTCCTGTCCTGTCCTGTCCTGTCCTGTTCTGTTCTGTTCTGTTCTGTTCTGTTCTGTTCTATTCTGTTTTATTAATTTCTGTTCTGTTCCGTTCTGTTCTGTTCTGTTCTATTCTATTCTATTCTATTCTATTCTATTCTATTCTATCCTGTCCTGTCCTGTCCTGTCCTGTCCTGTCCTGTCCTGTCCTGTTCTGCTCTGTTCTGTTCTATTCTGTTCTATTCTGCTCTGTGTTTTCAGTGGACCTCCTGGCCCTTCTGAACTGGAAGGCCCATCCGGACCGGGTGTTGGATATCCTCGGTCGACTACGTCAAATCAGCGGAGAGGAGATTGTCAAGGTTACTGTCCGCTGATTATTTATCTTATGATGCGAAGCGTGATATTGACGGCACAATCACAGAATATTTAACCTAAGGAGGGGCATGGTTTTAAATCACCTATATTATTTGGCCCAGGGAAGAAAAAATGACTTGCCGTTTTTCTAAGTTAAATCCCCAGTCTTGAATTTTTAAAGATTATTGATTATAGTTGAAATTCTTAGAGGGCAAGTCATGCAGATGAAAGAATAATCTGTTTACAACTTTCTTAACTCATTGTTAATCAAAATACATGTTGACTGTGTTGTAGTATTCAGAAATAATGCATGTAAAACATCTTTTACTGTTTAAAAAAAAAGAATGTAAGAATGTAAGCCCTTTGTTTCTATTTTAATTACAGACAAGGCCTTTAATGTGATACTGTTGCGTCGTGATGGTTTTGCTGAGTCTTGTTCCCTTTTTCCCTGCAGTTCCTGCGAGATGTCCTCGATACGCTCTTTTGTCTCTTAGATGACAACACTGATAAATACGGGCCGCTGGTTTTCCAGTCACTGGTAGGAAAACAACAGTTCACTATTTTAATGAAACACAGATCGTACATTAAATGATGTATTGCGACCATAAGCAGAGGAAATAGGCATAACATCTATTTACCCGTGTGTGTTCAGGTGTTCATCATTAACCTGCTCAGGGACAGCCGCTTCTACCACTTCAGACCTGTCATGGACTCCTACATCCAAAACCACTTTGCTGGAGCTCTGGCTTACAAGTAAAACAATACATGCATCTTTTCCATTTCAAATTAAATCAACTTAAAAATCTGATTGAGATACTTGCAAAGTTGCAGATGACGTGGACTCTGAGGCTCTCAATTTATTTGCAGAGAGCTGATTCGATGTCTAAAGTGGTACATGGACCGCTCCGCCGAGGTCGTCAGACAGGACCACATCCAGGAAGCCATGAGGGTAAAGTTCACGTTCGAGATCACACACACACACATCCATCTCGTTCAGATTCTGAGCGGCAAGAAAAGTCTGTCTTGATTCTTTCAAAGGAGATTCACTGGTGAGGCATAAAGAAATTGTCAAAGCGAAGGCAAGCAGGCCTGATAAGGCGTAATATGAAGCCTTACAAGGCTACAGGAGCCGAGTTCTCCGCTCAGAAAAAGACTAATGAAAGGAAGTTATCAATACTTTATCTCTAGACGTATTGATGTGTGGGTTCACATAGTCTTTGAATTTCCTGTTGCCTCTATGATGAGATCATGTAAAGACATATTCAGTTACGAGACCTGAAGATTGGAAACATCTCTTTCATGTATTGATTTTCTGTGCCAGGTAAAGCACAGAGCCATCTGGTGCTTGGTGCTTGTTCCTTGTTAGGGAACTGCAAGATGATGCGATGTGACATGTACCTTAGCTGACTGTTTCTCCCCCCCCCCTTCCCCCCACCCCCCCCCAGGCTCTGGAGTACCTGTTCAAGTTCATTGTCCAGTCTCGTATCCTGTACTCCCGAGCCACCTGCGGGATGGAGGAGGAGCAGTTTCGGGCGAGCATCCAAGAACTCTTCCAGTCCATCCGCTTCGTCCTCAGCCTGGACAGCCGCAGCTCCGAGACCCTGGTCTTCACGCAGGTCAGACAGTTAGCAAGGCGTCTCTCTGTCTGTTGCACTTTGACATCTATCTACAATCATCTGCTTGTGTATCTTTGGTTATAAATGTTTGTTATTTTCTATTTATTCATCTGTTTAGTTTGCTTTCATGTGTCACACATTGATTTGCCTTTTTTTTTTTTTGCTCTGTTAACTTTTTGTTGAAGTCTTTTTCCATTCTGTGCCCTGTTTGATTGATGCTCCGATCCCTCTCCCCCCCACTGTTGCCCCATCCTCGACTTGCTCTTGGACAGTTTAGGGGTGTGATCAGCTGCATGCCTCTCTGTGGTCATGCTCCGGGGCTCTCGTCTGTCTCAGTAAGTCACAGTGCCCCCCTGTGTTGGTCCCACAATGCAGCAGAGGCTGTGCATCCACCAACCTGCTGAAATAGGATGACGTTTTCCTAAGTCACCGATATGCAGTCAGTTCTTTAGATTTGGGTATTGTATTGGTTACTTCAGACTCTGAAGGAAGGAAACTATGAGGTTATGTCTGCGTAAGTAGATACAATTTATTCCCATTCAAGGCATTGAGATCTTGGGTGTGCTCCCTTTAGAATATGAATAGCAGGCTTAAATTTGGGTTATTCTGTTTTGTGTCACATTGAAGAGAATCCCATTTGATATGAAAGTGATATTTCCATGCTCCATTTCCACATGTTCAAATTGTAGCTTGGTGCATTTTGTAATGCAGATGTACATTACAAAATCTTATTCTCTCTCCTTCTTTGTTTTCCCCCCTCAGGCAGCGCTGTTGAACAGTTTCCCTGATATCTTTGATGAGCTGCTGCAGATGTTCACTGTGCAGGAGGTGGCTGAGTATGTCAGGGGCACCCTAGGGAGCATGCCCAGCACGGTGGACATCGGCCAGTCTATGGATGTAGTCAAACTGCAGTCCATTGCCCGAACAGTCGAGAGTCGCCTCTTCTTTTTCCCAGGTAAGATAAAAATTTTAGTTTAGACTGTGTAATTCCACATATGTAAGCCCAATGTACATACAGTGCTTTCACCTTCTCACTCTGTTTCCTCTGCGTTTTCTCTCTCTCTCCGTCCTTCAGAGTCTCGTAGCATCTTGCTGCCGGTGGTTCTGCATCACATCCACCTGCATCTGCGCCAGCAGAGGGAGCTGCTGATCTGCTCTGGGATCCTGGGCAGCATCTTTTCCATCATCAAGACTAGCTCCATGGTGCAGTACTTTGTGCCATATGCACACTCTATAAAACTCTCTATTGCGCCTTACAGGCTCTATTGTTTGAAGCGAAAAAAAAAAAAAAAAATAGGAAAAATGCAATCTAAAATTCCTGTCTGTCTTATTTAAAGATATTTGATCATGGTAATGCAGCTGTAGCTTGTTAGGGCGAACACTACAGCATTGTTACAACACATTAAATGGCCTATTAAGCAGCATGTGTCTTTGTCTCAGTTATTCGCTAAATATTTCTCTGCTTTCCTTCCACTCATTCTCCGTTTCTCTCAGGAGTCTTCGGTCCAGGAGGAGGTGGAGATGATGGTGGAGAGTCTGCTGGATGTGCTGCTGCAGACTCTGCTGTCCATCATGAGCAAGTCTCAGTCTGTGGAGACGTCCAGAGGACAGCGCTGTCCCCAGTGCACCGCCGAGATCACGGTCAGCGCTGCACTCTGGGACACACATACGTGCCTCTTTGAAATTAAGAATATGCAGTAAAAACAGTTGCAATTCAGTTATTATTTTGAATTGATGAATCTCTATGTGTGTGTGTGTGTGTGTCCGTATCATTTTCTCCTGTGCAGGGGGAGTATGTTTCCTGTCTGCTCTCCCTGCTCCGGCAGATGACAGAGATCCACTTTCACCACCTACTCAACAACTTCCATAGCAAGGAGGAGCTCAAGGTGGGAACCCGTCTCTGAGTCACACAAATGAACAAGATTAAAGTGTTTTGCTGAAGCCTGCTTACTATATACCTAGACTGCATACGGTTTGTGAATATATTGCTCTCCAGGAGTTCCTGTTGAAGATCTTCTGCGTGTTCCGCAATCTGATGAAACTGACTATCTTCCCCCGAGACTGGAGTGTCATGAGGCTTCTGACGAGTCAGTAAGTCTGCTTTGCCATTTCTGTCAAGCTGTCTTTGTCACAGAGCCGGTAAGGGAATACAACCAACCATGAGATCAGACTCCCTTCAGATAATCCCGATCTGAAGGTGATGTTTGTGTTGCAGTTTTTTTTTTCATCTATTTTTGGCAGCCACCTTGTTTTGTAAGCTGAAGGCGTAACGTTGTGTGTGCTGTGTTTTCTGCAGTATCATCGTAGTGACAACACAGTTTCTATCTCCGGCGCTGCACAAGAACTTCTCTGAGGCCGATTTCGATTTCAAGGTGTGTCTCCGAACAGCAGGGGGGGATGAGGGTGAAGGAAACCCTCTGTACCATAGCCACGAAATATCTAATACTGTTCCATGATTACATTTCTGGGAGTATTTCTTCAATACAGCATTTCAATTCTGTATGTAATTGTGTATGTGTGTTGTGTGTGGCAGGTGTGGAACTCCTTCTTCAGCCTCACAGTCCTGTACATCAACCAGCCCAGTCTGCAGCTGGAGCCGCTCAGCCAGGCGAAGAGGAAGAAAGTCCTTGACAAGTAAGAAGCTGTTTTTATTTGTGTGTGTTTCCTTTCCAACACACTGAAGTCATAAACCTGTTAGTTTTCTAACTTTCTACTTTCCTACACTTGCCATTTTGTAGGCATGGAGATATGAGAGTGATGATGGCCTATGAGCTCTTCAGCATGTGGCAAAAATTGGGTGAGATCATCATCCTTAACACATAAACACACACAGATACACACCTCACACACACACATACATTTACATTTACTTGTTACTTGTTTATGAAATCTATAATGGATTCCTGTCTGTGTGATCCAGGTGACAATAAGCCCCACTTCATACCAGGAATGATGGGTCCCTTCCTGGGAGTCACCCTGGTGCCTCAGACCGAAGTTCGAAATATTATGATTCCAATTTTCCATGACATGATGGATTGGGAGCAGAGGAAAAACGGCAACTTCAAACAGGTCATTGCTACATTATTGCGTTATTAACTGCAGATCCTGTGCCACAGCAGATGTCCTGATCCGATTTTTGGACAAATGGGTACTCACTCACATTTTTTGGCTGAACGTGTGTGTGTGTGTGTGTGTGTAGGTGGAAGCAGAGCTGATGGATAAGCTGGACAGCATGGTGTCTGATGGGAAAGGAGATGATAATCACCGAGAGCTCTTCAGCCTGTTGTAAGAATCAAACCTTTGTTTAGCTTTTACTGCACCAGTCATGTGCTACGCAGAATAATGCTGCTCTCTCAGAAGTATTTCTTCCTAAAATACGCCTCTGTGTTATTTCACTGTCGCACCCCAGGACCCAGCTGTTTGGCCCGTACCCAAGGTGAGGGATAATGCCTTCACAGCCAAGGCCAAGAGGCTGTTTGATTCATATCTGTTTATTTCTTGCGCTCCTCACAGTAATATTTGCCACCTTCAGTAAGAGCGTCTTATTTTCTCTGCAGCCTACTGGAAAAGATAGAGCAGGAGACGTGGAGAGAGACGGGCATCTCATTTGTCACGTCGGTCACAAGACTCATGGAGCGATTACTAGATTACAGGTGCACCTTAGGTTATCTTGCACATCATAACAATATTGATTTATGTTGTTAAATTGCAGAGCAATAACAGAGAATATATGTTCTGTGTTTAGGGACTGTATGAAAGGAGATGAGATGGAGAACAACAAGAAAATTGGTGGCTCCGTCAACCTCATGGTGAGACATTTTTTTAATTTTTTTTATTGTCTCATTGTCTTGATTTTAGGACAAATGGGCTATATTTATAGTGTGAATATTTCCACACATGGAATTGGAAAATAACAAATAATTGTCTTTTTTTATTGAACTGCAGAACTTCTACAAGTCAGAGGTCAACAAGGAGGACATGTACATCCGTTACATCCACAAGCTGTGTGACCTGCATCTCCAAGCAGAGGACTTCACAGGTAACATTAAAACATTAACATTAAATCCGCAGAAGCACCAGAAACTGTTTAACATCTACAGGTGTGCTAGTAGGTGGACTTAGCTGAAGATGTATTTTGCTCTGTTGACCTTTGCCCTGTAACCCCTGGGCCCCTCCACCAGAGGCAGCGTTCACCCTGCTGCTGTACTGGGAGCTGCTGCAGTGGGAGGACCGGCCCCTCAGGGACTTCCTCCACTACCCGTCTCAGAGCGAGTGGCAACGCAAGGAAAACCTCAGCCGTAAAATCCTCCACTACTTCAACAAGGGCAAGGCGAGTGAAATGTTTATAAGTTCGTAACTTACTCCGGCACTTTGACCGAGTTCAAGCCAGGTTTTCATGTCTAAATGCCTGTCATTTCTGACCCACACCAACTGAAATGATGAGGAGAAAGGTCTTATAGGCTCTTTTACTGCCACTGATAGTAAACTGTGGAAATGGAGGCAAGGCCAAGTTCGGTGTTGTACTAATGGGATAGTATCAGTGGATTGGACAAGACATGATACGACTAGAAATTAACCAAACTAAGGTTATTATCATTCACTGAAACTAAATAAAAAAGAAACTAGTCAACTATATTAAATTAGCTAAATGAAAGTCACAGTAGTTTGTACAGCTTCTTTTATTATTATTTTGATATGTTCAACTGGCTGTTTTCTGTCATCTGTAGTGAAGCCATTCCCAAGCAGTAACTTGTTTAATCATAATATATCTTTTGCCCTCATTAACAGCTGGGGAGCGATGGGACCTTGTAAAGTCTTTCTGAAGCTGTTTATCCCTCTTTTTACTTGCTTCTCCCTGTACCTCCAGGTTTTGCTGGTCCTCATTTGTGATTTGTTTTGTTCTCTCTTGTTTTAATCTGTATCCTTTTTTACACTTCAGAGCACTTTGTGACAAATCTAATTTTAAAAGCACTTTACAAATAAATTTGACTTCGCCTGACTTGTAATCATGGAACCGCTGAAACAATTCATAACAAAATCCCCAAAAAAGGTTTTGGGGCCAGACTGAGTTTCATTAAATGAACCATTTCCTAAACTAGCCAAACAAATGATTAAATCTGGATCTGGCTCATGATGGGTGCAAATACAGATATAGAAAACATTACCAGACTACTGACCAAGATCAGTTATCAGATTACCATTTTAGATGGTAATCTTTTGGTGGGCTTAAAAATATAATTTATCCTTTTATTATTTGTAGCAGTTGAGCTAAACCGCAAAAAGGAAGGCGAATGACAAAAAAAATAATTTTCCTAAAAATCATAGTATCAGGCTGTAGGCTATTCTTTATCACGTAAATGCTACAATATGGCACCAAGCACCCTTGTGTCCTTTCCCGTAAAGATAACACCTTGGGGTGCTGTTAAACTTTTGGCCAGCCAACATCTTTTTTTGCAGAAGTAAAATCACTCTAGCTTTCCCCTGTTTAACACCATGTACCTGAATGGATTGCCTTTCTTCAGCTTCAGTTTTAATTATTGGAAGAAACTGCTTTTTCTAGTGTTGAGTGCAAAACCAAACTGTGGATCATCGAAACAGAATCATCATCCGTCTCTTAGCTTTGAGTTGTATCATGATGGAGCTGTCTGTACTGAAGAAACTGACTGCACACAGTGTAATATAAATACAACTGTGTAGCCTATGCCCATGCCACTACAGACAAATACCAAATAAGGGTCAGATGTCTGCTCAAATCTGATTTGCTTCATCCCTGAATCGCTCCTCTTCCGGCTGCTATTCATCCACAAAATTAAATTAGTCGACTAGTCTGTGCTTTGGAGAGGACAATGGCCTCTGGACTTGGGGAGCGGCAGAGAAGGAAACAAAAGTAAAGTGTGGACTCCTCTGTTAACTCTTTGTTACCTCTTCTCTTCTTTTTATCAGCGCTCTTTCACAGCAAATAAGTAACTGTTCTGGATCTGTAGGAATGTTACAAAAAAGCATCCATGCCAAACGGAAAGCTGTGTGTACTTGAGTGGTATTCTGGTACTGGTTAGACTTTCTGATTTGATCATTATTAGAAGTTAAAGGAAAATACATTGAGATGCATATATTGTTCATGCACCAGGCCATCTTTACTGTAAGTAGATACAGCACAGGCTACATAGCACTTCCCGAAAAGAAACTTTAATCTGCTTGAGAAGCTATATTGAATGCCAAGTGTGATATTATAGCTGCTTCTGGTTCTGACCTTTATGGTATAAATATAGCCCAGTAGGCAAGCAAAACTCTCATGACCAAAGCTTTTCCTCTCTGTTTTACATTAGTGATTCTCCCCACTAATTGAATGTAGACAGAGCAGCTCAATATTTCATTCCAACTCCGTCTATAATGATGTAGTAATGCCAGTCTGTCCCAAAAAATTTTTAATATCCCCCAGTCATTTTTTTTTTGTAGCGGTTTCCCTTCAGCTACAGCATAATGTAAACTGTGTTGATTTCTTCCATATGCTCAGAATCCCATCTCTATATCACTTTCCAGTGTTGGGAATATGGAATCTCTCTCTGCCGGGAGCTGGCTTTCCAGTACGAGACCTTGTATGATTACCAGAGCCTCAGCTGGATACGGGTGAGTAAGACAACCGAAGAGTTAGAGCCTGCTCCCTGTTTCTGTTGCTTCTTTTATTATCAACCAGCTTACATGTGCTCACAAGCATGTAATATTGTCTCCGAGGCTGGAAGATGGGATTTCCAGCTCCCTCTCTCTCCACCGGGCTCTCTCTTGCAGTGTGAAGTGTGTAGCAACAAACACAATGTCAGAATTACCAGCACACACCCACACTCATCATCAGCAACAGCACAGGATTCACTAATGTGTGTGATCAAATCATTATTCATCATGACTCTTTGCATATTTATCATTTCGTGACAGAAAATGGAGGCAGCCTACTACGACAACATCATTGAACAGCAGAGGATTGAACCTGAATTCTTCCGAATGGGCTTCTATGGCAGGAAGTTTCCCTTCTTCCTCAGGGTAAAACTCACGAAAGCCAGTCTCTCGTCTTGTCTCTCCTGACACAGTTACGATTCTGCTGACTGTGCTAGCTACACTGCTCCCACATGCCTCAGCGAGTCACAGTGTCCGCTACAGTACCATCATTAGTAGTGCAGTGATCTGCCTTTTTCTGACTCATTTCAAGATATTGACAAGATTGACAAGATATTGACAAGATTGACAAGATATTGAAATTCCTGAAACAAGTATTGTTGCATTGGAAACAAGTTATCTCACCTCATTGGCAGAATTTTTCTCTTCGTTTAAGAAAAATAAGATTTGAAGGCCGAATATGAGACTAAATTGTTAAGATGGATGTTTTTTGCAGTGTAAATCTCTTAGTAGGCATGATCCCACTTTAGTTAAGTATAGCATGTTGAGAGTCATGTACGAATCAAGATGTGAGTTGCCATTTTTACCTTTCACCTGCCTCTGCTTCAGTTTTACATAACTCTAATAACTGTTATCTTCCCTTCTCTTTAGAACAAGGAGTTTGTTTGTCGTGGTTATGACTATGAGCGGCTAGAGGACTTCCAGCAGAGGATGCTGGGGGAATTTCCACAGGCCATTGCCATGCAGCATCCCAACCAACCAGACGACACCATCCTACAGAGTGACGCTCAGTGTATCCTGCTCAGGTTTCGTTACAGTAGGGTTTTGTACTCAGTGGCTGTGTTATGGTTGTGTGCGTCTCAGAGCTTATCACAGATCAAAGGGGAACTTTGAATACAGTGTTGAAGATGACTTCCTTCAGTCGGACAGAACAAAACGTTTGTGTGAGCATTTCTTTTGCGTATCCCTGGTGTTCCTTCTCTCCCGTCAATAAGCCTGTCCATATGTCAATCGCTTCCTTGACACTTGCCTTCAGACCTGCAGATCTACGCGGTGACTCCAGTGTCAGACATCTCTGATGTGCCTCAGCTGGAGCGTGTGCCTGAAAGGATCAAGAGCTTCTATCGCATAAACAATGTCAACCGCTTCCACTATGACAGGCCTTTCCACAAGGGGCCCAAGGACAGGGAGAATGAGTTCAGGGTACGGCGAGCCAGCGGCTGCTTTGTCTGTCCATTGCTGCCTCACATTTCAGCTTTTTTCCCAGGAATAGTGAATTCATTTGTAAGACTTTTGTGTAAAACTTGAAATGGGCTCAACTCTGTGGGCGCTGCAGTTAGATTCAAGCAGTTAGTCTTTATAGATAATAGAACAGAGGCTTTCAGGTGATGTAACCGGATGTAACACACCCTCTGGCAGCCATAGTGGAGGTCCTCAGCTCTTGGGAAACAGAGGCTGTGAACAGCTGATTGTGTTTCTAAACACACAACTTGGCTGCCTCAACAGAATTGAATTTCTGTGCAGTTTCTCACTAGGAGCTAATCATTTCACCAGTGATACATCTGATCAATTTAGCATTTAGATAATGGCTGCTACATCTGGCATTGTCTTATAAACACATCTGATTTGCACACTAGCTAATGTGTTTAGTAGAAGCTAGCGTGTTAATATTAACACTGCTTGCTTTGTTAAATTAGCCTGTTGGCTAGTTAGCTAGCTAATAACGGCAAAAAACAGCTGATTAGATTAGGTTACGGTGACCAGACGTCCCGGTTTGTCCGGGATTGTCCCGCTTTAAAATGTCCCGGTTTTCAACATTCACTACCAAATTGTCCCGGTTTTCACCACAATTAAAATAATAATAATAGTATTATACTTGTTTTCAGCGCTTGCATAGACATTTATCATGTTCTGTCCCGCTCATTATTACCTAACCCAATCAAAAAACATAAACAATGCACCACGCGTCTGAATGTTTTGGTGGATTTTTGGAGACAAAACATAATTTTTCTTTTGCTGAGGCGCTGTCCATGGTGTTGAAAGGTGCAGTCACTAGGTGTGCTAAGCGCTGAAATAATTGTCCCTCATCCTGATGAAAACGCCTATGGTGCGTGCATAAGCGCATACATGCGGTACACTTAAGGGTCCCGGTTTGGGGGTTTGAAAATGTGGTCACCCTAGATTAGGTGAGCTCACTCTTATCAAGCTACAACTTGTAATGTTTTGGAGTAGAGGCAAGATTCAGAGGGGCAAGGGCAAGACAAGACAGTGTCCCGTGTCACAGTAACCTCAATATGGAAACAAACCTCATCAGACTATTCAGTTTTACTTACAACATTACTGAATTGACCCCAACACACTTTTACAGGTACTTTCATTTCTAGCCTGGTTGTTAGATATTTAGCCATTATTTGTGCACAGCCAGTCCTCTACTGGACCTCCATGATGGCTCCAGATGTGGTTGACAGGAGATTTGTGATGCAGCTGCAAAGCCTCTGTTCTCTGTTCTGCTCTCTCTGCATGTTTAACAGAGCCTGTGGATAGAGAGAACCACCCTGATCCTGTCCCGCCCTCTCCCTGGGATCTCCCGCTGGGCCGAGGTGGAGAGGAGAGAAGTGGTGAGGAGTTTTAACATTCATCTCATCATCTCACACTGTGAGCGCTGCCTCCTGAGGGACGTGCTAGACAGTTTCCCCAATCCCTCTTGCAACAGATCTGAAGTTGTATTTTTTTTTTTTACCCATGGTTCTTAGGGAGCATATTGAATAAGGGAGGTTGGTGTGATCTCTGTGTATATATATACAGTACAGTGAACTTCAGACTCTCTCATTATCATGGCTTGGGGTGAATATGTCTACTTGCAGGTGGAGGTGAGCCCTCTGGAGAATGCCATTTACGTGGTGGAGAATAAGACCCAGGAGCTGCGGACTCTGATCAGCCAGTACCAACACAGACAGCATCATGGCAACATCAACCCCCTCAGCATGTGCCTCAATGGGGTCATAGATGCTGCTGTGAACGGAGGCATTGCCAGATACCAGGAGGTACTGTAGTGGGACGGAGGGAGGGAGGGAAGGGGTAAAGAGTGGAGAAAAGAATGAATAGATTTACTGAATTATTTGAATTCATGAATTAAATTACTCTTTACAAGGATCCCCATGTTTTGACTCATCCTCTTATACAACAGGCGTTCTTTGATAAGGACTACATAACCAGCCACCCAGAAGATACAGAGAGGGTCACACAGCTGAAGGATCTGATGCAGGAGCAGGTCAGACTCGACTTCTAACTGCATAATATGTGGAACTGCTAGGTGAACAGACTGATAATGTAGTAAACATCCACCTCAACAATAATAAATCTGTTTTTTCTTCCTCCTCGGTGCTGCTTCAATAGGTGCATATTCTGGGGGTGGGGCTGGCTGTTCACGAGAAGCTGGTGCACCCAGAAATGCGCCCCCTGCACAAAAAGCTTGTAGACCAGTTCCACATGATGAGGACAGGTTTACACCATGTGAGTAGTCCCATGTGTAGCTCAGCTTTTCACATTTCTGTCTGAGCCATGCTTCTGTTATCCTTGTTCACATGCAGTCACATTGCCTCATCTGATGTACCAACATTTGCGATCTATGCATCTGTGTGTGTGTAAAAGTGCAAGGAGAGTGCCTGTATGTTTATGTGTGTGTGTATTTATGCATGTCTGTGCAGTGTAAATATTCAGAGCAGTATATGCTTGGGTCTCAGCAGGGTCTGCCGGCTGTGGACCGATTTGGCCCTGCAGGCTGCGCCGGGGTCAACTCTCCTAGAGGCATCCTGAC
The DNA here is from genome assembly GCF_046629955.1 of Centroberyx affinis. Taxonomy (NCBI): domain Eukaryota; kingdom Metazoa; phylum Chordata; class Actinopteri; order Beryciformes; family Berycidae; genus Centroberyx; species Centroberyx affinis. Next base: position 310,174 of record NW_027279222.1, read on the forward strand.
CTCCCACAGCCACATGAGTCCTGAGAGCGTGCGCCTCATACACAGACACAGGTCAGTCACGCATTACAGAGCATACAGGAACGCAGACACACAGACAGACACGGGCACATGTCTGTAATATTATATATGCGTGGACCTTCCATTGACTACATTTGTTCCCTAACACTAACCGTAACCCTGCCCAATATACTGTATGTGTAACCTCAACCCATAATTCATATTAAACAGGGGTTTCCGCACTCTAAAGGATGCCCAAAGTGATAAACTATGCAAAAGTAATTATTTTAATTACAAAGACAAAAAATACAGTGAAAACATCTGAACATTCAAACTAGTCTAGTAACTTTGGGTACTTCCACTTTTAAAGCTGCACTAGGCAATTTCGCACGTCGGTGGCTTCAAATGGCAGTGAGAGGTAACTGTTTGAAAACGGTTCGAACTTCAATACCCAGAAATGTGTCATGTGATGCGATGCTAGTAAACTGAACAAAGGATGCTCATGTTCACCAACCCAGGTCCAGCCTTCTCTGGATGGAGCACTCACTCGCTGCTGTTCAGGGGGGTCGTTTTGTATTTTGTTCTTAAGTTTTGAATCGTCATTTCCTGTGGGTGAAGATTTCCCACCAGTGACCATAGCCAACGCCAGAATTTCATTTGGCCAAATAGGGCGAATCTACAGTATCTTAATTAACAATTAATTAAGCGCCAACAGGAGAGTTTACATAAAAATCTTGTCTAGTGCAGTTTTAAATACTCACAAATATATTTCAGAATCTACAACTTTGATCAATCAATGCAATCTGTACACACACACACACACACACACACACACACACACACACATACACATTGCAAATCTTATTTTACATAGATTGTGTTTATATTTTATCTCTGTCCTGCAGTCCTCTGAACCTGCAGGGTTCGATCCGTCACTCCTCCTCCTCCCTGTCCTCTCACACGTCCAGTGAGGCAGGAAACCTGGTCATAATGACCGACGGCCTGATGGGGGAGCACCCAGAGGAGACGGCACACATGCAGGTAGGTTTTAACATGCCAACACACATTAGCATGGATGTAGTGGAGGGTAAACCACCAGAACTCAGCTTAGTCACCGTTTTATTTTGAAATAGAGTTTACACACCTTTCCAAACTGATATGAATCTTTATGTTTTAATAATTCTAGCTATCATTATACTGATATATTTTGTTTTGTAGCCGAGTCCCTCCTCCTCCAGCCTGAGCTCTATTCGCTCCAACTCTTCCCAGATAATCAACTCTGCTCCTTCGAGTGCCAGAGGTAAGTAATGCAGAGTAAACCATGAAGTCATACCAGAGGTGGATACAGAGTCTGAAATGATGATCATATTGGGCTACCTGGATATTTATATACCTCTAAATATCGTGCTTCTATATCAAGGTTTTGCCAATAACAAATGCCTCAGCGAAGTGACGATTAGCAAAGGAGATATCTTTTATAGATATCTCATATATAAATCAAAGAAGTTAGGCAAGATCTATATATAAAACGATATCTGCATTTGTAATTTCCACTCAGCGGAGGTAATGTTATTTATGTGTGGTTGTGTGTAGAAAGATAAGTGATATAGGGTTACAAGATGCTGATGCATACAACAAGGTTATTATAAGTGGAGATGGAAAACAGAATACCTCATTTTCCATCTCACGGCTCTTCTCTGTCCAGGCTCTCCATCCTTGCCAGATAAAGCCAAACACAACCGGGAAGTGATGATACTGTTGCCGCCTCATCGTGAAAGGGCCAATAACTCCATGTACTACACCATGGCTGAGAATGGACAGGTACTGATAGGACAGATAGGATCTGCAGTACCATAATACTGTATATAAAATGTGCAAAACACACATGAAAGATCCAGTGACACCTTTGATGTACGAGTGTTCATCAATTAAAAGACTCAAGTTATATAAAGTAATAAACCGTGACATTTTCAGAGAAATACATTTCCATTTTGCTACTCTCTATCGCTGAATGATATAATACAATAGTGATTCAACCTATACCCAGTTCATGAAAGCTTATTACATTTGCTACATTTGTTGGTCAAAACACCAGACAGTGGGCATGTATTTCTATGGAAAAATCCTTTGCCCTACATGAAGTGATATGTTTTATGTTAGACAAAAACAGCAACAGTGATCTGTTTGGAATAAATAGAACAAGAACTAGAAACAGAATAGCTGAACAGACAAAGAAAAGAGCACAACCTACAGAAACTCAAACTTCAACAGAAAATCCAAGGAAACAGACATTACACTACTGGCCACACTGTTTGATTGACAGGTGATCTCTGGGAAATGCAGTGCAGAAACACCACAGCAATACGCGCTTAGCACCAAAGATGTTGCCAAACTAAAACAATAACAAGGCTCCCACTGATTACCACTTTAAATTTTGTATTTTGCCGTTGTTGTTTACAGAACAACCACATGCAGCGTGCCTTACTTCAGCAAGTTAGCCCCTGTAAGCCGTGTGCTGATCCTCACATGAATCTGCCAGAGAAAGGTAAGACACAGCCAGGGTAAAATATTATATACATGATCTGTGTGCAGTCATAGTGTGTGTTGACGTGGTTTAATTCCTCCCCCAGTGTTTCCCAATGCTCCAAGCACCTGGAGTTTGGATGGAGAGAACAGGGAGCCAGTGTCCTACATGCCGACTTCTACTGGAGGGGTAATCATGCCCCCCGTCCCACCCCGGTCCTTCCCACCAGGTACAGTACTTCCTCCTTACCACTTACTTTTTTGTCAGAATATTCAAATCAAAGGGAATTCACATCATGTTTTCATATGGTGTTGAGAAAAAGCTTAGTTGAAACTTCTGCATCAACTTAAATGTTTAAAATGTCAAACTTTGTTATCTGTTCTCTTACATATGAGTCTGACTTCTCTTTGTAGGGCATTTCCTGATGCACTTTGATGCATTTCATCACCAGAGCAGCGACCCGCCCCCCGCCCTGCCTGTCCGCTCGCTCCGAAAGGTACTGGACTGGACTGCTACATCAGAGAAACAGTATCTTGTACTGTTGTCACAATACCAGAATTTTGACTTCAATACCAGCACTAAGATTGATTTAAAAATATTCAATGCTTCTACGATACCATGGCAAACAAGAAAAACCATCAAACCACACTTGACTTGGACAGCTTTGTAGCAACTTTTGGGTTTTGATTTGTGGGTTCGGTGTCCGTCGGCTCTGTAATGGAAATAGTTCCATATTTCATTATTTTTCGTGAACAAGTTTAGGTGGACTGGGATTCACTTCAAGACGTGGTTGGACTGTGATGTTGTTGAAATGTTTTCATCTGGTTGACTCACTGCACTGACTGCTGCAATCTACTGTCAAGAGCCAGGCTGCGGCTTTGTCTGTTCCAACCTTCCTCTTCCTCTTCCTCTTCCTCCTTCTTCCTCCTTCTTCTTATTCTTCTACTTCTACCTCTACTTCTACTTCTTCCTGTCCAATTCCCACATATACACACTCTGGATATGACACAGAAATGCTTTTCTAAAATTCAATATTGAATTCAATCTTTTGCAAAGGTATAGAAGTAGTATTGAAATTTTGGTTATTGTGAAAACACCATTATCTTGTCACCCTTTTCCTTTATACTAAGTCAAGCGAAATACACCCATCATGACTGTCTCCTTTTCTCTTTCTCTCCAGTCTCCTCTCCACCCCATCCCCGGCTCCCCCACCAGTCCTCAGTCAGCTTTAGGCGGCAGTAACTCCACTCTGTCAGGCAGCGCCAGCAGCGGCGTGTCCTCTCTGAGTGAGAGTAACTTTGGGGGCCAGTACCCAGATACCGGCCCCATCAGGAACGATGCCTTGGAGCCCCTTCCCAGTCACCTGTGGTCGCCTCCTGACGAGTACCTGGCCTCTCCCTACCTGCACATCCACTACAGCGGACCAGAACTCGACTCGGTGGACCCGGTCCGCCCCTTCCACTACCGCAGCCCCGCCTCGCACCCGCACACTCACCCCCATCCCCACCCCCACGGTCACTCCCACCCCGGGCTGGACAGCCACTCCCACGGGCCGCCGCCTCACCACCACGCGCCCGTCCACGGCCCCCACCACATCCCCTACCGCCGGCCCCAGCCGCCGGCCGTCCCGCCCAAGCCCTACCTGAGGGAGGGCTGCATCCCCGAGGAGGAGCTGCCGCCCCAGCCCATCCCCCTGCCCCGCAGGATCTTCCACTCCCCCCACAGCCACAGAGAGGAGCAGGCGAAGCACGCGTGGGAGCAGTGCATCAGCGAGGAGCACGAGGAGACGCAGTGATGACGAGCCTCGAGCTAGATTTCACTTAGAGCTTTCTTCTCCTTGTCTTCTTCCCTTCATTTGCACTGATTTAAAGGAGCAGGAATAGAGAGAACCTTGTGTAAAGCAACAGAGTATGTTCAGTTTACCTCTCGCTGTATGTGTTCATTTCAGTGCAGATGAAGGAAAGGAAAGGAGTAAACCTCAAAGCAACTATGAGGCACAACTGCCGTCACTGTGCTCTATATGGCCTCTTAGATATTAATAAAGGAATATTATCTGCTCAACAATAAGACAGATAAGAATAACTTTGTTCAAAAATTGATATTGATTGTACACAATTGTACAACTAGTCTGTGAGCATGTTTTTTCATTTGAGAATAATATGACAACAGTTTTGTGAAATATGACAACCATGATCATAACCAACATGATCCCAGGTACAGTATAAGCTCCAAACTCCCTTAATTTTGCTTCGTCATTTTCACAACAACAAGGCAACTACAGAAGGTTATATTGACAGTGAAGTGACTTCTACGCTTTAAAGGCTTCATATGAATTATTATTTTGATAAATTTGCTACATTATAGTGTTTTCAAAGGCTCTGTCCATTCTGTTTTTCAAAACACTGTTAAGTGCTCCTTAATAGTGAATCATATCAAATGGCACACTCTATATGGGTTGCTGCCGGGCTGTTGTGGGCTGCAGGTCTCCAGATCGGACTCGCACCTCTCCTCTTGGACCGGCATCTCAAGGGACATGAACTTCAGTCGATGACGATTCCCCATCCGTACCATACGTATGGAAACCTACGTGAATGTATTCAAATGAGATGTTCTATTTGTATTACACAAGTTGCAATTCTCCTTTTTGTTTTAAGTGCTTTTAAGTTCAGTCTATGTTGGAGTCTCTATTTGTCTCTTTTTTTGTGTGACCAAGATATCTCTTTGAGAGGAATGAGAGCATCCGGCACCCGGACAGGATTATGGAATGGAAACTAAGGACAGCGACAGACAGGCTGTAATGGTCTTAGCATTTTGATGCTTGATGCTGATTGGGAATCAAGAAGGGATGGAACGAGGACTCTCCACACGTCAACCACTTACTGGACACTGAAAACAGAACTAACACCACTCTCTCTCTCTCTCTCTCTCTCCATCTCTCTCTGTCTCTGTCTCCCTATGGTTGTCAGACTATGCTAAGCAATGAGGGCTGAACCTGGACAGCTGCAGTGGCGTTGCTTGCATCTGATGGCACTGTCTACCCACTGAGGGGCCAATCTGAGCCCTCTCAGACGGCGTCAGAATCGCCTACCTGCCTTAAGTGCACTCAAATGCAGTATGACGTCTCATCCGGACACTTCAGCTGACGCTGACAGCAGTTCTCCTTTTCATTCTGTTCTCTATATGCTCCCCGAAGGAATGAGATATCTACCTAGTGATGTTTTTGTATGGTTTCGTCCCGCTTTGGTTTCAGGTTGTTGTTTGGTTTGTAGCGCTATATTTCTTATTCTGCCTGCAGCTCTTCTCAGTCATGTTCTGTTGTGTGAAAAATAATGACGTGTTTCAAAGGAGTGCTGCAGCTCGGACTGAATAAGAGGTTTACTTTGTGCAGACTGACAGAGCAGCGCTGTTTCTCGAGATGTATCACTCAACGGTGGGTTGGAAGGTTATAGCTAATATTTTATCAAGCACTTGTTTTCCTAGTTGTTTTTTGCAGGTGGGTGCTTTGTGTTATTGTACATCAAGTTGTCAGCTGACTAGACAACATCTATTTTTGTATGTGAAATCATCAGTTGTGCGAACATGTTTCAAAAACCGTACCAAGACAGAAGGCACAGGGTACTGCATGGGCTACTGTACTTTGTATGGAGACAAACCTGAAGGTAGATACATATTGTGGGTATCTATTGTGAGCTTGATGGCATTGAAGATAATTGAGTGAGTGGAGTGATACTCAAATAAACTATAGGTACAATAGAATTTTTCAATGTAAATTCTGTTATTGTACATACAGCAGTATTGTGAAATATTTTTGAGAATTATTGCAGACCCCCCAAAAAAGTTTATTGTTGTTTTGTGTATATACATGTACTCCAGAAATTGATGTAATTGATAAATATCTATAATCAATGTTTGAAAAAGGACAAATCCATTAGACTGTGGCCGTCTGCACCGTTCTTGACTTTGAGTCTTCTCATATAAATACTTTATACACTTTTCAATGTGCTTTCCTGTACATATGGTGTTAGCATGATCAAACAGTGTTTGGTTGTAAAAGTGGTTTTCCTACTCCCATAACTGCTGTGGTATGGACTTCATTAACAATGCCAAACATTAAAGACAATCTTTTATCAGCTCTATCTGTCTCCCCGTTCCCTTTCCTGTGCTGTGATTGGCCGAGCAGTATATTGAGAGGACAGTAGGGGGAGCTGTTTCTCATGGAAATAGAGCCTGAACGTGGCTCACACACACTTCTTGTACCCTCTTTAGAGATGCACTGTTTTGTCAGTGTGTGTGCATGATAGAGTATCTTTGCTTGCGTGTGTGTGTGTGTGTGTGTGTAGTTGACAGAATTTCATACAGCCCCTGGGTCCACCACAGGCCCTAGAAAGAAGGCAAAAAAAAGTGACAAGCACTTCAAATGCCGTGACAGCTGAGGTCTCTGCTCTCACCAGCTCCAGCTTCTTTCTCTCGCTCTCTCTCAGCAACACCATAATTTGAAATTCAGATGCAATACGTCTTCTGTGTGTGATATGTGGTAATGCTGCTGGAATTGAACTGAATGTTTCATGTGTATAAAGATAAAAGAACATGTACCGTACATTACAGGGGTGGCATTAGAAAATCTATATGTAAATTCTCTATTTCACGAACTACACAGAGCTGCGGAGAGCGTACTCCATGCATGGGAAAAGTCAAAGGCAGCTCGGTTTACTCGGCCAGCCAGCTTTCAAACTGTATTAGACCTGGTTGTAGCTGCACGGTACCATCAGTGGTAATGTGTGGCCTACAGGTGGCACAAGTGACTGACTGAGGCCCTCAGTGCAAAAACTCCTGTCATAATATCTGCAAGGGGATAAATCTTGTATATTTGTAAAAACAGTGCACGTAGAAAAGCATGATCAAAGCAGTATTTCTGTGAATAGATAATGAATCTCTCATATCGTAAGGGATAATATTTTCAGCACTGATTACAGCGTGGAGTTATGGCCGATGCATTTATTTTTATTTCTCTGATGCTATTTCTGTGATAAATTTCTGAAGATTCTCATATTTGAAGGAATTGTTTTAGTTGAAACAGATCTGTATGAAAAGTGTAATTGCAATGAGATGCAAGATGAAGAGAAAGAAAGGCACAAAGGAAAAGAAAGATGTCAGAGGTAGAGAGACGTAGGCATGGATATTTTATGACCTTTTTGAGCCAATGGTTAGCATGAGCATTAGGCAGAGTTAGATAGAGAGGGCGAGAGATAGATAGAAAGAGAGAGAGAGTTCTAGCATTCTAACAAAGGCCTTGTCATATCAACAACTCAGAAAAGCAGCAGAAAATAATAGTAAATTCTCAAGACTCCCCCATATTTTTGCCTTGACACTCAGTGGACTTCAGTTGAATAACGTTCAAGTTGCAGGGGAGGGTTATGTGTCTGTTTGCCTCTGAAAATGAATGTCTTCGGCAACAATGAGGACTCTGCACTCTCAACGTCAAGCGTATCCATGGTGCAGTCAAAAAGAGTTAGGATGAAAGGATCCTAGCTGCACTATCTCTCCAGAGGATGATGATGCTGTGGTGCATGTTGATGCAGATAGTGAATTTCCTTTTAACAGCGTCGCTGTGGGTTCTCTCATTTTTCCACTTGTCTCTTTATGTGCTCTTTTCTTCCTCTCTCAATCCTCACAAACTCCGGTGTCTTGGAGCCTCACTCTATTTTCGCCCGTGTCTTGTGGGACTCACAATGAGCGACCTCAGAGCGTTTATGTGCTGCGCTGTGTCCAAGTCTATGTGAGACTGTATCTGTTTTTCTATGTGCATATACTCATGCATGTGTTCAGTGCATTGATTGTGCATGCAGGCAGAGCTATTTTCCCCAGTGGGGTTGCACTGCCTCACACTGCAGTTATTGTTCGGGGGACAAGAGCACAATGATGTGAAAAGCATCCCTCATAAAATCTGGCACTTGGAATGACTTGCCACCATCCAGCTTGTGATTGGGAGGAAACAAAAATAACCTGGTTCTGGTGTTGCATCACTTTGCATACAGTGTTTTTTTTTCAGAGCGTGTCTCTGCGCTGCTACATCAATTTGACACTGATTTGGTTTCAAATAGATGTGCTTCTTGTTTGCACGCCACACAATGGAACAGATTAATAGCAATCTTGTGCACCAGTGTGCTACAAATAAAGCTAGAAAAAGGATAAAAACTGGGAGACAAATACGTTAGCCATGTCAGGAAACAAAGACTTTTAATAAACGAAACAATTCTAATAAATAAAGATTAAACAAGTTGCACATTTCAAATGAAATCCAACAAAACAAACATAACACTGAACAGTACAGTACAGTACCATAGCACAAATTATTAAAAAACAAAATTCCCCCAAAACATTTACAAATTTTCTTAAAAACTTCAAGAGGCAAACATAGACATTGTATAAAAGCATCATACAGTAGAGCATTTGTCATCTGAGTATAATTTACAAATTTACTGAAGGATAAATACTTTTGGCTGATCTCTAACGTGAGATACACATGTAAAAACCACTGCATGGTCTAAGCAACATGTGCATCTCAGGTGAGGTTCCAGCCCTTTATTAGTGATCATTAACAGTGATGAGGTGAAGGTGAAAGCAGTCCATCAATTCATGGGAAACTCACAAATTATCTATATGTGTGAATAACTTATAATAGCTATTGTCCAAATCTCCATTGGTCTCTTCTCTGTTGGTGCGTCGTAGAGTAAAGTCAAGAGAATCTCTGCCAGCGGTTATGGCTACATCAGGCGTTTTGTGGAAGAACACTGAACAGCTGTCCTTCATCTGACTCTCCGCACACGGAGATGCGGAGGCTACATCAGTAGGGAGCAAACTTCTGTCTCTCTGGCTTTTTGATGCAGTTGGCTGAGGAGATTTTGGTGGTGTAGGCGGCCAGAGTGGTGTGAGCGGGAGCCGCAGTGACGGCCACGGCGGTGGGGGCGGGGCTGGACAGAGTCAGGAAGGGCACCGACTTCATCCCCAGCAGGCCGGAGAGCGGCATGGCGCCATAGGGGGCGCCCAGGACGTGGGCCGGGGTGAGGGCGCCCATGGCTGCCAGGGTGGGAGTCGGGGAGGCGGCCGGGGAGGCCGGCTGGGTGAAGGCCATGTTGAGGTCGACCGGAGCAGCCATGGTGGCTGCCTGGGCCGTGGATTTGGCTGTCTCTAAACTGTGTGGGCGGAAGAGGCAGAGGAGGGAGGATGGGGAGACACGGAGACAGGCAGGGAATGAAGATTAGAGGATTACACTACCAGTCAAGTTTGGACACACCACATTTTTCTTTATTTTTACTATTTTCCACATTTTATAAGAATAGTAAAGACATCAAAACTATGAAATAACACAAATGGAATTAAGCAGTGACCAAAAAAGTGTTACACAAATCAAAACTATCTTATATTCTAGATTTCTTAAAGTAGCTTCCCTTTGCTTTGATGGAAAGGCATAGGGTTTGGAAAGAAATTCATAGATAGGATCAACTTCACTATTTATATTTGTCTAAGAACCAAATTTCAAGCATTTAAGCACTCAATTAATTCACTCAATCAGGTGTGTCCAAACTTTTGACTGGTAGTGTATACTGTAACTATGGCTGCAAACTTCGGGTGAGGTTTCTGGAAAAATATTAAATGATGCAATTTTTTGCATCACTTGCTTTTCAACAGAATTCCAAAAAACCTTACAAGACACCGCCATGTAGAACAACACAACTCGGCTTTTCATTCCCCCGAGGCCAATTACCAGCAGCACAAGGACATACCTCATTATCATGTATCACCATACAGTATAACCTTTGACCCTTTTAAAGCAATGCATTTCCCCCAGGCCTGCGCTTGCGGTGATTCATTGGATAGCTGTGCTGGCTGCTGGCCCTTACCAGGAGGTGATGAGGTACTGGGCCAAGTTGATGCTGATCGGCGTTCCTGTGATGGTGACATGACGGTCACTTGTGCCGTCCAGCTGGCTGCCGATCTTGATCTGAGCTCCTGACACCTGCCTGATCTCATTGATCTTAGTGCCCTGACGGCCGATGATTGAGCCTATCAGCTGCAAAACAAGTGGGGAAAGATAGATTGGTTGATGGATGGAAAGATGAAGGGCTAGATGGATATAATTAAGAGGACAGCTGGCATACTGTACAAAGAAAACGTTTGACAAATCATTTGTTTGAAGGCATAAAACAACAGCTATTTCTCAGTGTTGATGAAACTGTGATTCTGGTGAAAAGGGCAAAAGCAGAATACTAGAACAGAAAATTATGTGCGGTACTGTTGAGCTGACTTAATACTGTATGTACTGTATACAAAATGCAGACCACTCTAAATATTGCAATCACATTGTTTGTCTTCAGTGGCTTAGTCATCCATCTTGCATGTCAAGAACACTTTTTTTTTCCCAGAGTCTCCCTTAATTGCAACTGCGTGTGCCCCGGTAAAAGAGACGAGAGCGGGCACATTTGCCTCTCATTAATCTGAGTGGCTAAAAGGTTATTGATTTCTCAGAGTCGTGATGACTTCCCAAACAAATCACTTCCCAAACACAAGCCAGCTAGATGCATCTCCCCACTAATGGAAAACGTAATGGGAAAATAACTCAAAACATATAATATAGAGTCCCACCGGCTTGAGCGGCGGTCTTTCTGCTGAGAGTAGTTTAGACACTGACGCTGAGGTTTTATGGCATTCCACTATACATTAACACTTTTGCTCTGTTTTCATTATCTAACTTGGACTCCTGCCTATTAGTGACAATAGATATTTAACAGCTCCAGGCCTAGGTAATCATCTCATTCTTCAAGACCAGAGTCCAGGCCCGCAGTATCAGCCCAAGTGCAGGGTGTCAGGGCTCAGTGACAGGGTTATGCTGCCAGATATATAGTGAGTGGGCTAGACAGTGATGAAGTACTTGTAGTATGTGTGTGCTGGCAGCTTAACAGCGGCTGACGCATAGGTGGAAACACAACAACACACACACATGCACGCACACACACACACACACACACACACACACACACACACACACACAGCGTCCGTGCTCCTGTCCTTCTCCCTGCATTTCACATTCGCATTCCTTTCCCCAGAAGTAAGCAGCCTGTTCCACAATGTCTGATTTGTCACACAGCGACCTGGTTGGTCTGGCTGGCTATTATTGGCACAGCAGATTATTCAGGGGGTAGACACAGAGCGCAGCCAGCCTAAAGAGCAACTCCAGAGACAATGGCCACTACAGACCTCAGATCACAGATAATGTCTCTCCCCCGCTGGGACCAAGAATCTCCGCTGGACCCTGGCCTTTTAGACCAGCTGTCAATGGATACCAGCTGTCAACAGCACGCCCACTTTAGTATGCACGACCTCAGGACACACACCCTCCTGTATGAACAATGCCTTTCACCGAAGAAAATTGCAACTGCATACAAATTCATCTGTGTAGCGCTAGATAAATGACACAGGAGAAATAGCAGGTATGCTTGCTATGGTGATTATTTGTCGTAAGCAGTACGTTCAAATGACAGCAATGCTGTACGGCGCTCCTGGTCTTAAACTCTAAGTGGCCTATATATTGTTTGAGTTCCTGCTGAGGCAGTCATTTGTAAGGACACAGGAAGAGGGATGGGGTGGTGGGGGTGTAACCATTTTTCTTCCGGCTAAATCTTCCCCCCGCAGAAGTACAGTATACTGCTGACGGTGTGCAAGCAGTTCCTGAATGCCTCCGTGTGTGTGTGTGTGCATACTGTAAGGGCAAGTCTCCCTCAGTATGCGTGAGCACAGAGTCGGACTGTGTGGTCAAAGTGGGCTCAGTCATGGCTATAAGTCTCTCTGGAACAATGGCTGGAGCTTACAGCTGTCCCTGTCACATATAGCCCTGAACACGCTCATTCCTCTGACGCATTGTAAGGCTTGGCATGTCGGGGGTTTACTTGGAAAAAAAAACAAAACCCTCAGGCATTTTAGCAACATTGCTGAAGGGTTGTGGCTGTCTGCTATACAGTTAACCCTTGATTATTCAGATCAATTCTTATTTGTTTTCCCATTATGCCTATTATACCAAATAGGAAAAAGGTGAAAAGTTATTTTACTGATTGAAAATTATTGGAATGTCATTGCTGCTACTTGCAGTTAAATGTGTTTGAAGTGCAAATGTGATATTAGAGAGTATTTCAGAATCTGTGTGCACATTTCATTTTTTGGGGGAAATTTCATGACAAATTTAATTTTAGAAGCGAGTTTCCTGGGCTTATTCTTTCCAAGTCAAACTCAAAAAGAAGCAAACAGAAGCAAATTACCTCAATTACTAGACAAAGCTGACAGCCAGATATTCTCTGACCAAGGCAGGCAAAACCAATACTAGACTGATCATCGAAGGGAAATTTAGTTTGACTTCATTTTCAAATGAATCTAAGCATTGTGATTTCTACCCTGAGATTGGAGAGACATTTCGTCTATCCCTTGCAGAGGCTAAGTGAAGACGGAAAGGATCTTTGTCTGTTTTTTATTGGCTGTTTTGACAGCAGACAGCTTCTAAGTAGGTCAGGGAACATGAGAGGATTTACTGGGTACTCATGGGAGTCACTCTAAGACACTGCAACTGCAGCCCAGACAATAATGCAAAAGGATCCATATCAGCTCAAAATCCCCTTAACCTTGGGTGAGTCTGAGGTTAGAATAATGGGGATAATTAGTAAGTTGCCAACATGTCTCCCGTCTCTTTTGAAGTCGCACAAGACATCCTCGCGGTTGGGGCTTCGGGCCTCGAGCAACTGAAGTCACCGGTTCCAGAGTCTTTGAACATGTGATGCTTGCGCTGACTTCTCGTTGTTTTTACTGTTGTTCTGATGGAGCAATTCTGTCTAACAACATAAAAATGAGAATTCAAAATTCATTTGTTGCTAAACCTTACATCATTGGGAATAAGCAGCTCCTGAGATGTCTGAGAGTTGGAGTCCATCCCTAATGAGAGAGAAATACAAGCATCAACTTAATAAAATTGACATATCACGCATTTGAATGTGCATTAAATTCCTTTAGTTAGAGAAGTCACGCAATCTGTCATTGATATGTTGTATAAGAAACCCACTCAGTGTAGAACTGCTAGATTTAGCAAAGCAGTTAATTTCCATTTTAATGGACTGATGTTTAACATGGCACACATTCTTTTCTTTCTCCCCGTCCTCTGACTCTGTGGAACATATCATTTTGCATAATAGTTTTCTCTCTGACTGGGAGATATGCGAGAGCTACAAAGCTTATTCTCCTCCTCCTCACTGCCACAAGCACATAAGCACATAATCAGTGCTGCTAATGACATGGAGTCCCAAACTCTCACATCTAAAGGCATGTTAAAAAATCTACAATAAACAAACTACAGATGGAGAAAGCAATTGAAAACACAAAACTCTCCATGGTGCTTAATTCTTTTAGGACAAATTGCTGAATTTAACTATTCATTTGGTTGTCAGGGTAGTGGTAATATAATCCAGTGCAAATGCTGCTTGTTTATGTCTACTCCAAAATGCCAGCCGATTTGGCAATGACGACTATTGTTACTACTACACCTACCAGGTATAAGAGTTGAAGCAGGCTGGGCAATTGGACTCAGGCTTTGCTGCATTGACAGCTGATGTAGCTTGGCCAACTGTGAAATAGAGAGCAAGAAACCTGATGCAGTGTACACAAAACCATCAGAAACACTCATGCTATATTGAACTATAATATTCCCACAAATTGTTAAACATGTACTGTACCTCTGAGTGTGGAATGCCATATTGGTTTTGCACAGTGTAGGCCTGCAAGAGAGTATCCTGCATTAAGTAAATTACAGCGATAAAACATTCACACTGCCCATAACTCCTTAGCCCATTAATGGAAGTGCTTTACTGTCATACATAATACGTCAACAACTATAACGCTGCACTCTGAAACAATACATTGTTCATAAACATTGAGACATCATGTGTTTTTCAGCATAAGGGAATTACTTGATTGTATTTCAGCCAGAACTGGACAAGAGCTGTCAGTTGTGCTGTAAAATAATACAGCAGATTTCCTGTGAAATCCGGCCCGATAGCACACAATGTGAAATGCAGCGCAGAGGCGGGTAGAAGCTGACAATCTTCTCCGAAATGGTCTCATTTGTTTATGGTAATTACAGTAATGTCTCAAAATTAACATGGTAATGATTTATTGATATTAAAATGCTACACGTAACACCTTTAACACGTGACCTGTGCAATTTCCTTCAGTTGTCTCCCATATCATTTCTTTTTCTTCCCTCATTTTCAACTCTACCTATCACCCATCCCCCATTATCTTAAATTATGCACACTCACATACGCATGAGCCCTCTCCCTCTCTCTCTCTCTCTCTCACTTCCCCCTCATTTCTACTCCCTCAAACACCTCCATTCATCTCTCTGTTTGAGAATGAATCTCTTATGATCTATCTATCTATCTATCTATCTATCTATCTATCTATCTATCTATCTATCTATCTATCTGACTCATTTGTCCAGCACCACCTCCCTCCCTCCTGTAATTAGTGAGGGTGGTGTCTGTAGCCTTTTCTCATAGCGGTTATGGCCAGACCAGACAGCACTTAGCTTAACTCAATTCTGACTGACGCCAGCAGTCTGGCTAGTATTACCAGTCCATACCATGGCCATAAACTGGAGGACACTGAAAGCTCTCCCCCACAATGCATCAATACATTATAACTGTGTATATAAGAAATTACAAGAAAACAGCATGAATTATTAGCAATAATCCTGCCATTTACAGCATGAGTGGTTTCAACAGTGAATCACTTTATATTACATTACCCCAAAGTTACATTTTTCCATCTGCGACTGATTTGTCGGTAGCTACTGTATCTCCCATTCTGACGTTATGACAGTATGCTGCTATTATTATCATGAGTGGAATATTCCTGAACCCGTTCTGTTTCTGGTGCGGAGCTGTGAAGGACTAAAAATTATAGGTGGTGGGGCTGTGGCGGTGTGTGTGACGGCATCAGGTTTCAGGAGGGGTTATGTCTCTGATGACAGACTAGAACAATAGGCGCAGCTTACATTCAGCTGTTGTTTTTAATGCCTCATGCCAGATGATGGACTGTGTAATTTTGGACATACCACAACCCCTGACCCCACTCACCACTCACCTCCTCACAAGCCTGAATCTCATTCCTGTATGCCTTTCATGCTAAGGTATCTCCATAAAAAAAAAAATAATAATAATAAAAATAATTTAATCTTGCCTGTTGGCATAAGCCAACTTTAATACCAATGTTAGAAAAATGCAGTACACAAGATTTCTACAGAAAAAATGTTTATATTCAGTGGAATTACAGACATTATTCACAGACTATTCACCGTCATGTGAATGAATCTTCAGTTAAGATGACACCTACCTGCTGGAGGTCGAGGCCACCCTGGGTGACTGAGTACAGAGGGTGGGGTGCAAATTCTGATGCCTCAAACACCTACATACACACAGTGACACATGAGAGAAACACCTTGAGCTTCACGTTAGAGAGAGAAGAATGATTTAACAGAAGCTTGTCTGCAAATGACAGTTCAGCACTGTCACAGAATATGAACATAGAAATAGTTAATTAGGGAAATGTTATTAAATTACACCAGTTATCATGTTTATAAAGTCAGATAGTCATCATATTTGCATTGGGAGTAATGATTAGAATGAGCAAATATGTACTTGCCAGATGGAATATTTCATGGCTCATTTGCCTAAAGACTGAATAAAACTTTCCCATTTCCTTTTTTCTGGGGCTTTGACTAAAGATCAAATTTGGTTGGAGAGAGGTCCTTGAAGCTGCATTTCTAACTCTCCAGCACACACCTAACAGGCTTAGGCTATGACTCATCAGCACAGCCTTTCCCATTCCACTTCATTTTCTCCTCTGACAAATTACACAAACATCCCTTATCACTGTGCAGCCTTCATTAAAGCCCTTCCATCTCCCAGGGACCAGAGCCACCCCGAGTTTAATTTGATAGCTTATTATGAGGAATATCAAAACACAATGCCATACCATAAATTGACCAGAGTCTGAGACAGCACAAACAGTGTCAGAACTGCTGACAGCCATGCAGAATATCCAGGCTCCGCGGCAGCCGGAGGAGACGAGAGGTCTCCAGCCTCACTCGCTAATCTCGTGTCTTTCTCCATGGGAGGGAGGATATCTGTCCCTTTTCCAAACAGCAGCATCTATACATCCCAACCCCCCACCCCACTCTTATCTTGTCTTCACCCCAAGATGAGTCAAGAATTATTTATTCCGTTAAAAAAAGGAATAAATAGAAAATACACTGGGTGCTCTGTATAGAGGATAGGTAGCCTATGCTTATAATATATGCAGTTGCTCTCAAAGGAACAAAGGAAGAAACTGGTTAATACAGTTTTTCTCAATTGCTTTGGCACAATTCTCAAATGAGAATGAATATTTTCAAAACAACATGTGCAAACCTCCAAACCACTGGGCACTTGTTCACAACAGATTTGAATTTCTCATTCTTTTAATCAAATTGCAAATGTTTTAGCACATCTGAGTAAGTACAGTTGTCTACAATTTGCACAGTTGAATATATCTTGCTGATCAAAACTGATCATGTTGCTTCTCAGTTGAATAGTTGTACTCTCCAAAACATATATTAATTATTTCATTGTGTAAGCCATCACATGCAAAATAGTCCATTCAATTGTCAAAATCTGTCAGGCATATATAGCATGAATATCATTACAGTAATATGGATTTTTTGTAACGTCCGCTAAATTGGTAAATTGCCTGTCCTTCTGCATGGAGGTGGAAGGTGTATGATCATCGGTCTCAAGACCAAAGGTCTCTGCTTGCTGCAATGGATGCTGCTTGTGATGACATAGAACATTGCAGGGGATGGTTGCGGCATGCAAGAAGATTTTTCCCCCGTTGCATCGCAAGGGAAAATATCAGGTGTGATGTCGATAAAAATCTGTGGCCAGACAGACAGGAGCATCAGGACATCCAGTGAGGTGGAGTCTTTAGTGTAGCACTCCAGCTTCACTGTGTTACAGTGTTAGGCTATACATTATTTTCCTTTTTTTTGAATTGATGTATTTTTGTATTATATTGTGCTGTGTAAGTTTTCTGTTTACTGTGGTGTAAGACAGTTACTTTACATAAATAAAAATACAGTAACAATTTCCATGGAAATGTGAGTGCAATGTGTAATGTAAAACCTTGTACTGTTGAAATCGGCATCTGAATAGTATTCAGTTTGATACACAATAGCATTCAGTTAGCTAGACAAAAATAACATTCTAGTACAGTAAACATTCAGTGTCAATGAAAAAATAAGACAAGACTGAAATGTGGATATAAGGAACATTTCCAGGGTCCACTGCCATACTGACAAAACATCAAAACATTTTGACCACCACACAATGCCAAAGGAACTTTTCATTTTAAGGGCACTGACTTTTTATATGAGACAATAACTTTGAACTTTTGAAGCATGAGTTAAATGTTTTGGGTGAGTTATGACCTTTTGCAGGTGAGCTATGGTGTTGTGCTGTACCATATAAGCTATTTTGACAACTGCACCTAGAGCTTTGAGAATGTTAACACTGTTTCAAGAAATGAGCCAAAGCAATTGAGAAAAACGTAAAAAATAGTCTACAAGACAACGGTGTTCTAGTCCCTCCAAAGGTAAAGAGGAGGGCTGAAGGCGGTGTTAAAGCATTAAAAAGCCTTTATTCTAAAGACTAACCAACAGGTACATAGAAAATCCAGTTAATTTCTAGTATTGTGCAACAAAATGTTTTTTTCTTGGGATAGAGGTGCTTGTCAAAAAGTCTCAATAACATACATACTTTTACTTCAAAATATGTCAGATTTTAACGGTAAAGAGAGCTATTTTAAGAGAAATAATGTTGCAGTCTGTCCTCACTGAGTGAGAGTCTTCTTCAAGGTACACAGAAGAGTCACATTAAAAGAGTCAACATGTTTCGACCAGGACGCCATTAGAATAAGGGCTTTTTAATGCTTTAACACCACCTTTAGCTCTACTCTAGAGTGAACTCTAGTCTTTTGGACTATTTTTTCTTCACTTTAAAAAAGGATTTGATCACACAAGTATCAAGCCATGCCTCTAAACCGCTCCAACAACCACCTGGACTTAATCTTTTCATGTGAAGAGGTCACTGCCTCATACACTAATCTACCACATAGCTAGGTTGCCCAAATTGTCTGGGCTGAATCCCACATCCTCACCTGATTCCCCGAGATGAGGAGGGCAGCTGGTGAAGGACTCGGCCGGTAGGGGATGGTGGCACCCTTCGGGGGAGACTAAGGAGTCAAAAATAGGACAAGGGGTCTGGGGTTGTGAGATACACCTTTATCAAAAACACAGGCAGGCTAGGAGCGAGTCGTGAATACGTGAATACGCTCTACACTATCGCTGGAGAGACGTCAGCAACGCTGTCAAGGAGCGAGACCGCAAGAGCAAATGATGTTGAACTATCCGCTACATTAAAATACAATAACAATTAATGATGTATTAAACTGCTAATGACATTGACATTGTTCCCTTCCTTGTTTTCCTTTTGGTAATATTAGTCATTCACTGAATAATTGAAGCAGCGTAGTGAGAGCTCTTTATGGATAATAGGCCTGATTTTTAGTTTGTATCTCCACTTCAGGCTCAGCAATGAATTACCCTGCGGATAAATCAAGCATCCACACTCATATACATTTCACTGACAAGGAGACATTTTAAGATAAAATTCTTCACAGGCCAATAAGAAAAGGAGATTATACACGGGTATAACAGTGTACACGGCGTTGTATAACTTATCAAGTGACTGCAGTGTTGGTGTTGCTGTTTTTTTTTTTGTCTCAAAATGTGGAGCATCTTTTCTGTGGGAGTAGTCACAGCAAATTCTTTGTATAACTTTGCATAATTTACATCTCGGAGCCAAAAGCAAGAACCCGCTGGTATAGAATCCTAATGAAACTAGCAAGCCTTTGAAGAAAGCCCTGGAAAACTGGATCAAACTAGCAATTAGTCAGTCAGGTCCAGCTGCAATGCTAAAACAAAAAGGACTTGTGCGCTGCCATGAACACACAGGGAGAAATTGTGCTTGGGGTTGTTTTTCTCTCATCTCTTCCTCAATTTTCTCAAGAGAGCTGTTGTCTGAAGGTGGACAGAGTTCGCTGCAGGTCAGTTTGTTTTCTGTTAACAGCTTGGTGTTCTTTCCAACAATGGAAAACTTTGACCCGGGCGCTACACCTTCTGACTCGATCCTGAGTCCATTAGTTGAAGGAGACATGGGTGAGTGGTGTAAAAGATGAGTTAACTTTAACCATAACTCTACAAGACAGAAACTGTATATTTTCTGATGGTATTTCTTCAGTATAACATTCTAGATGAGGATAATGCTATGAAACCCTTCCATCTGCAGTCATCAGTGCTTTGAATACAATCAACCCTATAGAGGACTACAATTTAACATGTCATAGGTAGCACTAACAAAGAACATTAATGCAACCTACCAAAAAATGGATTAACTAAGTAGCTGCAGTGAAACAGACAATAAGTGCATGCTGGCAAAATTAGAGCATGCATGTCAAGAGCAATTATTTCTTTCAGGTTGCTGCAGCAGAGCGCTGACAAAATGTCGTTTAGGTATGGGGATGTGAGGCAGAGAGAGGAATGGTAGGTTTCCTACCTCTAGGATTACTGTGCAGATGAGCTTGACACACTGGATTACTGAGTCCTGACTCCCAGATATCGTCACCCCCCGCTCAGTAGAGTTGGGCAGCAAATCCCCTGCCACCTGTATCTGAGCTCCGGTGCTCTGGCAGTGATAGGGGTTTAAAAAAAAAAGGATTAGTCTGATTCTGGAGATAAGACAAGTCGTGATTACACCGCCAACGCTCCATTTGTGGGGGCTTTGTTGACCTTACGATAGAGAGGCATTACAGTTTTCCCCCTATCCTATTGAAGGAGCCCAACCATGCTGTAGTATGTTTAATGTCAAGTCCTGTCAGGTCGTAGATGGATGAGAACTCATCCACGATCAAAAGACGTCATGCTCTTGATTTCAGCTGATGCCTCCCTGAGATAGAATGGCTGCAGGCAAGGAGTGCTGGTTAGGATAAAGCCAACTCCACTCCAGCTGCATCACCAAGAAATGACTCATTTTAGCATCTGTAAAGTAATCAGCCTCACCTCAGCCATTACCAACAGTCTTAATTATTTATGCTCGCCAGAAGGGCAGCCATCTACATGTGCTGCTGCCACTAATAGACTGGAGGATTTTATTGAACTGCACATGTCTGAATGTCACATGTCTGTGGTAATTTCAAGTGAACAAATGGGATATTAAACACAGATCTGCAACCGGATCACCTTTGGATTATGTTTACAAGAAAACCCAACTTGTTTTCACTGTATAAACGCAGCAAAACAGATGGATGCCAGCACCAGAGAAAGTATTGGCCATAATTAGAGAGACTGAGATTCTATTCATAGAGCGGCAGGCAGCTAACATCGCTGAAGTCCTCAGCAGCCAGTTAGAAGTCTCTGGCAGCAGATCTGATGTGGGTTCAATCCTAACATTTCAAACTGGCCAAAATGTAGTTAGGATTTTTTCCTTTCAAAGCTGCCACTGCTGAGTCATGTGTTGTGTTAAGTGATCTATCTGGACTGTATTGTCTCGACTGAGGTGGTTCCTGCCGCTCCTCATGTCACTGGCACTGCAGTAGAGGAGATTAAGCTGCGGACAAGTTTCTTCAGTGATTGGCAATTATTTAGTGCAAACCTAATTGTAGACTAAGTAAAATGTCAGCTATAGGACATTTGTTTTGTGTTTACTTAAATAGCTGTGCACTTTCCTAAATAGTAATTTCCTCTGATCTCAATCAGCACTGTTGAGCAATAGTTTGATTCCCTGTACTGGTTTACCAATTTATAGCTGTAGATTAATTTGATCATTATTGCTCCAACCCTAATTTATATGCTTGCATTGTAATTGCTCTCAATCTGGATAAGAACGTCTACTGCAAAGCTAAAATGTAATGATGCAAGTATTCAGCTGGGTACTATTAGTTATTTTGTGCAAACTATGAAGGCAGAAACAGCAGGCCTTGAGGTACAGATGAGGGGAAATGAAATCAAGGACATGGAGGATGGAGTAGATTTGTGTTCTGGCTGCTCACCTCTCTGATCTCCTTTATCTTGGCCCCTCCCTTCCCAATGAGAGAGCCACATTGGCTGGCAGGGATGACCAGCCGCAGGGTGACTGGTGGCTTGGAGCTGATGGTGCCGTTGGCCACTAGAGCAGTCAGGTCCTGCAGGGAGACAGGGAGATGATATTGGCAAAGGAAAATGTGCTGTGAATCAGTTGGAAAGAAAGAGGAGAGAGAGGTCCAGGGGTCCAGAGGGAGAGAGGAAAACGTCAGAAGAAGAGTAGGAGGGGTAGAGGTGGGGAGAGAGGGAGGGATAAGTCACTTGAGGGCATAACTCCAACGACTCAGACTTAACAGATCGGGCCATTGAGCGGTCAAAAAGGGCTGAGCTTGAATAGACCTCATTCAGGTCTGTTTGGTGTTTACATGCATTTTAACACACTTTTCAACTTCATCACTGGATACTGGATAAGTCAAAGTCAAAAGCAACTTTCAGTGAATTTACGATCTCTCCAATTTAACACGCCATGCTGCAATGTGCCAGGTCAACATTTCATTCCTTATTACAATGACTTGCATTGTCTTAAAATAGCTTATTCAGTGGGTAAATGTAATACAGTAGACACAACAATTCATTACAACTGCCTCCA
Organism: Centroberyx affinis; assembly: GCF_046629955.1. Lineage (NCBI taxonomy): Eukaryota > Metazoa > Chordata > Actinopteri > Beryciformes > Berycidae > Centroberyx > Centroberyx affinis. Next base: position 332,551 of record NW_027279222.1, read on the forward strand.
AAGCCAAGACTCTGAACAATAAGTTGGCAATGCACTCATAATTTCGAGTCCATTTAACCACAAGGTGCCCATGCCCAGTATCTATTGCATGAAAATTAATTGAACAACAGAATAAGCTGATGGGACCCGTACTGAGGCAGGTGGAGCGCTGGCTGGGAGGCGGAGGGAGCAGAAAGCGGTCCCGCACCTGCACCTAATTAACCTCTGCCTCTGTATCTGTGTGCTCCAGTAGATGCTGGGAGAGAAGCCTATAGGCTGGCCAGAACCACCACACAACTGCCAAGTCCAGTGTGTGCCTGGAAAGACTGTTTAATCATTCATATAGAGTGCTGAATTCTCCACGAAAGGAGAGACATTAATTCCAGCACCGGTGGTGTGTAATTTGCGTTGTGAGTTATTCCCTCCACCGGATAAAACCCAGACTGAAGAACACCCTCTGCATGTGTCCTTCATGTGTCCCCCCCGCAAGGAACTGAACCTTGTCACACCACAAAATTCTTTTACATATAACTCAGTGAATAGACTCATGAAAGATACCTTTTGGTAGAGTTAGAGGTTGACAGAGTTGTGTTTTAAGAAATGAGATGGGGTTCAATTTGAATTGTCAGGACTGTTGGACACACTGAAGAAAACTCATGAAAGTATGGAAAGATAGCATTTTGACATGCAATTTGAGAGTCACAACCCTTAAAAGTGCTTAAAGGTTGACACGCTACTATGGTTGCAGTGCCAGTGACCATAAAACCGGATTAAAGTAATATTTTCACGTGTCAGATTATAATACACATTTGCTGTGAGTATGCTTAAGGAAACTGACAACATTTAATGAAAAGGCTCACTAATTGAGTAACGTCAAGCTCTTAGTGGATGGAGTTAAAATGTATATTTCATCCATGTTCGTGCTACTATTTCTTCTACAACAGCAAATTGTTGTTATAAATGCACTAAAAAGGCATAAGATAAGATGAAAGTTAAATGATTCCTGTGGGGAAATTGGGTTATTGCAGCAGCAAATAGTGATATAAACATATGCAACCAACAATTTCAACACATGTTAAGTAGAATGCATCAATGAGAAGCTTGGGGAAAAGGAAGGATTATAGCAGTATTAAAGTGTGCAAAATAACAGCACTAGGCAAGTTGAGGCAAAGAAACAAATTAGTTGACCAAACTACATTATTGATTTGATGAGTATTTTTTACAGTGCAGGTAGCAAACCGCCATTCCCTGCTCTGCTGTGGGTGGAGATTGAGCTCTTAATTAATGAACAGTGTGTCTCTCTGAGCCTTTGAAATGTAAATACAGCTCACTGTCTCTCTGCCCATCAGAGTACAACCCAATAACTTGGCCAGAAAAAACAAGCGTGTAACAGAATGCCAAAGCACTGCTTGTTTTTGAAAGGAATGTGTTGGGGGCAGTTTGCAATAACATAAAAATGAGTAGAGTTAGACTTAAGAGAGGGCAGCGTGGATGTATTTCCATTCATAGACCCTCAAGGGATTTCATTTGTGAAGGGAAACACATTTATTTTTTCCAATAAATTGTGAACTTTAAGTTTAAAAAGCACATTGTGATGTGTCTCTAATGCTTCTCCGCTCCATGTCTATATTTAGTGGGGCGGATCAGGCTCTCTGGCATCTCGTCTCATCATAAGAGAAGCACGTAGCTCGTCAGTACAATCACAAGGCTCTGGGCGTCATTTTCTTGATTTGATCTAAAAATACGTGCCATATCTTAACAACTGTGAACGTTCCAATACTTTCCTGCACCATCCTCGCAAAAAGAGACACTCAAAGCAAATTGGCGGAAATAAGGCCGCGGGTAACACAAGCACTAGTCGCACAAAGAGTTGCTTGGCTTAATCCCCAGTGCATATTGTGTTGTGGGTGGGATAAGGACCCCAGTACAGAAAGATTATGTGGCTTTCATGCTTGCTCTATCTCAACACCTGGGAACAAAAAGCCATGTATGGTACAGTACTGTATGTCTTGTATTAACAGAATACTTTATTTTGAATTATCTGATCACTTTATTTGCATAAATGTGTGTTCACTCCCATGTGGCAAAAATTGGGTGAGATTCTCATCTGTAACACACACACACAAACTTTGATGCAGTGCATTACAACCTAGTGACTTGTTGGATTTCATTATTATCAATATTTTTGACCAATTGGTGAAATGAAAGTAATTAAGTGAACTTGTCTCCCTGTTTTTTATTTGTTTCTGAGTAATCATACACTGTATAGAGGGAGAAACAACCATTCTGTCAAATACTCAATGGCCACAAAAGGAGATTATTCCCCCCCTTTGTTGTTAATTAAAGATGTCAGACATATACCACTCAACAATGGTGGAAGCTGCGCACAGTGGGTCAGCCAACACGTTGCCATGGAAACTCAAGAGTTTCAGCTGAACACAGGGTTGAAAAGAGGTGAGTGCGAAAGATCTTTAATGAATACTGCACAGTGCTCCCAGCCAGCATGTGTTTACTGAAGGCGGTGGACCTGAGCAGGGAGCACCTGTTTCCAAGCTAGTGTCTGCTGTGATGCTAACTCAATGTGGAGACTGCTCTGATTCCACCATATTAATTAGTTTGTTGATGGATGGAGTCACCATGGGGATCAACAGCATGAGGAAAACCTGTTACCTATAACTCATTAGTAAATCAAAAGTAGATCATGCACAAACCTCTCGTCTTTAATTAAGAGGTACAAACTTAATGTCATCTGCCCTTTCATCAAGTGTGGAGTAGTGAGGCGTGTTCCTTCTCCAAATAACATGTTCAAACAATTTTATACCTTTTATTCTGTGCTGCAATAGATGAATGAATTTATACCTTTTATTCTCTAAATAAAAGGTATAAATTCATTCATCTATTGCAGCACTTTTAAAGGGCCCTACAACTGACAAATGAAATTTAACGACTTGCTGTATATACAGAAGAGGTGGCAAATTCATTCATCATGCCATTCTTCTCACCACAATAACTACGATGTGAGCCAAAACGGTTTTGCAACAGCAGCTACCACGGGCCGCCACCAATTTTCATCTGCAGTATAATCTTACCTGAAAGCACATCATGATATCAAATGCAGCTAAATGTTTTCCTACCATCACTTCGGTTTAGAGTATAATCGCTAGTGATAAAAGCACATTAGTGGTAGTGCTGAGGTGAAGCTCAGGAAATTGCATCTTATAATAATGTTGTGGTGAAATGGCTTTCAGCAGCTTTTATTTCTCCTATCAGTTGCAAGTTATTTTGGCTACACCCAAACTATGAACTATGAACTATGAACCAGACTAAATTCATCCTACCACATGAGCTGTGATGGCGTATTATATAACGTGTTGCAGCATTATAGTTACCTCCTCCAGTTTGTATGTGATCATGGTGAAGGCTCTGAAGACGCTGTCTGTGGAGCCGGTGATGGTGATGATCCTCTCTGGACAGGAGCCCTCGGAGATGTTGACCCGCGCGCTGCTCTGTGGGGACAGACAGGGTGCAGGGAGGAGGTCGCCGGGTCACTTAAAAGGTCGATATTAATCTCCTTGTGGTTAAGTTTCGAAGTGGCAAAAGGGCTGAAGTGGCCAGAGAGGCAGAGTCAGGGGGAAGAAGCCAAGTGAGGGAGAGGAGATTGAAAGTTACACAGCACATCTCTGTATCACAGACTGACAATCTAATAGAGTTTCTCCTCTGGGCATTGTCCATAGCGCAATAAATCCCCTGCCCTCATCTCTCTCCATTTTGTGCCCTTGTATTTCTCTCCAGATCCCCTCTGAGCTAGAGTCATATGAGTAGAGACAGGACAGTGCTCTGACCTCTGGGACGTTTTCTCCAGTCACTCCAATGAGTCATGCTCCCACCGTGGCTGTACATAAGGCCTGGGGGACGACTGCCAGGATGAGGCTCATACAGTGAGGAACTAACAAAAGCCCGAACTGACTGACTGGCTGGCTGACTGGCTGGCTGGCTGGTTGGCTGGCTGGCTGGCTGGCTGGCTGGCTGGTTGGCTGGCTGGCTGACTGGCTGGCTGGCTGGCTGGCTGGATGGATGGATGAATGGATGGATGACTGCCGTGGGTGAGTGGGTTATCCAGCAGCTCTGCAGCGGCTGCATTGTCCCATGACCTCCCCATCCCTCTGTTTATCCTTCTGCCTCATAAAGTACAACATAAAACCTTAGCATGCAGAAAAAGAGTCACATGTACCACTACAATGTCACCCTAATTACTTTTAATACAAAGAGTTAACCAAGCGGCGTCGGTTCAGCTGCACCCTTGAGGTTTATGGGTGGGAGGGTGGGGGGGTTGGGGGGGGGGGGGGGGGTTGGGGGGGGGGTAGAGGGGCAGACAGAGACAAAGGAAGTTGCGTTAAGCAGAACAAAATCCTGTATGACAGAGGGACAGGCACCGCGCGAGGATGAGGTTAGAGAGGAGGCGGAGGAGGGACAGTGAATGATGGAGAGAGAGAGAGGATTTTAATTGAAAAAGAAGTCGTTGTTGCCCAAAAGGCAAGTCAGACAATATACCTGTTCTGTACTTCAGACTCACAGCTCAGAGTGAGAGGGAGCTGAGCTTTAATATTAATAAACACAACTACCAGGCATCCTGACCAATATTGGAGGCCATCTCAGATTGAATCGTGTTTTCTCTTGAACTGTAACCTGCTGTACTTGTGGTGGTAGACTGGACTACACAGGAGGTAGGAAATAAAACTTTGCGGTTGGTTCATGTCTCTGGTATAAGAGACAGAGAACAAAATATGCTGATTTCTCTTGGGGTCTGTGGCACGCACACACGCACACACACACACACACACACACACACACACACACACACACACACACACACACACACACACACACACACACACACACACACACACACACACACACACAAACAATCAACAGCACATCTTGCTTAGTATGAGGACATGAAATCATGCTAGTATCTCCACAGATGATTGAAACACTAAAGCGTGAATAACATACCTCTTCTCGTATTCTCTTCACCGTCTCTCCTTTCTGGGGGAAGAGAAGATGAAGGACAACTTTAAACAGAATCCAATGCGGTTTGTGTGAAAAGTACTGACTTCACAGTGTCCTCCACCTCTGAATGAAATCTGCCAATTCAAACCGCATTAACCTGATTAGAATTTAACAGAACAAATTTCAGCTGGAATTTCAGTATGCAGCGTACTGCGGTGTGATGTCCTCAGCACACTGTCTCAGTCAGGTATCACATATATTTGTGCCTCGAAGGGGATACGTGTACACCTGCTGCAACACCTGCATGTGCAGACTGTGTGAAGACCCCCTGTCAGGGACAAGAGCATTTTGTCACACCTCTGTCATACAGCAGCACATCCTCCGCTGCTCTTAGATTGCCTCTCCTTCTATTATTTCCTTTTGGCTAAAGCCCAAAGCTGTCACCCCTATTCATCATTCCTATTCACACCTCCATACATGCACTGACAACCACTTGCTTAGTATCACCTCATTCACTGAGCTACCCTGTCATTTGTGTTATATTCTAGGGTGTAATTTAAAAACACCAAACTCGAGTGTTATCCGGGGTCCATTGTGACTCTTGTGTCTGCCTTGTATTGATGAGGGAGAGACAAGAGGCTTGCCTAAGAGATAGGAAGGGAAAAAGGATTGGAGGATGTAGTACTGCAGATCAAGTGGCTCTCAGTCAGGCATGTGCCAAACACATCTCTCTCTCTCTCTCTCTCACTCTGTCTTCTTATCCTCTATTCACTCTAAGACATTTTGATCTCTGCAATACATTGCTATATCCATTGCTTCATCTCTCTTTCCAGCATTCTTTACTTTCTACATTCATTTTATAGCTTTTCCATCTCTCTCTTCCTACCAGTCTTTCTTCTGTTCTTTCTTTTTTCTATTGATGTGCTTTGTAAGAGTTGTATTACAAGGCATGATAGCGGGAGCGAGCGAAGCAACATACAGCCGAGCAGCCCAGCCCTTCCTAACCAACACTGAAAGTGCCCACAAGGGGACAACAGTAATATGTCTTTGGAGCTCAGTTTCAACAGGGGACTTGCAGTCAATGCGCTAATGTTTTTGTTTGATGGATTAGTGTGCTGCATTAGGGGATGGAGAGAGTCTTAAGAGGCTTGGTTTAAGGCATTTACATTTAGGATGTAGATACTCAGAACAAAAATGGCTTGTCAGGAGGCTTTGTGTTTGCCGTTGATTTCAAAACATAAAGAAAATACCGAGAGGGAAAATAATTCTACAAAGGCTTGTTATGAATCCACACAGAAGGCATCATTAAGGTCTTTGGCTTAGAGCAATGGACAGTTCTCCAAAATAACAATACATCTACCTCATCTGGTTATTATAATGCATAACTTAATATCAGGTGTACTTATTACAGAAGTACGAAGAAGAATTAAAATAGCAATTCTCACCTTTCCTATGATGCTGCCAACCTCCTAAAATGCAAAAAAAAGCAATTACACACAATGAATTAAAAGCAAATACATTTGAAACACTTACTCCTTACAGTAACCCTTCAAAATGTATCAATTCTATAAAGCAATTTTATAATTTAAAAAGCAGCAATAGATCTTGCAACAGCATATTCATAAACATTGTTTGTAGTGGATGCGGCTGGCTTGTACCTTTCCATGCATGAGCAGTCGAAGTGTGAGGGTCACTCCCAAGCCCTCTCCAAAGTCCTGCTCACAGTTCATAGTTATGTGGGAGTGGCACGCAGGGAGACGCATGAACAAGGCTCATTCGCTGGTCACACAGTCAAACGAAGGCCAGCGCTGGCTCTCTAGATCTCCCAAATCCTTCAGTGCTGCGCTGGGAGACAATAGAGTAATGATTGATGGAGTCAGACTGGGGAACTATTCTTGTTGAGCTTATAAAAAAACGTTGTTCAGTATTTCAAAAGAATTTATTGTTGTTCTAAAAAATACAAGGCTTCCATTATACCAAAGAAATATGTGGATGAAGTCATACACATATGCATGCGTGTATGCACACTTCTATACACCCAAAAGCTGGTGCAGCTGGTGTGTACACACACACACATACACACACATACACAAAATCCTTGACAAGGAACATTAATTCAGTGCCATCATTCACTGAGTATTATGTGTCACTATTAAACAAACCATTGTGTTTCTATTTATTTTCACGCAAGCTGCAAGCTCGTTTTGTATGTAACTGCATTGTTGACTCAATGATAATTCCCTGGGATCAACAGAGTATGCAGATGAATGGAGGACAACACAAAGTGAGTTCACAAAATCCGACTGGCTATTACATGGGAGGTCTTGAAGGCAGCACATTGAAATCAAATATCTCTATGAAGAACTTCTTCATCAGTATGAGTCAATTTAATATTGATGGCCATTCATAACAAAGTCATAATGAAGACTATAGTGTGTGCAGGATATTGAACAGAAGCACCAGCACTGTCAGCTATATTCCAGGCTCCCTATAGCTTTGGAGGAAATGGGTCCTAATAAACAGCGGGTGGCCATCGATGACTAACACACTAACTGTGTCTTCATTAACTGACGAGCAAGTCCTCTCACTGTGAGCCCAGTGATTTTTAAAATCGTGACCAAAAAAAACAAAAAATGTCCTTTCAGACAAGTGGGGTATGAGATTTATGCAGAGTTAATCAAATTCAATTTGAAACAGTTTCCATAGAATTTAAAAGGTTTGGAGTTTCTTTAGGGACCTGGCTTTATCTACTCCATCATAATCAGCCAGGGAAAAAAACACACTGGTCTCGGAAGACAGAGCGGAGATTATAAAGAGACAGCAAATCTCCAACAAATGGGCAGCATCTGTACTGATCACAAAATGACAGTGCAGCAGTGGCTATGTGCGTGTCACTTCTTGTGTCACACTGTATGATGATTAATGTGTGAGTCACCTGGGTGCTCACAGTCTCGGCATGAAGTGTATAATTAGTTTATGGAATTATTTACGTTTCCTCTTGATTTATATTTCCCTGCATTTGTCAGCGTGGACAGAGGAAGTACAGCACTGGATAAATATAGATGTTGCATGATTAACAGAACTTACAATGCAAATTATGGAAGAACATTACAGCTACGAATCAGTTTCCTAAAATTTCCTGGAATTAAATGGCATATAGTTCTAATCTTCTCTGCTATAAAGAAATGCATTTGATTTCTATGATGATTTTAACATAAGGATAAACTACAGCTGCCGGTGCAATCCTTTGTTGTAGTGGATCATGCTAACCACTTGTACTCAGCAACGTGGCAAACCTATCCTCTCCTCTTTGACTGGTCAAGGCCACTTGTTTTAATATGAATGTTGTTTGTCAGCCAAATGCATTCCACCCAGCCCACAATACCACTGTATGCCAGCCTACTGTTACAATCCTACCGTATTTACACTGACTGAGCAATGAGAAACACAAACATGCCTATATCTGGCAACCACTATCTTTCTAGCTCATAGACAGGCTGTCATGTTTTGGATGGCACGTGTATGTGTGTGTGTGTGGGTGGGTGATTTTTATAACTCTGCATGCTGTCTGTGGTGTGTAGATTTGGTGGGCTATGTGAGGAGATCATGTTTAATAAATGAGAGTGTTATTTTAGATGAGGTGCTATTCCTGAGAGGCTTGTTCTAGGCAGGTTTATTGCTTTTGCTCACTGCACAAGCCTATCGCTGCTTAGCTGGTTTATTTATGCACTGGATGCTTGCAACGACATGTTCACATGCTCACATACATCCTTCTCAAGATATCACAGAGCTTGACTGCCTGTATGTATTTGGTATCCCCCCAAAAAGTGTAATTTTGCTGGACTGCACTGCACTTGCATCTGCCGTTTTGAGAGATGCTCATTGAATTAACACGCAAGAATATCAGTTAACGCTCATCTCCATACCATTTCCATAAATATCAAACAAAGCCCAGGGGGTTGACTGGAGATAAACAAAAACAGCACATTTTCCATGCCGTCATCTAAAGATATGAGAAGCAGCAGTCATGGTACTAAGCTTGATCGATGCATCCTGAGCACATGTGTTATCATAGAGCACATTTGTGCAACCCGTGGGCTAACTTCATTATGTTTAGGCACTGAAGGGCATGGCTAAAATGTTAGCGCTTTATTGCATTAGGAGTTAATGGTTGGAGGGATCATTATGTGCTGCTCTGTGGGCTGATAACAAGGCATGTGCTCTGTGTCTGTGTGAGGGCGGTGAGCCTCTGAACTCCTCATTTTCAGAATCCCAAGCAGCAGCGTTCCAGAATGAACAGAGCCCCTCTGTTCTAAATTAGACCTGGTAACTCCGAACAGGGAATTAGCGAGGCGCAGGCTGCAGCGCCAGGCCGCCGAAACACAGTGGGACCAGGACAGAGGCGGACAGCCCGTCCATCCCCGCTCCTCTGTCTCTGTCTGTCTAACCTTGCCTTTCACAGTCCTGCTCTGCTTGACTGAATCCAGTGTGCAGCAGCTTCCGTTATAATTCTTTGCTTGTTTTGATCTCTACATACACCGAATTAAGCGTGATTTTGTGAAATCAAATGACTGACACAAAAACAAATGACCATAAGGCACGTGCCTGTCTTTACTCAGCTATTCAACCACTTAAAAATAGCTACTGAATTTGAAACTCATTAAATACAAAGTTAAAGATATCAAGAAACCAGAATTGCTTTTTTGTTTTCTACCTTCCGTGGAGCGCACATCAAAGACGTCACAGATAAAAGCAACCTCTGTACATCCCTTGACAGGCACCAGCAATAGTGTTTTTCTTGCCATGTTTTCAGGAGCATCCAGTCCAGCGAGACTGCAGAGATGAAAAGGATGCTGTACAGCCCGCTTGTCTAGAAGACTGGACACCTGTTCTGAGACAACGATGTCCCCCGAACAACCGGCAAACAGCAGGCTCTGGGCCGGCTTAGGGGAAACAGGAGGTGAGGAATGAGGACATGCCTCATCTCCATGGTGAGAGATGGAAACAGGGTTCCCTCTGCATACAGTACATACAGGGGGCCAGGGGTGTTGGGTGTCCACTCGATAAACACAGAGAGAGAGAGGGGATAGGGTGTCCCCGCCTGGATGCATATAGAGGAGCAAGGGAGAGGGTGTCAACGTGTGTACACGCGCACTGTAAGGGCAAGGGGTGAGGGAGACCATTTACACACACATATACACACTCACACACACACATGCATGCATACACACCCACACAAAATTCACAGGTTTGTGTGTACCAAAAACAAACCACACACAGCTGCTAGGATAAAAGGAGCCAACAATTCACACACACACACACACACACACACATGAAACGTGTCCAGCTGAAACACAAGAGAGGACAGCCTTTGATCTCCAGCAAGTTCTCAGCTGAGAAGTTCCATGGGAGGGCTCGCTGCAGCTATCAGTCATGAGCAGAATACAACTACTGCCATGTTTGAGCACAGGGGATGACACAATGAGAGCATCATCAACTGCGATGCAAAAAGCAAAGGAAAAAATAAAGCAAAAAGTACAAACTATGAGAGAGAGAGAAGTCCTGTAAGCTCCTCTTCACTACACAAGAGTGGTCAGTCAGTCACACTCCATTTGGTTTTAATGGCACCATTCGTCCACCCCAAACTCTAATGAGGTCTTCGGGGAACAAACACAGATGCACATGTATGGACACACTCGTGCAAGAACACACACACCCACACACACACACACACCATTTTCGCCAACTCTAACATCCACAGTAACTGCCCTTTAGAGGTTTTGTCGAATTTTAACTACACAGAGAGAGAGAATGGAGGGTCTAGATATTGGAAGGTGGTGAACTAAGAACAGAGCTAAAGGTTGTACATTCAAACAAGGAATACTTTAATTTAAGCAACATGTTGACTGTAGGCAGAAGCTTCTTGATTACATTAACTGAATCCCATGTGAATCGAATATTCAAAGAGGAGCTGCATGTTTGGACTAGCTTTAACCACATGACAGCCACAAGCCATCCTGGGATTCATCAATAACTAGTGCAGTGCCCGTTCGCCCCGCTGCTGCACAGAGCGCTGTTCGCTTGTTTATCAAACGTTTATTAATATTGAACGCGTCGCGTGTCCAAATTGCACCAAATCCGACACTGCACTTCCTTGGGTCCCCAACAATACACCCGCCAAGTGTGAAGTTGATCGGACAAACGGTTCTGGAGATATGCGACGGACACACAGACAGACAGACAGACAGACAGACAGACAGACAGACAGACAGACAGAGATTCCTTGCTTTATCGTATGATACCCCTTTATGAACCGTGCCACACAGTGAGAGTATTGTACCTATAACCAAATGGAGATTCATTTACAAATGAAGCCTGGTTTGAACTTCTGTTATGATTTGGGGAATTTAGACATAGCTGCCATCTTATGCACAGTTCCAAATTGTCAGCTCTATCAACTCTACCTAAATAGGTTACTTTAAGTTCAATATATATCCAATAACTCCAGTTTATGACACTTTGACAGGCAAAGTTCTGAACTTAAAGACATTAAAGGCACTAGATTTCATTTGAGGATGAAAAGCTTCATTCAACATAGCTGCACTTCCACAATCCCTCCACTGAGACGAGAGAAAGAGAGAGAGTGAGAGAGAGAAAGAAAGAAAGAGAGGAGAAAAGGGGGAGGAGGAGAGGGGCTGAGCTGTGAAACAGGAGAGGCTTGAAATTAAAGAGCAGTGTTTCATCTCTCAGCGTGTCTGTCTCGGCTCTGTCACATATAATGGGAGGGGTCAGCCCTCGGCGCAGAGGGGACCGTCCCCTCCTATCAGATCCTGGCTTCATCTGGTGTTAAAGCATAACCGTGTCAGCCTACACTACAAGCCGCCTGTCAACCCCGAGGCCCAACCCCCAGGAGAGGGTGAGCAGACCCCCGGCTGCCTGCTGCTCCTGGAGCCGACTCTCCTCTGCTGCTGCAGAGAGGAGGCGAGCAGCCCTGCCCTGCTCACTGCAGCCACACACACACACACACACACACACACACACACACTCAGCTGATTTGCTGCACCTCAATGTGGACCAACGCTGATAAGATTACCCAAAGGCAGTGTATTTTTAATCCATAATCTGCTGTGTTTTAAAGGGTGAAGAAACACCATGAGATTTCCTGCATATTGTTTTGGACTAATCTATTGCAAAGTTGCCATCCGAGCCAAATTTTCTAATTCAGAATACTGTGAAAAAATCACTGATGTGGGGATTTCTATGCATCTACTAAATTGTGTGGGAACAGGGTTTTCTGGCTGACATGATTACATTGGAGCAGTGTCAGCCTGGTTATTAAATGTGGCTCTTACTCTTAACAAAATGTAGTAATACCCTCCCCCCATCTCCAACCCATAATTTTGACTGTATCTGTCACTGCATCAGAACTAAGACAGTCCCTCATTTATACACAAAAGCCTGCACATTATTTCTCACCATCATAGCAACTGCCATTCCACTTTTAGCGATGTAATGACAGCGCAGGATCAAGTATTGACATCAGAAATGGTTCCATTTTGAAGGCTGTCATATCTCAAAGTGCTGAGAATCAATACTTCTTTCTGTCATGGCAACTTACAATGATGTCAGTCCACCTACTCGGCTTAGAGACAGATCACCTTCTGTGGCAGAACGGCTATTCCTCCATGTGAATCCAACGCTTAATGAACAGGAGTATAATTGACGCATTATGGCATTGACGGTATTATGGCAGTCTATCCAAAGCTGTCATTTTCCCTGACAGTCGGACTGAAGCAGCGTTTAGTTAGTTCTAACTCAATAGTGATTAATAGCCTTATACCCCGGAAAGAACATGGCCACTCTGTGAGAAACATGCATTGATCAAGTGTTCTCGTTTTTTTTGTTTTTTTCACACGTAGGCGCCCATCTCCTCATTAGGTAAACCCAAGCTCCTTCCTTCTTCTCATTATGGCCAGCTAGAATAATACTACACAAACATATAGATAATGAAGCTTACAGGGCCATGTTTCTGGGCTGTCAATTGTTCGCTCCCGAGTGGCTGCTGGTTCCAGACACACAGTGACACTGTCTGAGCCTGTATTTATGCTGGCTTTGGTTAATATTGGGACAGCACGGCCCAGGCAGATACATACTGTATGCTTGTCATTTAGTTTTCCTTATCTCTGCTGCAAACTCATCTGGAGAGAGAGAGAGAGGAGAGTGAAATCATTTCATATAGATCTCTTAAATTTAGGTCAATCCCTAATTGGTTTTGGATGCCACATGCTGCAGTGCTGTTGCCATTAGATTATACAGTTTGACTTTTCCTGAGTGTTTATTCCTCTGGATCCAAGGCTGGAATTTTCTGGTCATTTGCCTTGCCTAGACTTACAATGGCATGTTTCTTATTATTAGAGGGCTTACATTAGGACCATATATCATTCTGAATGGGTTTTTGGCATGGTGGTGAATACACTTTGGCAGGGTATTAACTCAAGCTTTTATCCCATCCCTCTTACTGGATGAAGGTCACTCTCTCTATCTGCAAAATGACTTTCCTCTCTTCCTCTTCTCTTTCATCCATGCCTTCCTCCCATCCTCCACACCAGGGCATGAGTCAGAGAATCTGACACCTCATAGGGAGGGAAGAGGAGAGACCGAGGGGGGAGAACAGGAGAGAGACACTGACAGAGAAAGAAGGAGAGATGGGGGCAGTTAAAGGGAAGGGAGAAGAGATGATCAATAGCTCAGAGAGAAAAGTAACCTGAGAAGATGTGGAATGGCTCTGCTTACTTGAAGAACAAGAGGCTATATCAGAAATGGCACATGAATTCATCAGTGCACACATGGTGCAGAGGTCCTCGTTCAGATTTATTCATAAATCTCAACTGTGCACGGCACGACACAACATCCCTTACAGTATGTTTTATGCCTTGTATGCTGTTTAGTACAGTATGGACACATTATTTAACTGTTACTGAGGGCCAAACACATAGCCAGATTAATATATGAAATATATGAAAGGGCAACAATAACAAAAATGGCTTTAGATTAGATGGAATGGATTTTGTGGAGCATACTCCATTATCACCTTGAATCATACTGTTAACAGCACCGCTACACCTTCTCTTATAAAACACATCATCTCAGTGAGCCAAGTGGACTGTGTGTTTGGAAATTGCATAATCACAACAAACAACACTGCTCTCCCAATATGGAGGGGCTGAGCTGTTTCAAACTTCTATTTAGTACACAACAGTACCATGCACATCGGGCTGAAACAGAACTACATATTACATAAGCTCCACAACAAACTGAGCACAAATCCAAAAATAGTGCAGTCCCTGTTAAATATTTCAGGCACTCGGCAGCTGAAGGGGGGGATAAAAAGCTTCTCTCCTTCTTGGTCGCCAATACAAAAACACACACACTGATGCAGATGGCCAATTGAAAGAAAAACCTCTATTTAGTGTACTGCAGAGCAAAGCGGATTACTGTCACTAACGCAGTCCTTTAGCTCATTCACTTGATGTACAGTGCTTAGTCACTGGAGTGGTGTACTTAGCATACACCTATCCTTATTTCAGTAGTCACTTTCTGTAGACTTATACACTGCCTGAAAGCTGCTCTTTGAGAGGAAGTTGGGAGCTAAATAAATCGCACTCATGAGACTCTCTGTGAGACACAACAGGAGAGTCATGAGGCCTGTTGGGTCAATCATTAGAGCTCAACACAGGCCTATCTTTTCATGGAAGAGACAGCCTGAGGCTCTGTCAGCCATTGGTTCAATCTCAAGAAGAGACGGAGCAAGGGCCACATTACATTCTCAAAGAAAGGCCCTCTTCATAGCAACACGTGAAGGCCCAAAACAAAGAAACTTACACAGGGTTCTTGCAGAGAAAATGCCAAATCACAGATCAGTGTTTTAGTGTGGTTGTATTTCATGCAGTGCTTCTACCACAAAGCCCTGCATATCATGTCAAAACATGTAATATAGAAAGAAGGATATGCATTGCAAAATCTATTTCAATTGACAGAGTTGGAAGTGGGAGGGAGTTGAAGCCTCAAGAGTCTGTAGTGATTAAATACTGACAAACACAGGTTAATTGCTCAAATACAGGTTAATTGCTACAGGGGATTTATCTCAAATATTAGAGAGGAAATTAATATGTATCACAACAATGCTCCTGTGACAATATCTAAATGAATGCATGACTAAACACGATGATATTGATTTGCCTCACAAAACTCAGAATCCAAAAGAATGAAATGTTAGAAATCTACATAAAATTTCTGACTCTTTTTCAGAGCAGATTAAGCTCTCCTTTGATATTGATTTGTCTCCCAAAACTCTACTTTGATTGCAAGAAAATAAAAAAATATGTTATGTATCAACATACAATCTATGTCTCTTTAGCATGGAAACAATTCAGCTCTCCTTTGCTGTAAAGGGCCATATTCTCCAGGAAAGCTCTTCTTGTATCCCCCTCCTCAGCAAGGTGATTGAATATCCATGATCTTGTTCTGCAGAACAGTTTAATCGAGTAAAGCTGCTGTGCTGGGCTGCATTTGCTAGGACTTGATGACTGCAAACCAACTGAGCAAGGTGCCTGTTTTTCCCCCTCAGTCTGCAGGAACAGCATCTTAGTAGATGAGGAGGATTATTGGCAGTTCCCAGACGTTGGAGCAGCATGTGTCAGGTCTGGCTTCTGTTATTTATGAAGCCTCTCGGCCCCCAGCCCGTACTCTGCAGCAGAGAGATGCTGGTGGGGTTTCATTATTGAAGAGGCTCTTCCACTTCTTATTAGATCTTTGATTCTCAGAGTGCATTAAGGAATTACATTTGGACAGCGAGTCAGCAATACCTGATGGTCTCCCTTTGTCCCTCTAAGAGATACGGGTCTCTCTCTCTCAAACAACCAGATGGTGCATGTTATTCTCCTTTTACAGCATTTCAGGAACACATACGCATGCATCCACGCACACACAAACACACAAATAGCATGTTGACATACACACACTACACAATCCTATTCCCTATCGACCTCTGTTATGTGCTTGGGAAGACAAATCTGAATCACATCCTCCTATTTCCTCAGTAACATCGCAGCGTAGGAGACATACAACGTGTTACATCCAAATGAATTCTTCTACACAAAAGTCGAAAAACACTTACACGAAATACACACACACCCTAGTTGATGTACAATTCTCGAGTTGTGTCCTGTTCCTCTCTATTCACAGGTTTCCACTTGTGTATGAGCAGATACACATGTATTGAAGACTCTAGGTGCACATTCAAGATTCATGAGTGTCTCCAGGCAGGAAGGAGCATTGTTTAACCACTTTCCTAAATCAATGGGCTGGTCCTTTTTGAGATGTTATTTTATCGATTCTATTTTACCGGAGAGTCTAAAGATGATCAGCCTTGTGAATTTCAAATGTGCCAATTGAGCTAAAATGACCAGATTCAGGCCTAAACATAGAGTGTGAACAAGATTACATGACTCATTTCTATCTATTGCTGCTATTTCAATCCTAGGGAACTCTTGATGCTAATTCTGTTAAGAATTAATTAACAATTTGTATGTAAGCCTACAGTACGGTTAATTTAGATGTTAACAAGCCTGTTTGTGCCCTCAAAGCTAATTGAAAATAATCCTTTAAATGATTCACTTTCTGTGAATTGTATGTAGCAAAGACAAACACTGGAAACATCTGGGAATTGTATGACCAGGAGGATAGAGTGGGAAATTAATCATGACTGCCTGGTAAAGATCTAAATAGAGTACAATGGAATAATGTAATTACACTACAGTTATATCTAGTTTGCCAAATGTGGCCTTTTATGCAGAGATGGTGATACTGTATATTCAAGGGTAGCAAAAGTTAAGAAAAAATGTGTTTCCAAAGGACATTTGCATTTAGTTTGGGTTTTCACTTGGCTCAGCTCATCAAGCCAATTTTTCTGTCCAGTCGGACACTAATGCAATTAGGTATCTTGGTGAATGATGGTCCTGTCACACATACTCGCTGCCTCAGCACCAAGCAGGCGCCCACAGTACCAGACTTGTTGAGAATGATCTTTGTGTTCAGGACTGGCCTGGCCGGCAGGGTCCACTTTCATTATCACATCCTATCATCTACACACAACAGACCAATTGTCTCCTCCTGCTGCTATTACTGTTGTCCTGCCCCGCTCACCTGGAGACTTTCTGCTGTATGCTGGATTTATCAACCCAGTCAGTGCGTGGCTTCATTAATTCAGCTCCACACCTGAATCTTACAAATGATATCATCCTAGACTGTTAGACTATAAGTATACGTATCACTTAAAGTCACAAACATACTACAATTAATTACAAGGACGGCAAGAATACATACCAGATGGAGAATTGGCCTATATCGGCTTTAATTCTGTGATTGGTTATAAAGACAAGAGTTTGTTCGTAAACTGAAAAAAGAAATATATGCACTATAGCCTATACACGCACTGTTTGGTGGGCTTCGAGCAATAATGAAGACATTGATTTCAATAGTTCATCGCGGCAATGGCTAGAGCTATTTTAAATTGTGGAATTGGAAACATAGGCTAGAAATTTGCCATCTCCCCCAAAAATCTAAGTCACTTACCTGTTTTCATGTAAAGGTCGCGGGCTACAGTTCCTAATAAAGTATCCCCATGGATGTGTGTTCACCAGGCTTTGTATCCACATAGAGTCCAGTGATACGGACGTACTGTACGGACTCTCCTCCCGGCGTGTCAGCAGACTGGAGTGCAGGGCGCCTGTGCGCTGAGGAGAGAGACTCAGAGAGAGATGCAGGCGGCGACCACCCTGTTCACCCTGATCACCGCTAACCAAGGCAGCCCGTGCAGGGGGAGCCGGGTGCTCTCTGGGTAAAAATCTATTGCTGAACTGGCCTGACAGTCGCCTCCAAACCCCCAGCACCCCGCCTCGCCCCTCTGGTGTGATGCTGTCCCCACAGGACCTCTACTTGGAGCACATCACGCTGCTCCCTGCGCGTCGCAGTGCAAATTGACACATTCAGGATCATTGAGCTTCTGCGCGGTGTGAAATCATGGCATGACCGAGGAAATTACATTTGCTGAATCAATCAGTCTGTTCAAAATCGCCGGCATCGCCTTGTCTCAATTATCTTGGGTGGTTTTGAGGAAATTTACAGTGCTCAACAGAGAATCTAACCACATTCAAATACCTGTATAGGTTGTCCATTTCCAACGTTTTTAGGTGTTGACTCAACACTGTTGTCTATTAATCATAAATCAACCTTAGCAACATTTACATTTACAATTAATAAGGTTACATAAGCCCCTCTACATAGACACAGAAGTGAAATACTGTAGAAATCAAACACATATGGCTGTAATATGTGAAAACATAGGGTTATTGTTATTGGCCTATGCATTTAGCCAACTAAATTTATATTATAAACTTAGATAGGCTATGTTTTTCTGAATCTTGAGACAAATGTTAATAGTATAGGATGCCAGATATGGTGGTGTAATCAAAGTTGGTGGCGTAAATGTAAAACCCGAATCTCTTACATTTCTCTTTGAAGTTCTTGGAGTGCACGGGGCTCTACAGCAACTTTCTCTCATACAGCGCCATCTAGTGTCATTATGTCGATCCTGCAACTCTGGTTCCATCATAACACGTTATTTTCCACCAGAACACGTTGTTTTATTTTCTGAATTGAGGGAGGCTTATTCATCCAGTTACAAATTGTTATGTTAGTGTAGATTTTATGTATTTATCAGTAATAATATGGTAGCCTCTAGGCGAATGGTTGGTATTTATTTTATGTAGGTTTTGTGAAAAATTCATTATTGTGACAGAGTGACGTGCATTTTTCCATTTAGTTCAAAGCGAAATGAACCCATGGTGAATATGCACCTGATGAATTGGCTCATTAATATATAGGCAGTGAAGCATGACATCTAAACAGCTCCCACTGTTCCTCTGTGACAGCGGGGATGTCTGGCTAATTTGTGCATGACATCTCCATCTCTTTCACATATTATCTCAGTTGTTTTTCAGGTGTTTCTCCCGCATGCCAGCTGCATGACAGAGGACGGATATGATTTCCTATTCATGCTTTTATAATATTAAACAAAATGCCTTTATTCATCACAGCTTGACATGTGCCTGTGTAACCTGTTACATGTTGTTGCTTTATGCTTTTTCTATCATGCTGATTATTTCCATACAGACATGGTGACTGCGACATTTTCTCTTGGCTAGGAATCAATTGGGAATGGATCGCCTGCACTGCCTATAAATAAAGATATGGTGATGAGGATGTGGATATTTATTGGATACATTCACATGGCTTTTCAATGCAATTAGGCGTTTATAAGTTATAAGTTAGACACCTGCTGGGTTTCAGCACATTTCAAACACTTAGTTTACTGTGAATTATAGGGATGAAAGAGATGTAATTATCTGATATGATCACAACAACCCATATACAATAGATTGAGTGAATAAAGCCATATAGGCCACTAAGCTTTAGGGTAGCAGCATGAGGCCTTAAATCTTTT
The DNA here is from genome assembly GCF_046629955.1 of Centroberyx affinis. Taxonomy (NCBI): domain Eukaryota; kingdom Metazoa; phylum Chordata; class Actinopteri; order Beryciformes; family Berycidae; genus Centroberyx; species Centroberyx affinis. The sequence goes on from NW_027279222.1 coordinate 352,103, forward strand.
GAATCATTGTATGCAGCAATGATAGATCTCACCATGCTCACCTTTACTGAGCAAGAATCACAGGGAAAAAACAAACTTTGTAGCAAGATGTGGACTGTTCTTTATGGTCTGTTATTGAGAAAAAATGTTTACTGTTTGATCTGTCAACCCCCATACTTTTTGAGAGTTTTTCAAATTCTGTACAACGGTGCCCCATGAATCAAGCACTAAACCATGAAAAGACTTGTGCTGTACTGAATAACTTGCTATGGTCCATCTGGTTCAGTGTAGGAATGAGAAGTTCTTTTTCAAACAGTAGGAGGTGCTACGTGATTTCAAATCCAACTTGCAGAGAGAAGGTGCTTTGTAAAAAAAAAAAAAAACACAAAAAAAACAGGGCATTATTGCTTCCACCAGCAGGCGTGTGTGGGTCAGACTGCTGTCAGATATGTGGGTCTACAGCCAAGGTGTGCAGGCGGAAATGAGACAGCCGTCAAAAAGGAAAAGGAATTGCGATTGCATCAATACACTTGCCACATACAATGCACGCATAAAATAAACACGCTCAAACCTGCTTTGACAAATGGCAGAACAAGTTGACATTTCTGAGGTTTGTGTGGGATTTTTTATAGAAATAAATCAGATTTGCTCTCTGCTTTGTTTGGATGTGTGTGTGTGTGTACATGTGTATGTCTGTGGGTCTGTGTGAATGTAAGATGTAAATGTATGAGATAATCTAATGTAATCTAATCTAGTCTAATCTAATCATGGTCTGGGGATTTGAATTCACTGATGATGAAACACAGGTGCAGTGATGATATCCATTTGTACCCCGCTAGTTTCTAATATAGCTGAGTAAATCCTGAGTTGTTTGCAGGTGTTTCCGGTGTGATGATAGACTAAAAAGCTCTAAAAGAAACAGAGCTGGAAGTTGGACAGTGATGTGAAATTCATAAAAGCCTTGCTTGTGCTGAAATGAAAATCCACCATGTTACACCGGCAACCCCCACTTGCTCTGGCAAACACAATGTATATTATCCATGCTTGTCTAGGGGCATTCAAGCTTAACAAATACCTCTCACACTAAATGGCACTGAAACAACAAGAGATGACACCAGGGCAACCACAACAATTACTCAGCCATGGAATGTCTCTCTTTCCCTTTCCAATACTCTCAAAGACAAACAAGCACAAACATGGCTTAACATTCCCTGCATTGAGTTTCTTAACATTGTCCTGACAAATGTTGGTTGAGGACACATGGGGGAAGGACAGCATGTGTTGTGCTGTCGTCTGCTTTCAGATGCCAAGCTTCACAGTGGCTTTGTGTTCCATTAAAATTATTTATAGAGAAGTTGAATCTTCTTGAAAACGACCATCTTTAAATAAAGAAAAAGAAATGAGAACTCTAAGCTGGCTGGCCTTTGATCCCAAATTCAAACCAGGAGTTTATGACCAGAGGTTTAAACAATGGATACATAAAGGCCTTGCGGCACTATGAACCAGTTGAGAATGCAGTGATAGAGTTTTAAAAATTTAAAGGACAAATATGGCCTGGAAAATCATGATCTTTTTAGAAATCTACAAGAGATTATTTTGAGAAAGAGATAAAAATAGACTCTCCCAGTGAACTACAGTGAACGAGATAACCAGAGATTTTAACCAGTGCATAAATAATGTAGAGTAATGTCCGCTCTCTGGCGGAGTTTGGAGGAATGTAGATTCAAAGAAAAATGGGAATTAGAACTTAACATTAAAATTACAAATGATGAATGCCTTAATATATGTAGGATCCAACACACAGCTACCAATTCAATGATTTATAAGGAATTCAGTTGGAAAAACCTAGTAAGATTTTTCATTAGTCCAAAAATTAAAAGTAGACATTTCTCTATTCAGCAACCCTGCTGGAGGTCTTGTGGACAAATGAATGTAAACACCATGGGGTGCTGAATAGGATACTGGGCTATGAACTGCTTTAGACGTGTTCAGTGTTAAATAGAAGCAAATGTTAATTAGGAAGTTAAATATTTGGTTAAAGTGTTGCTAGCTGCTGGTATATATATATATATATATAAAAAAAACACATGAAAATGGTACAAACTGGATCCCCCAACTGAAGTGAAGAACAATGATTCAATATTGTGGAAGAAATGCAAACATGTCCTACAAAAAAAAAAAAGGGGGGAAATGGACAGAATACAGAACCAAACAAAACAACACCAATAATGAAACTGTGCAAAAGATGGGAAAAAAGACTGTTATATGTAAAAAAAAAAAAAAAAAAAAGAAAAAAAAAAGAGATACAATCCCCAACTCAAGCGTACAAAGTTGTATGTATGAAGAATAGAAATGAAGAAAAAAACAAACAAAGGCAAACTATAATCTTCTTGAAAATTGAATCCCTCTCAAGCAACAGCAAGGTTTTGACATTCTTGTTTGATGTTTACATATCAAACATGCACTAGATGTATTCTACCTGCCTTCTACATACCCGCACTACACAAGCTATATGACTGTCCCCTGTGAAGGAGACACAAATAAGATGCACACAGAGACACACGCACAACCAACGCCTACGTAACCTTTATCATTGCAACAATTATCTGCATTTAGATGCAGTATGATGACACGTATTAGAAAGCAGAGTTCAGTAGGGATTATGTAAACTTTTCCTTTGAAGATGTATGGCTTTGCTTTGAAGCAAGTATATTAACTTGAACAATGGAAGCGATGGAGACACTGGAGACAGAACACATTGTTGTTGGAATACTAATAGGAGATTTAGTTTTTAAGTGAAGAACAAAGGATTCCTGTATGCCACGTTCAGTGAATATTTTTCTGTCCTTTATGTACATGCAGGAACAAAATGTAACCTAAATCACATTTAACGCACTGACAACAGCAAACTATTCACCTGAATCCATATTTGCATTTATTTTGCATAAAGGTTATGAAGAGTGATTTAATATTAGAATCAAATATAGATTTCCCATTTCATCCAGTGCTTCATTTTTGATTTTTTTCAGCATTGAATATATGTTGTGGCATTTTCATAGGGCAAATCATAACTATTTGCTTCACACTGTCACCCAAAATGGATTTTTTTACTCCCTTACTACATTTCTGCATGTTCTTATGTCCAATCAGCACCCGTAGTCTATGATTGTAAAGCAATTTGAAGGTGCTTCTTTGAAAGTTGGCAATGTAATCTACTACAAAGCTCATGTGATTTGATTTCTAAGGGGCAGTGGTAGCCTAGAGGTCAGAAATACAGGTTTGTGGTCGAAAAAAGTCATCAGTTTGAATCCCCAGACAAGCTGTGAACATGTGGGTGGGGGGAGTGAATGAGTAACGCTCTCCCCTCCCTCAACAACTCCCATCGAAGCGCCCTGGAAAAGCTTGATGAAAAAGAGCAAGTGTGCTCAGTGAACTTTCCCTGGATGAATACAGATTAAAAAAAATATCTCTGTGGTTCTGTCAGAGATGGCATTGGTGTGAGATTAATGCCTCTGACATCTGTTGTTCAGGGACATAACACAGGAATCAGAGTTGTGCTGTTATTTACAGTGTGACGCCACCACAGGGTGCTCAAGGATCCTTGAGATACTGCATACTGACCTGCATACCTCCATACTGACTGCTACTGTCAGTTCTCCATATACAGAAGAGACAGATCATTACTGTTTTTCTCTTTCATTCCTTAACAGTGAGTCTCCTCCTGGACACAGATAAATGAAGCTTCACTCGAAACCGTGTTCCAGCTTTAATTGAACCACTTGGAAAAAAATAGAGGATTTCATGCAGTAAGCAGAACTGTGAAATGTTTAACTGTTTAATGTCTCAATAATGACAGCACAGCCGAGGCCCTGAGCCAGAGTGTTGCCTGAATCCGGTGTCTGTTGAAAGAGGATGAGGTCATGGCAGATGTGAGAGGAAGAGTCGCTGCAGGCTACGTCTGCAACAGACCACTGGATACTGTATCATCCACAGGTGCACAAATATGCAATGCAGGCAACATTGTGACTGCAGGGTTCTACTGTTGTGGTTGGAAAAACCCTGTGGGCACGAACATGATCAGATAAGTACGGAGGAAAGTGTGGGAAGTTCTGGCATCCATTTCAAAGAAGTGCAAAAGAGATAACAAAGGATTAAAACTGTGCATAAATAGAATTTGAATTGAGGGTGTAGAAATGTCTCTATTCTGTTAAATTCTGGTTTATTAAATGGTTAGTCGCTCAAATGTTCTGATTATTGCTGACAAAATGTGGGCTAGGTTGCATAACTCATCACTTTGCAGTCTGAACCTACTGTAGACACCTACAGTACAATTAGTAGTATCGCAAAATAGAGAAGTACGAAATGAAATTTTAGCATATCCCTCATAAAATAGTCAGCGGAATGACGGTTTCCTATCCCATGACCACATAACAGGTCTTGTCTGGCACTTCAAAGACAGGTCTATCTGTCATGTCTCATATGTCAAGTATGATGATTACCTTCGGACTGCTTTTGATCTTGAAAGTCCTTTCAGGAGAGCTGGGGACACCAGTAATGAGATCTTTGTGGATGTTCAAGCAGCCAAGTGCTGGGGTTGCACAATACTGTACTTAAATACCAAAATAGCAACACCAACAATTCTGAAATATCATAATACTGTAAGCTTAGAAAGTATTGTAACTTAGTAGTTCAGCCAGGACAGCAGCCTGGCATTAATGCTGAAAAAATATACAGTTTCTTCATAGGAATTAATGTAATTCAGTAAGAGAGCTGGTTAGCTTGCCAGTTTGTGCCCGATTCTGTTAACTTTGCTTCTGTGCCCAGGACTTTTGCTTATTTACTTGATTTTTAACCTTTATCTTTCTGTGCAATTGTTTTGCTGAGCACACATGCTCTTTTTCAGCACTGCCCAGCTTCACATTCACTCAGATACACGCATTCACTCTCGGAAGCAGCCCAGTACAACCACAATCTTCTGTTGGCACCTGGGCAGCTCAACTGGAGCAACTGAGGTTTAATCGCCTTGCTCAAGGGCACTCTGGATATATTTTAGAAGAGATTATTTTCCATTACCAAGTCTAACCCTTCAAAAATCGTTGTGTCCACCCATGTTGTAAATACTCAGACATTCAAGGTTGAGGCTTTAACACTATTAAATTTACTTGTTGGACACTGATAAGCTAATCAATAAACTGAACTCTGTGTTAGTATTGTGCTACTACTTGGAACCATGATTCTTTGCTTACTGTAGAATAAAAAAAGAAGTGTAATGATGGCTGTAATTCATATCTACAAGAATTAAAACAATATAGGCACATAAAACATACAACAAATACATTGTGATTCATAATACATCAGTATGTCTGGACCAGGGGGCAAAAAAAGGAATGAGATCCCCAAGGTTTTGTTTGTCTGCACATGCCTATGCACATTCCAGGAATGTGGAGAATGGTGAGGGAGCGACAAGAGAGGCCTTGTCTTTGTAGGTCTCTCTCCTGCCCACCCTGTAGATTAGCCTCTTATCTGTTAAATGAGACAGTGCCGACGGATTTGGATAACAGGACTTTGGCATCAACACCACGCTCCCTGCACTGAGGGCTACACTGTCTCACAGAGAGTCCCTGTGCGAGAGTCTAGCAGAGCCAAGCGGCACAGACAGCCTTGGACCAAACAGTGGGTAGATATGGGGAGCCACATAATGGCCGTCTTCAAACGCTGCCATTCCTTCTCCTCGAGCACGCTGCTGTTGTTTCTGTCTTCTGTTTCGGCTTTTATCGCAGCTATGATTGTCACATGGGATAATGAGTGATACGCCCTGATGTCGAGATTCAATTCACACTCTCCCACATATCACCTGGAAGGATTTGTGGCTGTGGTTCCCATAGCCGGTGACTCATTCCATCTCAGTCTGTTGCCATGTGACTAGCCAGGCAATCAGGTGGGCTGAAATGCATCCTCAAGCTCTGACTCATGATTTGATCTGGCTTGTAGGCTCGCTCACCCCGGGCTGAAATTGATAGGTAGTGTTAAGTGCACACCTGGGACCCGGCACTGGGCTGTACGTTTTCTCCCCCGTTTCCATCCTCCCTAAGCCCAGGGCCTCAGCCAGACATTCAGTGGGAGCGCTCCACACACTTGCCAGCCCACACAGACTTACTGAGACAGAGCTGCCTGCCACGCTAGGCGTGAGTGCCAGTCACAGTCAGATCCATTGGTCAAAACTGGAGCACATTCCTAAGCCTTTACGCATTCTTGCTAGTTAATAAATCTCTTAGCCCGCTGAGGACAGAAAACACAGGAAGGTGATGATTATCTACACCAGAAAGGTAACCAGAGAGGACACAGAGTCGGGTTACACCTAACAGGCTTGTCACTCTGTGTAGGGACTAGACTCTCCGAGGTATGTAGGGCACATAAGTGAGTTTGGCAAATAACGTTACCTGGAAAGATTGCATATAAAAGTAAATCGGGATGTTTAATCCATATATCATTTCACAGTCTCATCATCATACTCCTGTCCTACATTTCATTCAAGGTATTCCTTTGTCATTACCGAAAATAATTAGTTATAAATAACAGCAACAAAATTATTATTAATAATATATAATATAATAATATAGTTATAATCTAGATTATCTCATATAACTGATGTCCTCACTAAAGGTTTTCTATAGAGATAGCTGTTAGATTAAGTATCTAGATACTAAACTGAGCTACTGCTGATATTCACAAAATTAGGAATCGATGAGAATGTAATGGCACCACAGTCATAATGTGAAGAGGGTTTGCAGGTACTATTGGATATCCACAAAATTTAGCAGTATGTGACCCTGTTATTGCACTGCTGGATTGGGTTATGTGTGTTTCACGTAACTGCTAAAGAGTTGCAGTACACATTTAAAGGCTATAGAGGGACTATTTAGTCATCGCTCTAGTATAGGGTTTGATTTGATTTCTGTGTTTTATTGGGGTCACTCAGTGGCCATTCCCTTAGCTGATCTCTGCATTTGCTGATGTCCTCTTGATGTATTCCAGAGTCATTAGGCCTGTTTGTCTCTGATAACAAAAACTATTACCCTAGTCACAGAGGCCATTAGGGGCTTTTCCACAGACTTTCATTTAACATAAGGGCACCTGGAGAGCGGCGTGTTTACCCTGTAATGGAGAAGCCTGCTCTGCTACTGGTCTAATGTACAGAACTGCTAATGACCAATCCCCTGTAATTGCCTTTGGGGTCTCTGATGGTGGATTAATTGTGCAGCGTAATTTGCGAATTATCAGCTAACTTGCCTCAGCAGGACTTGGATGGGTTTAATTTACGCAGAGATATATGCAAATGTGACATGATGAAATTACAAGCCCCAATGTGCTATTCAATCAGGTGGTAAAATGGTTAAATCCATCATTTTTGGTAACATATAGAGCTTATTTTCATGGAGCAGTGCGTTTCTTAACAATCAATCTCACTATACACATGAACAAGTGATGAAAGCACCTCTTGGAAAATCGTATTTGTGCTGAGCAGTGAGAAGGGATAACCTGGGGCAGGCACAAACAGGAACACTACTCTCGTCTAGGCCCTCTGCTGCAAGGATATTCCCCTTCTTCCTGTTCTATTATCAGCTCAACATAACAAGTGACAGCATAAGCATCAAATCCAGACCAACAACTGAGAGCTGCAGTTTAAAGAAAGTTGCTAACAGGTAATGATGTGCCGCATACCACCAGCCATGCATGTTCCTGAGACATTCTTTAATGAGATTCAACTCCTGCTGGTCTTTTAGTGGTTCTAGGGAAAGTGAGTGACAAATGGCTGTGTAAACTACTAAAGCCCTGTACCTTTTCATGTGGAACAACAACCGAAAAACTATTATGGTGCGGAAATTTTGAATTATGATGGTGACAGAGGGAAAAAGAGTGAGTGTGAGAGAGGAGAAAGAGAAAGCGGCGGGCACAACATATAAGAGGGAGGAAGGATCGTTTCATTTGTTATTGACTGACACTGAGAAGGCTTGTCTACAGTAATCTACCATCTGGAGAGAGGGGGGATTGGCTCCATTGAGGGTCTCATTGCTTCACCAACCCCGCCAGCAGTCCAACAGTCCACTCTGGCTAACCCTTCTAGTAAGTCACTTGGAAGAAAATGTGGGGAGTCAGCTGATTCCTAATCCGCTCTCTTTCTCGCTCTGTGCTCACACATCAGGAGTCAGATTGATATGTGCAATCACATGGAAGCGCCTCTACGATGGGTCTATCATGCTCTACTAGACCTGCAGGTGTTTTGTGTGTGTGTGTGTGTGTGTGTGTTTTGACAAAATGAGAGCTGTGCAAAACATCTGAACAGGAACTCCCCCATACACAGCATGCCTCACATGAGATACCTGTTAGCTTTTCTTCTCAGCTGACATCATTACAATCTACGTATAATGTCTGTGCTGTTCTTGTTGTATACATTAGATTTACAGAAAGTTAATTAAGAAATACAAAATAATTATATCAAATATTTTCAGAACTCTGAATGCATTAGTGTTGTATTATGAATCATAAATGAATCCACGGAGCATCTTAAACATATCATTTTACACCTATGTATACTTTTGAAATTAAATAGTAATTTAGATTAGTCAATATGAAATGTATTCTCTCAAGACCACATGCAGATAGAGTACTGTTTGCTGGCTCTTGCTTCCGTACTGTCTCACTGCACGGGTGAACAAAGAGTCGGGGATTCAGATGATTGACAGCTCTATGAACTGCTATAGACAGGCTCTGCTTCTCTGTCTTAAAATCATAATCATGCTTATCAAGGGTTTTATTAGTATTTCAAGGCCCTTTCATTATCGTCATGAACATACAGTCAATTTTCGGTCAGAGCTTATCGTGTTATTTATGATAATGTATGATGCTGTTTTCATTTCTTGGCACCACAGATATAAAATATTTCCTGATGACTAAACGACACCACATCATTCGGTGGCAAAACAAATGACAAGAATGAACATTTTCAGGGTCTTATTTGGTAGTGTGACGATATCTTTGAATACCGTTTCATTTTGAGAGTTTGAGTGTGCTGCCTGGCTCCACTTCAACACTAGCTGTCAGTCTGGGAGATGTGATTCTTCCTCTAAACTTTACCTTAGCCTTTCAAGTGTTGTTCCCAATAGAGCTTATGCCCTATTTAAAAACCATAATAATGCAGGCTAATATTACCAGTCATTCACATCAGCTAAAAGAGATCCCTCTCAACAAAGAACTGTCAACTCCTTTGCATGTATCTGTTGCACAATAAAAGGGAAGGAAAGGAGTTGTCAGGGTAAAGAAAACTAATCTTAAGGAATCTTATATAATTTAGAATGCAGGAGAGCAGGAAACCGTATCAATAGCTGCTCAACAGATGTGGCAGTTCCACTGAAGACCAATATTGATTGTAGCATATGAGCTAGAATTTGCATGGAATTGCTTTGGTGGTTAAATAATGTGTCTTGCTTGCATAAGTAACTTGTTCAATCAACACCTTTCATATTTCCAGACCACAACTTCAAAACATATGAAAAAATTATATTTTGTTGCCACATACTGCTAATCCAGGTATCATTAGTTCTATCAATCAAAAAATGTTTTTGTTTTTTTATCCCGTGTTTTGTCATTTTTGCAGAAGAGCTTCCATTTTGTTTCTTTCTGGAGTATGGATTAGGCATGAACCACTGAGACTCTATTTATTCCAGCATAACACATAGCACTTCACCATTGACCCTTTGTACAACCACATGCCTACACCTTGTGATCAATATGACAGATGTCTTCACTCAACAGCCATGTGTTTCTCTCAGATGGTATACATTGACCCAAATGCATAATATTGTCAATATTGTCAATACTGAGTCACCCTGCAGCCCTATCCAACATATGAAATCCTGGAACATCACCATCACGCAGATGATGTTTGTTTCCCCTGAAGTTTGATTTTCACCCATGACATTCTTAGTATTGATTAGTAGATAAATCAATACTGTATTGACAAAGTAAAGCAACCTCAAAGTTATAAATTACTTTATTTGGTTGCAGAAAGGTTTGGTTGAAGATATCACTGTGCAAATACTGGCAAAACTTCATGAACATGTTTCACCTATTGCCTTTGCACAAACAGAAAATGAGTAATTCCATTGTTAAATATTTCAACATACATCTGTGAACAAATATAACCTTTGGACCGAATGATCTTCAACTTACTTATCTGACTTGACTTTTTCAACTCAGGTGAATTCTATGAGCAGCATCTGTTGACTAGTTAACCTGTAGCTCTCAATATAGTCTGCATTTACTAATAAATAAGCTAAATAAGTATTTTATACCCAACAATCATGGAGCAGATTATTAAGCACAGATATCAGAAGAGTGTTGTCAGTCCCATCAAGGGTGTATCTCAGATTTGGTACCTAGGGGTGCCCAGCCACCATGGGACTAAGGGGAGCTGGGGCTACTTATTGATGTGGGCAGATATCCCATGGTGTGCTTTTTAAAGCCAACCTTGCAATGCTTGTCTATAATGAGTTTTAAGGAGAGGATATAGACAGAGGGGCACAGGTATAGTCCAATCTAACTTGAGAACCGAGCCATACATTCAACAACAGATGCAATGGATTTTAGTAACACAAACACATCCTCTGAGATATAGGTGCTTAAAAAACATCTGCTACCTTTAAAATGCCACCTGTCAAAACAGCCATGATTGTACCCGTGTGAATAAACCTATTGTCTACATGCAACAAAGAATGAATGAATGAATGAATGAATGAATTCTATTTTCATGTCATGTCACATACTGTAGGTGACACATATAATGAAGGGAGCCACAAATGACCTAAGCATACTGATACAGATACTGACTGATGTCCTGGCCATGTCTGTGTTCACTGGTAGTTGTTTTGCAAAGTCAGGGGAACGAGGGAGTAAGGATATCAAACTCTCTCTATTTTTATCTAAATAGGAATAAAGGGCACAAATGGTAAAAAATCACAACTAAAATCCTCATTGCCCTAAAAAAATTAAAGACGCCTGAGGCAATGTTCTCACAATCAAAATGTCTTCAGAAATGTGATCTAGAAGGTTTTAAACCAGATCTTCAAAAACTTCTCAAATGAATAAATCATGTCCATGATTTCAAGGTCCCAAAAGCTTATAGAGTATGATTCTACAAAGCCAATACCATTCACAAATGGTGTTGGATGTCTGTCCAAGGAATATTATACAGCTCGTGACAGTCCTGGAAGCCATAAGAAACCTCAATGGAGTGTGTGAACAAGCTGCAGCCTTCTGGTGATGGCACTGAATCTCAGTGAAGTTGGACAATCAAAATATTTTCCTCCACCAAAGGCAACACGACGAAATGTAGGCTATTCCCTGCGCATTAGTGCCCGGATCCACGTGTGAATGCTGTACTTTGAAGTCATAAGCCACTCCAGCGTTAACTTTCACCTGCCACTGCTCCTGCCAATTCGAGACTATTGTAGGCTAAGTAATAAATTGTTCCACTCAAGGTCGGAATATTATGATGTGTGGTGGATAGCATAGGTCCTACTTGTGCCATCATCTTTTGTAAGTATGGTGCTTGAACAACTGAGAGATGGACGTTAATGCAATAACATAACAATATGCAATGCCTTTCAGCACTCACTCATTTTGAGGGTGCACACGTTTGTCATTTCACCTGCATCTGTTTCCAAATAAAGGGAGGCGGAGTCATGATTAGCCTCAACCTGTAGACCTGTGAAGAGGACAGAGGCAGTAAGGGAGGAGTAGCTATCAACATAATTACAACACAGAACAGTGAACTATCTCTAGACTAACTAAACCAGAAAGACTAAATCTATTACATTGCTGTGGTCAAATAGCCTAGTTAATACCTGGTAGATAGCTGTCTGTTTGTGTCGGTGAGTGGAAAGCGCATGTTTAATGGCATTTTGGAAGTCTCCGCGGCTTTCTTCGGGTAGAAGAGGAGACATTACGGCGCGGGTTAGCTAACGCTAGCTAGCTAACAAGGTCAGTTTGAGTTTGGGTTTCTGTCGCTGTCTTAGCATTAGCATTATAAAAAATGCCATCCTCGTCATCATCGCTAACCCGGTTCATTTACAAAATTAGCATGGGTCCTCGACCGCCGACACGGCAGGTAACCAGTTATTTGTCATCAACATACTCTCTTGTCGTTAGCCTGTTAGTTAGCCTATACACAGGGTGGCTATCACTGCTATGCCCATTCATTCTTATTTGGTTTTCGTGTTCGACATTTTAAAAGGATGGACCTAACGCTGTTACCTTATTGGGGATGTTTGCAAGAAGCAAGCTGTTGTTAGTGGGTCCAGTTCTTTTAGTTCTGCACCTATCTATGCAGCTAATATATACTGGCTAACATAGCTGTATTTATGAAGAGCTATGCAGTTGTGGGTAGCATCGTGTGGTTGATGCCCAAGCAGCAGCAGCCTGCTACTCGTTTCCGCCTAGAATAAAACAGGTGCATCTCTGCGCTAGCGATGGACAGATGCGCGATAGCACTCTTTCTAGACAATTATCGGGTTTGTTGTTTTTCATTTTGCACATTGTTTAGCTGATAATGTCCCGATAAAAGCAGAGCTAACACAGTGCGAGTTATTAAATCCTTTATCAAGGGTGAACGCTTTGTAGGTGGCCGATATCATTTACAAAGGCCTGGGCTATACCGAGTCCAGTAGAACGGGGGCAACTGAAATGGGCCCGTTAGCTATCGTTAGTTAGCTAGCTAAACACGGTGGCTAGCCAGCTGGCTACTTGGACACGACCTCATCTCGAAACATTTGATTGAGATAGAAATTTCGTAATTTTGTTGACGAAGAAAGCCATCTTTTCTACAGTCGTCAACCACAGGGTCATCATTGTTAACGTTACCTAACTTGGGCTGGGCTGGTTTATTAACTGTTCATGTTAACGTTATTTTTCCAACAGTAACGTTAGGTCCCGTAGCCTTGTTTAAACTTTGAATAGTTTATGTTGTCATTTGATCATATAGCGTATCGTAGTTAGTATAATCGTTGATAGTTGGAACCGTAAATCACGCCACAGTTTACTTGGAAGTGAGATGCATTGATTAACCGATAAGACCTTAAAACAGCTAACGTTAACATTACCAGAAAAGGTTGCCACTTGTTGGGGTGCTTTATGACACATTTGCCGAAGTGGATTACACTTGAAACTAAAGTCTTGTCTCAGGTAATGTTACAGGTAACGCCAGTACTTAAATCAGAAAAGACACGGTGGTTTCTCGACCTCCAGCTGCGATTTTTGACAGCATATATTTACTGCAAACAAGTTGATCTCCTAAGGTCATCATACCAAGGTAGACGTTCTCGCAAGGATAGGCTGTTTTGTCTATTCTCTGGATATATCCATTACTTTGTTGAGCAGTGTTTAGGGAACACAAGGGAAACATCCAATTGCAAGACAAGCTTGTCTTGTGGATATGTTTGTTATTCAGCTCATGCACTATCCAGAGGCTGCTGGATGTGGTACGTCAATTCAATTGGCCCTGAGTGCCACTGTGCATTTGAGCCCTAATTATTTTTGATGGTTTTCAAGTTTTAACTACTGTTAAACTGCAGACAGCATTGACATCATGGTAGTGAACTGGCTCGTCCCACAGTAGACCAGGCCTCAGTGTGACATGGGCAGGAAAATGGCCCACACTGAGGCCTGTGTCATTATATTGTTTACCCTTCATATAAAGAAGGGCTTGTTATAGAAACAGTGAGGTACTTCTGTTAACTGTGCAGTGTATACACAGTTGTAAGTCCCAACTGTGTTAACCCCAAAGTTAACAACACCTTCATATAACCTTTGGTTTAGCACTCGGGCCTTCAAGACTACATTTGTTTCTGTAACATTTTTGAAAAAAATAGGCGCTGTAGCTGAGCCCGATGCTGTTTGTAAAAAAAAAAAAAAAGTTTCCTAATGATAACACTGAGGCACGATGATAACAGTGACGCACAATTACCCTCTCTCAGAGCGTTGTGAAATGTTATTAAGGCAGGCTGTCATTTGCACAAAGCAGTTTGAGTGTGTTCTATTTATTCTTACTCCATTCATAGACTAATAATTGTTGTAAATGAAGCATCTGATATGAGTTTGTCCTCTTTTTAGTTCTGCCCTAGGCTTTTAAGTCTGCCAAAGGTCAGTCCTCTCAAATACGGGCAACATGGCTTCATCCAAACTCTTTTGTTATGGCATGTTTTGAATGTAGGCCTTTGTCTCAAATGACACATCCTCATTAGTGTTGAGATTTACTCCATCAAACTTATTTTATTACAGACTAGTTTAGTTTTAATTTTGTTCCGGTGTTTACGTTGATTACATGTCATCACATTGTAAAGCAACATATTAAAATGTTTCATATTTGTTAAGGAGATGTTCTTTGAAATGGATTCTGATTGACTCATACTGAGAAAATGGGAACATGATAGAATCTAGGCCTCATTGTGGAGAGCTTACTTTGATGTTCACAAATGTTTTGTTTTTTTCTTGTGTGGCAACAGCCTGAGGTGTAGTCCTCTGTCTGAATTAAATCAAGCCTATAGGCAAAACCTAGTTTTATGTTAACATGTTTGCATTTTACATTCAAATACAACAAATTGATATGGATGGATGAGTCAAGCAATACTTTTTCTCTTCCTACTCAGCCAGCACATTGTATTGAAGGCTCAGCCCTGCCAGTATGCTTGCTTGGCCTTGTGTCTCAAAGAGACTGCTTTAGAAAATGTGACTGTGCGGTGGTTGCCATCCCGAATCATCTGAGTTAGAGGAGGGCTATACAGAGGGAGGCGGGTTTATGAGAATGTTTCCCACTGAATGTCTGTTTGATTGAGATCTCAGATTAGGTGCATGTCTCAACATGGTTAATGGTTTAAGTGAGCCATCATTCAGCATTCTGTGTGTAGTTGGGTGGGGGTGGCAAAATGTCTATGAAATGGACAGATAATCAGTATATGTTTTATATAGGCCTATTCAATATTTTTGTATGGCAACTGTTTGACTGACCGTACCAATGTGCCACACGTCCAGTTCCATGCCTTATATTTAAAATATGCTACTTGATATCTCCATCCAACTTTTCAGACTATGCAGGATGGGTTACAGAAACCCTTTGGATGTGGCTTAATTGAACATTCTAGCGTACCCAGCTGGTGATCGAGTCATAACAATTCCCTTCTATGGTAGAAACACCACAATTTATTACTGCTAGCAATGGTACACATACATATAGATTTCCATATTTTGTTTATATGGTAAATACATAGATTGCTCATTGTGGTTTGAAAAACGATCACAAATGTTTCGTTTAGCATTACACTTTCAAATGTTCTCTTGTCAATCGCTAACAGTAGATGATAATATACTCACGCTCAAGACTTCCTTAGTAAACAAAAAGCCTTAACTCGAGGCATCATGGTTATGTTTTGAATGCAAAAGAATTGTGATGGCCTTTGTGAGCAGCACTGGCTAGGCTGAGCACAACTGTAGAGATTCTGACTCCCAACAAATTGTATGTTTAGTTACAGAAGCTGAATGATGTCAGCAGGTGTTATAAAAAGGAGAGAGACTGCTTAGATCCATTTGTATAGAAACTAAAGCCTCACAAGTAGCTGTCAGTTGTAGGTAAGAGAATTTGAGAGGATAAAAGAAGGATGAATATTGGTTTGTCAGACAGGCCAGAGATGATTCAAACCTGCACAATTCATGTGATGCACTCTATTGTTCTTTTTTAATTGGCTTTTCCAAAAGGTGAGGTATCTTAAGTAGTACAAGGACAGAGTGATTGATGTTTCAATATGTTTCTTGACAAATACATAACATAATCTGAACACCAGTCACCACACAATTACAGCAAAGTATGTAGTAAAAAACAGTTTTTTCAAACCCTTTTTAATCCCAAATTCTTACTGGACACTTCTAACTGAGCTCTTTGTCCAAGAAGCCTATTTCTCATAAACCTTTTCATTTTTTTTTTTAGATCACTGCAAGCTTTGTTTATTGCTTTAGCTTTCAGGTTAGTAAACATCAAACATAATAATCGTGAAGTGTAGTTCAGAAGTATTTTATTTAGACCCATTATTGACTGTACAACATCAGTCAAACTAAAAAATTAGTGTGGGGCGTGGGACTTCTTAGCATCTCTGATTCTAGTCTTTATACGTTCAACTCAACATCAGCACAGTACCAAATGAAATCAGTCTATTCAAATGTAGGACCATTTCATGAACCGTTGTGTTCCAAAGGTGTGTAAATCAAAGTCTCAGGATCAATGGAAAGTCCAGGTTAAATAAAACTTGCATAGAAAAATACAACTCATTGTTCTTTATATCATCCTCCATCCCCTCCCTCTCAAAAGCTCCCCTGCAGAGTTGTCGGTTGTAGTACTTGAAGACTTCAGTAGATATAGTTTGATAGGATCATTATATGCAAAAAAGTGTAATGACTTGCCAAAATTGTGAGCGCTCTGTTGATTTGGCCATTTGATGCAGAAAATTGCCGTAATGTTGCAAAACTGCAAGTTCTCCAAACATTGCAGGGATTGGTTGAATTTGCATTAATTACTGTGATTGCAAAATTGCACGTTCCTGGAGGGACTGTCTTTGTATGAATTTGACCCATTACATTGTGTAAACCGAAAGCTTGACCAGTAAATGACATGTATTTTATCTAAGTTTGCAGAAGTCCCTCCTCCTTCATCAGTCTTTGGAGCAGATGAAAGGAGGCAACAAATGGAAGTGTTTTAGAGTATAAGCTGACGTCACAGCCTGGTGCTGGCCGGGCATTAGAATTCCAGGCGATTGGCCGACCCTGCTCTGCCCGTCTCTCAGTGCTACAGGATTGGGGTTGGCTGGGTCAGCACAATGGAGACTCTAATTCCAACCCCCAGGGCACCTAATTAAAACTTACAACCAAGACAAACGACCTTTGACACTCATGCATCTCATGAGAGTCACTATACTGAAATCCCCATGACAGGGAAGTGAAGATTAGTGGGAGATCAACTTGTCCTTTTAAATAGTGTTTATTGCTTTGAAAATATTTGGATATCTCCAATCAGTTTCTGACTCATTGGCTAACTTTGGCCATCTGTAATTTTTCAAATATTATATTTGGAATGGGCTAGGCCTATGTTTGAGCAGCTGGCATATGACTGGAGTTTTTGACTCATCAAATTAGCTGAGGCTTCTGCAGAAACAAAACAGTTTACAGTTGTAGGCCAGTGGTTTTTCAGTCCTGTTACTGCTGGTTTTCCTGGTCTTACCAGGTGGTTAATTGCATCCACTTGGCATCACAGATGTAAATCAGTCCCTGTTTAGATGGCTACAGTGAAAACCTGCAGGGCTCTGGGTCCAGGGTGACCAGGATGGAAGGCCACTGTTGTAGAGCTTTTCATGTAGACAATAAGCTGATTTTTTCATGTAGACAATAAGCTGATTTTAAGTTAACCCAATAAAATGTCAGGTTGTGCCAATGGCAAAATATAGCCTAGGCTAAGTGGAGTAGATCTACTTGATTCTCACAGTATAGGCTGAAATTGTTTGTTTTGGCACATACTTTTTTTCAACCAGTCCCTTTTTATGTTGGCAGTGATGTATTCATCGGTCTCATCAAACACTGCTTCAGAAATTGTAATGTAATGACATGTTGCAATTATTAAATTGAATGGTATCAACTTTCTTGTGTCAGTAATACCTAATATTGTTCCTTTTTAAATGTTTCTCACTTGATGCAAAATCATATTATCATGTTGGTTTTTCTTTTTTTTTGTCTTGCATAGCTGACTGATATGGCTGTCTAACAAACTGCCGAAGATCTCTTCATGGATCACAGAGGACAACAAAGAAAGAACACTGTATTTCTTAGCACACCCTGTAATCATAGAATCTGACCCACAAGCATTCCATCAAATTGACTTCAGTGCATGTGGCCTCTTCAGTTGTTCGTTGACATCTATTGGGGAGCACAAAGGCCTATCACTATGCACTATAAATGGAGAGACACGAGCTGTGGGGACGCCGGGAGGAGCAGGCTTCTTCCGGGCAGGACTATCCCACTGGTAATGGGGCTTCTGGTGGCCCTGGCCCAGGGCACTGTGCCGGCAGGACAGCAGGAGACCCTGGTAAAGATGATGTCTGTGGAACTGGAGGCTTCCATGCAGTCCTCTATGCTCTCTGAGCTTCAGGCGGCAGCGTCTGCAGTTAGCGAGGGACCGCCTGCAGCTATCCCAGATTCCTCTGCAGCGTCAGGGGGAGTGCACACTGGCATCCCTGACTCCACGGCAATCGTGGGCCAGGTGTTTCAGTTGAGGGTTCCGCCAGGACCTGCCAATGGAAGCTGTAATGTCCATGTAAGTACTCTGAAAATTTGGTATAACAGGAAAATGTCAGCATAGAGGTAAATATAAAATGGTATTTTTTTATGTAGCAAATATTTGGAATGTAATATTGAGGCCTTCATAACCTAATCTTTATTGTTTTGTGTTGTCAGTTAAACAAATTGCAAATGTTTTCCATCAGTCTGTGCAAAATTATGTACACAAGGTTTCATATTATAAAAAATACATCACTAAATTACAAAGTACATTATCAAATTCGGAGATAAATAATTTCCTTACTCTTTACTGTACATGACAAGCATTTTGGTTCCCCCATAACCTGGAAATCTGAATGTTGATTGGATAGGTTCCAAAAGCTCAACTTTAATGTTGTTCCAACATTTAGCACAACAGTTATGTATGGAACTGAATTGGAACTGAACTGAAAGATATCTTGGCCTTGGCTATTCTACATTCCTGTATTCTATACATAATAGGGGTATAGGTGAACTACATCCACAGTATAGGTGATATAATAGTTGAACTTGCATAACAATATAATGAGACTGTGCTATTGAATAAATCTAAGACAACTGTGAGATTTGTGTGTTTAGTGTGGGGTTTAGTGTGTTTATTACAAGCCTATAGAATTTAATTATTTCATGTTATATAATGTTCAGCATTGCACCATCTCTCTCGCAACATCTCTGTATCCATAATCCTTTATGACAATCGGCCTGATCACTATATTGTGCTTGCTCCCAGTCAATAGGAATGACAGAAGTAGGAGTTTACCTTACTTAGAGCTGCCATTTTTCAAAATCTCTTTTGAATTTGGAACTGTCATTTCCACAGAACAGAAATTGGCCTTCAGTATGTGGATAGCGAATGAAGGAAACAAAACATGTTCAGGTAGCACTGAAGATCTATGCAGTAGGCTTAACTTTGTATACCTATTCACTCAACCACTTGATTCTTTTTGTGTGATTGCTGAGTCAGTAATCACAGGTATAATCTTCTCGCTCTTTATTATTAATCCGTACACTTTTTTTTTATCTCCAAACTCCGTTCAAACATTAAAATGTTCAGCTTGTTTAGGACATAGGCGCTTGTATTCAACTTTTTGATATCTTTTCTACTTTTTTCCACTTTTTTTATAATGGGAGTCAATGGACGGAATGTTAAAATCTGTACTTTTTGAACTCTAACTACTCTTTCATACTTTTAGCTAGAAACTTCATTCAAACTTCAAACTGTTCAGCTTGTTTAGGACATTACAGCTTGTATTCAACTTTTTGATATCTTTTATACTTTTTGAACTATTCAACTTTTTAGTACCTGTTTTTACAATGTAAGTCTATGGGAGGACTGTTCAAACCATGCCGTTTGAACTCTAACTACTCTTTAAGCTAGACACTCCACTTTTAGTGCTTTATTACTCCTATTCAACTATTATTTTTGATACCTTTTGTACTTTTTGAGTAGTCACAGTTTAAGTTTTATACTTGTTTCAACCTTTATAATGGGATCCTATGGAGCCAGCCTAGAGTGCGTGATGTCATAACGCACTCTAGCAGACTTTACAGGCTGTGCTTTTAACTAAATGCACCACTTTAATACTACATACACATATCATACATCAAACCCTTCAGCTACTTCTGCTCTCACTCACAATGTCAATATATAAGTAATACGATGTATAGTATTTGAGATTTGTTCGACACTAGTGTTCCACTCTTTTTCACACTAGTTTCTGCTGCTCTGCTGCTCTTAAACATGTCTTTTACATATTTTCATACCTTTTTTCTTCTTAGTATTAATATATTTTAGTACATTTCTAACATTAATACTTGTCACTTTCTTACTTTCTGTTTTTTTCTACTGAATATATACCTACTCTTCATACTATTCATACTTCTTGTACCTTTCATCTTTTATATATAATAATATATAAGCCTTCCTACTCTTCATACTACTAGTACCTTCCAGCTTTTCTCTCACTCACGTTGTTGGACACACACACACGCTTCTCATTTTTTCACTCTTCTCCATTTTAACGTGTCTTTTACATATTTGCTTACCCTTTTCTTCTCACAATTTTTTACATTTTAGTGCATTTCTAACATTATTACTTATCACTGGGACACTCATTACAGCTCCTTCACAGAAGTGTTTTAAACTGCCACATTTCCCACAGTTTTAACATTACATTCACATATTATACTTTGCGTCAGCCGCTTCAGTTTGAAAAGACGATCCACGGTCAGTTATGTTCAGAAACACACACACACACGGTCACGCCCACACACACACGTGCCTACACACACCACATATGCTAGGTATTTGTTATTATGGGCTGTCAAAAGCAACAGTTTGCACTCCCAGCAATCACACACATTTTCTCCAGAAAATGCACCTTTCTAGTTTTTAAATGTTATTCTTTCTTTTCCTCCTTGTGGACCAGAGTGGCCACATGGGCCAAAGTTAGTTAAGATTAGTAATTTTTCTGTCACCATAGAAATACATAATGCATTGTATTTGTGCCCTCAGTTTTTATCACTGTGTCACTGCTGATTGAAGCTGACTGTGGTGCAATTTGTTCCAGCCAGACTTATGAATGAGATGAGATTATTATTGGTCCATAGTGTGATGCGGAATGATATCCTGTCATATAGTAATAACTCAAAATGAAGGGTGATGACTCAGATAGTTGTTATTATGAATAGGAGCTCACTCTGGCTTCCTGTTCATATTTGACAAGATTTGATAAACTGTATGGAATTGCAGAAATGAATTCTAAGGAAAGCATTTGGGCTGCTTGTACTCTACATATATTTGAAAGTTTCATATGCCCCTTTTTTCTGTGTTTGCCTAAATGCTGTCTCGCTGGCAAAAATTCTTCATCAAAACATTTCTGAGGTTTTGCCTTTTCATAACTGCTTATATCTCAAAAGTGTGCTTTGTTTTTCCTCTTGTAGCTCACAGAGATGGGAAAGGAGACCTTACCCTCCTGGTTACATTGGGACCGAGAAGGCTGCATTCTCAGAGGCCTGGCTCTGGAGCAGGACAAAGGTGTGCATCATATCTTGGCATCTGGAGAAGACATAAAAGGCAAGACTGGCAGTCAAGTCTCCCCCAGCACTGTCTTCTCTATAGAGGTGTACCCGGAAGAGCGGGCAGACACTGAACCAGCCCTGCTCGCTCTCCAGTCTGATATTGGCGGCCTCCAACCCTTCACTTGTGGCACAGAGGAGCCTGTCACTGTCCTCACTATCATCCTGGATGCTGACCTGACAAAGATGGTTGCTGAACAGAGGGTCAACCTACTGGGCATTATGCGAAAGTTCTCACATGTTCCCCTGGAGCACATGCGGGTGGTCCCTGTTGTCAACAACCGTTTGTTTGACATGTCTGCCTTCATGGCTGGACCTGGGAATGCCAAGAAGGTAGTGGAGAATGGGGCTCTGCTGTCATGGAAACTTGGTTGTGCCCTTGACCAGAGCAATATCCCTGACATCAGCAGTGTCCAATCCCCAGCAAAGGATGGGACCATGTCAGCCAGGCTGGGGTACCCAGTGGTCGGCTGGCACATTGTCAACAAAAAGCCCCATGGGGTGAAACGGGTCAGAAGGCAGTTATACAATACTCCTACTCCAGTGCCCTCCTTGCTCCCTCCCACCACTCACCCTGAGCCCCCTGTGCGTGTTGTTCCCACCCCAACATCTCCCTCTATTGCCCCAGCAACAGACAACTCTGCTCCCCCTGTCCGGGGCCCTTTGCCTCTGCCAGTGAAGCCCACTATCAGGGTCAGAGATCAGATAGCCCACACACCTGTGTTGGGGCCTCCCCAACCCACCAGAGTACTAGGAACCACGAGCACCATCCCTATCCAACCTACCATGACCCGGCCTACATTTGTGGAGGCCACTGCTTTGCCAACACCACCAAGCACCACCAAAAGGCCCAAGACGTCTGCCACAAAGAAACCCAAGAAACCCAAAACCTCTACCCCAGCTCCCCGGGAACCTAAGACCACCACAGCAAAACCACCCCGACGCACCACCACTCTGTCTATGGCTCCAGACTTGAATCAAAACCCAGAGATCCGCAACCCCATTGATGAGGTGAATGCATGGGTTGGCACCTACTTTGAGGTTAAGATTCCTCCTGATACATTCTTTGACAGAGAGGATGGTACTACTGACAAGCTGCGTCTGACTTTGAAGCGAACCCCCAAAGAAGCGGTGAGTGAAACCTCTTGGATTCAGTTCAACAGCACAATCCAGCTCTTGTATGGTCTTCCAGAGGAGCAGCATGAGGGCAAACATGAGTACTTCATGCTGGCCACTGATAAGGGTGGCAGAAGCATCATGGATGCATTTGAGGTTCGTGTCAACCGTTGGTCAACTAATGACAAACCCTCAGTTGTGTTTGCTGCCCGTTTCCATGGTGATCCCAAAACTCTGACCAATGATGTCCAGAAGAAGATAGTTTTGGCCAAAAAATTGGCCTATGCCCTCGGTGATCGCAACAGCAGCACAGTGACCCTGAGAAGCATCACCAAGGGCTCCATTGTGGTGGAATGGACCAATAACAGTCTCCAGCAGAGTCCCTGTCCAAAGGACCAGATCACCGTTCTTAGCAACAGGATCTCTGATCCCCAAGGCACACCCAAACTGGCCTTCACCAAAGCCATGGAGCCTGAGTTCAAACCCATTAACATCTCCATTCGTGGCACCAACAAATGTCAGAGCTACACCTTTGTCCCACCAGGTGAAGTGCCAATGCCTGTTCTCCCTACAGCTACACCTTCACCAGGCACAGGACGTAGGAGCAGTGACGATGTCTACTTACACACTGTCATCCCAGCTGTGGTGGTGGCAGCCCTGCTGCTGATAGCAGGGGTCATTGCTATGGTCTGCTACCGTAAGAAGCGCAAGGGTAAGATGACCATTGAGGAGCAGGCCACTTTCATCAAGAAAGGTGTCCCTATTATCTTTGCTGATGAGTTGGATGACTCCAAGTCCCCCCCATCCTCCAGTATTCCTCTTATCCTTCAGGAGGAAAAGCCCCCACTGCCTCCTCCAGAGTACCCCAACATGGCTGGCCCCCACAGTACCCTGCTCAACCAGGATCTGCTGGAGGAGTATTCCATCTATCAAGATGAGGATCCTAATGCCCCTCCTTACCAGCCCCCACCACCATTCACTGTCCCCATAGAGGGCAAAGGCTCTCGCCCCAAGAACATGACCTCATACAGGTCGCCACCCCCCTATGTGCCTCCCTAACGCTCACTGGAGCTTTCAGTTTGGGAAGCAGGTGCAATGTAGGGATGCTTGTTTGTACGAAAACTACTACAGGAGTAATTTTACATGTGTTCAATGAAAAGGCTTTGACTTTGTAGAGGAGCAGGCAACCATACCCATATATTTGACCATCATGGATAAGATACTGTATCAGACAATTCTACTACTGGCACAGGGCAACTGGATGGGACAGTTTGTAATTCCAGCACTCTTTCTTTTGTCGTCCTTCAGATCTGCTTTCGACTTCTTGCATAATCTTTTTTTTATCTGTTTTTTGCCAAGAAGAGTCAATTTTATCTTCAATGATGTACTGTTTCTATTGTATAGAAAATAATAAAGAAGCAGAAAAGACTGCAGCCCACAGGGCCTTGGAGCAAATGTCACCATGACAACAGACTTGAGGCTCTCCCTCACAATGTTAATCTTTATACGAGTTCAATATCACTCTTATCTGTCTTTGGGCCAGGTTTACTAAGATTTTGCACCGTTATTTCTAGAGGGGAATGAAATACATAAAAGCCAAACTGAAAGCATGAAACTGTTTTTATTTACACACAAACTTAAGTTTGTTTCTTAGTCTTTGATCTTTCCCTGTTCTCTTCTTTGCTTTGCTCCCTCTTGACAATAACATGTGCAAACCTTGCACTTATGCAAATTCTTGCTAAACCTCGCACTATATGTCTTGCGGAAATGAACATTGTAACTGGTAGTCCAATAAGGAGGATGATTTCTTTTTGTTTCCTTTAACTCACCACATGATGGAGATTTCCTCTGTTACTTGATCAAAAAGGACAACATTACACTGATCATGCCTGTTGTAGATGTAGCCTAATTAAGTTACAAAACAAATAATGACTTTTTTTTTTAATGTGTGTGCCACTGATCCTGCCTGTGAGATGAGATGATTGGTTTTGGTGTTGCCAAGGTGATGTCTGTGGTCAAGACAAACATTGTGGGGTTACTACCACAATATTGAAGGGGCCAATGGGATGCTGTGGATCACAGCAGGGAGGGAATTGGTGACGTAAACAATAAGGTGGATCCACTGTCTTACATTCAATTGGTTTTGTTGGTATGAGGGGTGGGGGGGGGGGGCATACAGTACTGTATTATCACTGCTCTGCCTCTAGCTGCTGCACTGTATGTTTAGTGTGCTGCCTGTTATCAGTTCAGATGAGGCATGGGGACAAGAGTATGTACATAATGGTGTGCCTGTGAAATTAAAGAACTCCATAACGTTAGTGTTTTATCGGTAGAGTTAGTTGGGGAAGGGAGGGGCAGGGGGGAAATAATTTTATTTTTTAATTGTCTGTCTAGATTTATGATCACACAATCATAAAAAACGACTTTATAGGTTGTGGGGGTACAAAAAAGTTTACTTGCCCATCACTGAAAATAATGCATTATGTTAAGAAAATGATGGGGTAAGAAGAAACCACAACAATGTACGTGAATTATGTACATTTCATATCTGATATCACCATAAGAAAAAAATGGTTAAAAATCTAATGTTTTTACTGAGTTTTTGATACAGTCTTAAATTGTTTTATGAAAATATATTAATAAAGATGTACTACTATTTGTAAAGCCTCAAAGACCCTGTATATTCCCTTTTATTTTAAAAATGATTCAGCCGGGATTTACAGGATTGAGCTGGATTAAAGTTGATCATTTTATGTTTTCATTATTGATCCAAATCTTATTGGCTCTGTGGGTGATATATGTCAAAGAGCTGGTAAACTCACCATGCAATGTATCCAATATGCATTGAGATCATATATTGCATGTTATATTAAAAGAAATACTTGATTGGAGGGGTAAAATCAAGATGGCCTTGCAGGGTTTTAAACTGGGCATCTCTTGACACATTGGTTTTAGAAGAGAAACCAAACGCTATGACCCCACTGATATCTATTCTGCCCTCTTTATAAAGTGACAATGATCTTTGTCTGTTTTAAGTGCCCATATGAGTCCATACATTAAGGTTAAGATTAATGAACATGGGCCAGTGCTGAATTTGTTTGTAAGTTTGTAAGTATCCTACACAATTTTGTGTACTTCCCCTTATTATTTAGTATTTCATGATACACAAACATGTGAATCCAGATTATAAGAAGGGGCCTATAGCATTATTGTAGCCTTGTTTTATTATGTCACATGCTTGACAGCATAGAACCAGCCTCCAATCAGGTCTATGGGTCTGCAAAAATACACAGCAAGCAAACCCCAGTGAGCCATATCAGTGTGATATTTTAAGAGAAGTGCTCCCTCTTTCTGGCATTTAGGTGGGCAGTTTCTCATATAAGGCTCTTTGTTTCTACCTCTCTTGAAGATGTATCTATCTATAACTATGAGTAATATCTGCTGAAGGATTCCTTTATTATACAACTTGTGTTATGATGGTGTATTCAGGAGAGGTCAAAACCAATTCTATTAGCAGTTGGTGACGCGTTGCAGACCCATCAGAATGTTTTGTACTGATATTTGTACTGAAAATGTCTGTTTGTCAAGGAAGCAACAAACAGACATTTTCAGTACAAATAACAATACAAAACATTCTGATTTGTTGTCAACATAATACTAGAATAAAATCCTTCAACTGCCACGTCCACAGAAAGCTTCTGGGATGTTGGTGGGATTTGTGTCATAATTTTAGCCATGAAGCACACTTTTGGTGGGTAGCACAGTATCCTTCTTGCTGCCATCCACAGTTGCTTTAGGAATTTGTCCAATTTTATCCGTGACTGAATATTCTTCCTTTTGCATCTTTAGACAACTGCAACATTACTGATGATGTTTGCATTCTCGAGCCAATGACTTCTAGCAAAGAGAGAGGGAGGTCTGTTGTATCTTTTCATTCCCATAACCTCTTTATAGACTCTGCATTACAGTCATTCAGTGTACTAGCTATAGTGGCTACAGGTTTTAGGTAGACTATGAAGAACCGTAAATGCCCACATGCATAAATCCCCAACAAGAAAGACCTAATTTTGCTTTATTGTCAGTGCTGTAATTATGTTATCTGCCCTGGCCTGTCATTTGCTCTGTCTTGCCAGACTTGGTTATGATAACACATGATTGGTAATTATCAGGTATATTGCAAAATGAATGTAATTATATGTAATCATCATCTGTTTTATCAGTTAGCCACGAACAATCTCACTGAGGGTGACCGACTCATTTACAAGAGATATTAGTACCAGAAGCCCTGTTTCCCAGAAATAGTATATGTGCAATCAAAGTTGATAAAAATACACATTTCAATGGGGATACTCCATAACAAAAAGTCACTTTGACAAGGCATGCCTGATTATAGACCTTCATTAGTAACTTATGTATGTAGGGATATGTTTTTATTAATGGTCTCCATGAGGGATCACTTCCTGGATTCTATAATAGCAGCTGAGTAGTTTGACTCTACAAATGGAGCCTTACAGTAAGAGCAGCCAATATTAGGTAATGAGGTTGTATCAAAACTTTGAGATGAGGTTTTCTTATGCCCCGCCACCTCCCACTCACCAACCTCCTCTTGCACTCATTAATAATGTATTGGGAATGAAAGTTAATGTATGTGATGAAATATGTATGAATTTTATGAGAACCTATGCAGAACTGACCTTTCAGTTGTTGACGTGTCTGATGCAGTGCACTTGCAAACCCTCTTCTGTTGTGGAAGCTTTGCAGCTCTGCATGAAAAAACCCCTACCTCTGCTCACCATGGCACACTGCTTATCACCACTTTTAACATGTGAAATAAGAGTATCTATAGATATCTATAATAATACTTTGCTACAGAAACAGTAGGAATTGCTACATATGCAGATTGTCTGAAAAATGTACAGTAGATGCATAATACAAGTATATAGCTCATACATATCTCTTGTTTTAGAGGTTGACAGAACACTAATCAAACCTTGTTTTTTTTTTGTAAGTGAGGTTATGATTTCTGGGATCATAACAAATTCTAATTAGCCACATAGCAATGCCAGGCCGACCTCTCAGTGCAAACAGGGGGGTAATTATTTCCCTTGCACTCTGTCATTGACACAAACTGTCAAATTATTTTAAAAGACTAATGATGCATCTTTATATGCAGCCCAGTCATTGTGGAGGCTGATCTGATAATTAGCAGTGCAGGTAACAGACAGGATGTGTGGTTGGCTGCAGAGTTAGGGCCGACTTCCCGAACTGCTGCTGAACTTTACCCTGATGATGCCACAGATGGACATATCAGTAATAGGCTTCCCGTTGGAGGCCCAAAGCCCAGGAAATGTGCCACACAATTTTAAAGCATAATTATATTTTCAAGGAAGGAAGGGTTATGTTGCAGTATAATTGCATTAGATAATTATAAATAATCCATACCAAGTGTTTCACCTGATATTAAACAGAACAGAATGCTTCTTTATACAGAATGTAGTCCTACATCTGCAAAGATTCAGGATATGTTGTTGTGTATATGTAATGGCAAATTAACACAGGTGATATTGTCAATGTCACAGTTTGAGTTTAGAATAGTGTCTTGCTTCTCACATGTAGCCTAATGTAGGTAGGCCAAAATTAATTTTCAGTTCTGTATGTTTAAGTATGAACTGAACACACTATCAAATACTAAATACTAAATTAAACTAAACTAATACTAATACTAAAGATTCTGATAATGTGACATATTCAAGAAAACAAATAATGGGCCTATTGTTCTTGACAAGGCAAGCTAGGGCAAGGGAAGACGTAAGAGGTTAATTTAATTGGTGAGTAACAGTAACACATTATTATGATTTAATTAGTCTAGGCTTGTGTGGATTGCGTAAACGTTTTAGGCTATATCTATGGACAGTGCACTGGAAGTTTGCTAGTGGTTTGGTGACGTTAGTCTTGGTGATGACAGGTCTGTTTATGGGCTTATTAGCTGCATTGGTTGGTCTGTGTTGCTGTGTGGTTTTAGATGTGGAGTTTATGTGTATCACATGTAGATACCACTACTGACAACATTTTCGGTCTTGGCAACAGTTTCCATCTCTGTCTCTGTCTCTCTCTCTTTTTATCTCTCTCTCTTTTGTCAGGTGCTGTTAAAAGGGAAATGTGTGTATGTGTGTATGCACGCTTATAGTCTGGCAGTACTGGAATTCCCCATCATGCAGTTAGGGCCCCACACCAAAATCTCCATGCCAAAATCACTGCTTCCCACCAACAATGAGCACAGTGCCATCTTGTGAAAGAACGAAGTAACTTCATATGAATGCTCTTTAACTATCTGATACAATATGAGCCTGGTTGTCCTGAGCACTGAGCTGTCTGTTCAAAAGCACATTTAGTCATCTATTTGAACTGGATGTATAAATCTTACATTTTGAGATAGGGTGGTGTGAAAGCAAGAGACAGGGAGAAACAGAGAGACAGCGAGTACTGCAGTATCAGTAGATGGCAGTAGCATCACACCACGACAAAGGTAGAGATTAATAACATTTGCATGAAATCATCACATCTTTTGTACACAAGTAACAAATAACCGTAAATGGTGGCAAACACAATACAAAAATGCTATCATCATTTATCATTTATATTCTGCATGTAGACAACAAGATCTTTGCTATTTGAGTTCAATTTATTGCATTCCAAGAAACACCATAGCTCTCTACATAGGAATTAATACAATATCACTGATGTTTGCCGTTAACAGTGTATCAGCACTGAACTGACCCTCAATTAGTTCCCCTTAATAATAACACGTGTACTGCACTCTCTCGAGTCACACTTACAATTAGAAAATGTGATAAGTTAGAACAACTGTGAGACTCCATAATTCAGTCACAGATTTAGAAAGTGTAGACTAATTGCATTTTCCTCTTATCTCATAAATTGGATCCATTCCAGAGCCGGAGAGAGTCCTTGTATTCAGTCAAGGAAGAACAGCAAATAACCCATTCATGTGAATGCTGTGAACTGTCAGAGGAACAAGCTAAGAAGTTGGGAGGGTTTGATAACCAGTGGGAGAAAACATGACAGATTCTGCCTAATACTGGCTGCTCACACTGGCTTTCATGGTGTGTGCAGCATTTCAAGCTGCTCCACCTTAATGGAGCCTGCAGGGATGTGGGGTAACAGTAGAAACTAGTCAAGTGAAAGGACATTAGAAATATTTGCATGGCTGTTCCGTTAGACGTAGAGGGACACTGCAATAATAATGAGATAGCACCGAGGTTATGTTTAAAACCAGGCTCTGTCCTGTCACATTGAACCACCCTCCACCTGATTTCCAAAGCTCACAGCTGAATCAACATGTTGTTGCCGTCTCCTCTATATTTGACACAATAAAGCGACAGGATCAGAGCCACTCTCCACATACCATGCAACACATTCCACTCAGCGGTATGCGTCAAGATGGAAACTCTTTGCTCATTACGTGCAGTCCAGATAACACACAACAATTCAAAATAAAACTGCGAGCCGCCCAGTGTGCGCTTGCTGTAAACCATTTCCACCTTTTACGGGCATTGTGTGATCTGCCAGTCTTGTGTTAGAACAGGATGTTTGCGCAGAGCTTTGGTCTCTGTGTCCTGCCTGCTCCCC
The DNA here is from genome assembly GCF_046629955.1 of Centroberyx affinis. Classification (NCBI taxonomy): domain Eukaryota; kingdom Metazoa; phylum Chordata; class Actinopteri; order Beryciformes; family Berycidae; genus Centroberyx; species Centroberyx affinis. The sequence goes on from NW_027279222.1 coordinate 382,328, forward strand.
GCTGGCCCGATGGCCAGATGGGTCAGTGACTGTGTAGATGGGGCTTGGCGGGCCCCTTCTGTTCTCTGTGAGGGGCCACTCATGGGACAGGAACCCCAGGGACCAGAATTATAGAAGCTGGATCATAAGGTGGGTAGATTGCAAGCTGACACACAAACACACACAAATGTGCATGCAGCGCACACACTCACACAACCCCACACAGGTACATGCAGATATGCAGACATGCGTATTACATATTACATTATACTGGAGGAGAAAGATATTAGGAGGCACAATATAGACTGCAGATTAACAGAGAAATTAATAAAAGATAATGTGATTTTCCTTTTGTACATAATACGATAGAAGGCAGACCTATTCTCTTTTTATTGGATCAGACAAGCTGTTGAGGAGGGATACATTACTGAAGTTGGATTTTTCTTACCATGTCATGTGGAAATTTAGTCAAGTCATCTTCAACTGTTATTGCAGTCCATTAACTCCATTGTGAAGATACATAATTGATGCCGCCTTTGGGTAGAGTTTAATCAAATGGAGAGTGTTCTACACTTCACAGACAACTGAAAAATGAGACACACAATCTTCAGTGATGTAGTTTGCAGTGTAAGACTATTATTCACACTTTGAATTGATTTATTATAATTTGACTGTACACTTCCTGTACAGTCCCCGAGGCAAAACTCACAGCTTTTATGCCATTAATGGTTGTGAATGGTGGGTTCATGTGAAGGATTTATGTGCCTGAATTTGGCTCAATCTTAAGATGTGAGATTAAATAAAGACGTAACACTAGTAGGCGGGTGTTGCCACTTCAAACAAATTTATATGTGGTTTATTTTCCTGTTGTTCAAGGTTTTCCATTTCATCTTTGTTTGCTGTATATTCCTCTCATTCTTCCACAGCTATTCATTTCGATTTCGCCATTTTATTCCTATTCAAGCGTTTACTTTTCTTTGAAAGAACAGTGACTTGTGTGGGATGTGGAAATGCATTGTTTGTGCCACGCTCCTTGAAATCAAGGGCTTAGCTCTCTAATCAAATTTCACAGCCAGCCAGCACTTATCTCTGTCAACTCTTGTTGAGGCCACAGACGTATCTGCCTTGGTCTAAATGCTCTTGACTTTTGCTTTGCCATGGACCTGTACCACGATTCAGTCTTAAAAATGTATCACTTCATTCTATGCATGCACAAGCTCATAAAGGCGAGCGACTTCTTTTATGCAGCCAAAGCATAACAAATATGCAACATATTCACAAGATGCATGTCAGCACGCACTATTTCTTTTCTCCATGAATGCCTTTTTTGACAGGGGAATTCAGTGTTGTAAAAATCATAACATTCAGAGAGCAGCAATTTGACGCACCTATTCAGCTGCAAATAGCAAGGAGCATTAGTCTCAGTCAGCCGTCTTAGTAACGCAGCAGTCAATTACATCCATGAAGTCAGCTACGTGATTTTCCAATGATCATTAAGCGGGGGAAAGATGAAATTAGTATCGAAGAGATGGGTGGGGGTGAGGGGGAAAGAGAGAGAGATAGCTAAAGAGAGAGAGGTATAATGCTCATTACAGTAGAGACATACTAAATCCCCTCGACAAAGATGAGTGAAGATAAAGGAGGTGACTGAGCTAATTGTGTACTGTCAGAATTCATATCTCTAACGACTGTCAAATGAACAGATTTCAAATGTATTCTCTCCACCCACCAAGCTCCTCTCATGAGTGGAAACCGTGTGAGAGAGAGACAAATAAATAAATACCAGGAGACACTAATGTGATGAGAATAATGCCTGGTCCCTTCCACTGATTAAAAATGCAATAACGTTGTGACAAACACACACATACACACACACACACACACACATACACACACACACACACACACACTGTACAGCCTCAGCAGGAAAAGGAGTAGCTTTGTGGATGCACAGATATACGAAATGGCACCCAGTGACCCTATATCAATTAATTCACTGGGAAAAAGAGAGGACTCTTTTTCTTGGATTGCTCACACCCAGCGCAGCAGAGCGATTCAGCTGTGAAGCCTGCTCACAAAACACACTCATTATCATCCATTAGATGATAATTACATGCAGTGCCAATGAGAAGATATGGATGATGCGATTATTGTCTAACCAATCACTATCTTACCACTAATTCTTAAATCATAGGATAAATATGTGGTGGCAACAGTAATTGGCCTGATATTTTCTATATGAGCGTATGATATCAATATGTCATATAATCAGCCTGTGGTGGCAGTGGCCGACCCCACCTTCTTGACAATTTCTGGAGGAGAGACAATAGAGAATGGAAGAGATACAGAGACAAAAAATTATGGGGGGAAACAAAAGCATTATAAGGAGGTTTTGAGCTCAAGAGGCAAAGAAAAAAAATAAAAGAGTGTCTTTATCCATTCCATGTTATATCAGGCCTCAGTTGGTCAGTGAGGGGAAGCAGATAAGGTTTCACTCTGGCTGGAGTTGGATAATTGGACATTTATGGAGAGATAGGAGAGCCCAAGGCCCAGGAGCCATGAAACAGAGCTAATCTGGACTCAGCATCAGTAAATTGTCTGTGAAAGAGCGCATCAGGAGTTCTGACAAGATAAGGAAGGCTTTCCTCAAAGACAGAGCTGGACCAGACTGACGCGAAGACTGAAAGGAAAGAAAGCGTGTGCCTTCACTGCTGTGACTTGTAGATGTGACACTAGTCACCGTCAGGCATACGCATAAATGTACGTTTCATAGAACAGCAATGTCACTTTGTCATCTAAATTGGGTCGTACAGGCTTCGATTCCTCACATAGTTAAGACAGTTTTGACAACCTTGTAAATGTCTAGACAGCTCCTAAAAGAGCCAGAACTATGGGCCGGCCCGTACTGTGTATGTTTTAAGAGGCTATAAAATCTATTGTTCAACTTCAAATGTTCCAGGCATAATAATCTACAGCCGACAATAGACAACGATTTTGGAACATTTAAGTCTTCCTGGTGGAATGTGCCTTGCTCTCAGTCGGCCATGATTAGTTTCCTCCCTTTGATGTTCCCATGATGCTCCCAGTAGACTGCTGCCTACAGAACAGGTGCATACTGAGCGAGCACTTATGCATGAGCCTTAAGAGTTCAGATCTGGAGTGGAACATGCCTCTCATTGTTCCAAAGGTGCAAGATATTATTGAAACACGCCTTGTTTTAATGATCAGATCTTCTTTTGTGCCTTTTTGCTTTACATCGAGCTCCTGAAGACTGTTGCTTGGGTTGTTTCATATTTTTCTTTTTGCTGAGCTACAAATCTAAACTCTGTCCGGCCCCTACTGATTACTTGCACACAGACACTGACACAGGCAATTAATTTGGTGGGGGAGAGGCTAGTCTTAATTGGGCATAAGTGGGATTTTTCTTGGCTGTGCGGGAGAGAAAATGACAGACTGTGCGTATGAGAAGTAAAGACCATCTGGTCCCACAGGAGCTGAGGGAGTCGCCAGACGAATGGAAAGAGAAACAACAGAAAACCTGTGTGGGTAAGGATCTCGCTCCCTCCCTCTCTCTCTCTTACGCAAAAGCACCAACACAAACAGAACAAAGGAATCAGCATCTCTTGGTTACATATCATTTGCCCATGTAACAGCCTACAGGGAGGGACTTACCGGGTGAAGAAACAGAAGTCCCTCATGCATGCCCTATTCATGGCATGTTTTTATATAGTAATCAATATTGGAAATAGTAACATTCTGCTTTCAGGCATGCACAGGAATAAATAGTGGTTCGCTCATAAAGGCTAGGTCATCAACAGGACAAATTGATCTGACATGTTATATTATTCATGTAGGGGGTTGGTGGTGAGGCTGGGAAATGGCGAGAGAGCGAGAGAGCGAGAGATAGAAAGAGCAAAGGGTGAGTAAAGGAGTCAGCTAGTGGACATCCTCTCTTCTCGTCTCATCTCCTCTGCTTGACAGCGCTGCTCACTGAGCTTGCTAATGTGCCCTGTCATGGGGTGAGACAGTAAACGAGCACATGACATTTTCATCAGTTTACAGAAACCCATAAACAACACAGTGATTAATGGTACTTATTCACACATCAGTGTAAACATGCAATGCACTCTCCCACTGAGAAATACAAACATGCCCACTCATACAAACATACTCACACACGTACATACATGCAAATAATTATGATATACTGGCTTATTTAGTTGTATAAAAGATAACAAAATGATTTTATTACATGTTGATAAATCGACAGACATCACAACATACTTGCATGATTGTTCTGATATTAATGTTTTCCACACCATTGATAATTAGGCATAATGTACCCAGTACGAAACTATATAAAACAAACATGCTTGCAGATACAAGGGGGGCAATTTAACAACAGATTAAAGCCATATTCTGTCATGAATGAAGTTCAGATCTGGTAAAGAAACAAATAAACCGCAGAAGGATGCTTAAGCTCATTATCAGTTTCAGAATTTATTTCACTTTTTTTGTTTACATCAAATAGAACAGACATACATTGGCACATGCAATGTGAACACTTTGTGGTGCTTTTCATTACCATCCAAAGCCAATTGAACAAAGACTGGATATCTATTTTTGTACTCCAAACATGAAAATACTCTCAAATATTTACAAAAAATATAGTTACAATGCCCATCACGCTAACATAATTATCTGGGTTAAATGACTGATTCAAGTTGATTTCATCAAAAGAAAATAATGTGGCAGAGCTTGCTATTCAAGGTGATTAAATCAACTCCAGCTTGTTGAAAGAAAAAGAGGCACAGAAGAAATCACTTATAAACAATACAAAACATAATTCAGATAATGGGAACTCCAAGAGAATATGGCTTTAATGACATTTCAAAAGAAAATATCTTGAAAACAGATCCACTGTCCTGTCCTTTTTCGCGGTGGTCCTCGTTCAGAAAGACCCCTTTAGCAGGCAGGTTGTTCTCTGTCAGAGAGAAGGACAGGAGGAAAGTTTGAACCTACAGTTTGGTTCTAGAGGCCGGCCCAGTCTCACTGGCCTACAGCTGTGCTCGTCTCTGTCAGGACTCATGTATAATGTCTTGATGAAAGTTGGACGCTATCCATAGTCCTGGAGTGCATAGGTAGGTAGTGCTGGGCTGCCTGCCCTCTCTCCTGTTTCTGTCTGTCTTTCTCTGCGTCTCCTCTGGTGCTCCCTTCACTTTGCCATCACAGATAAAGAGCATTCAATTCAAGCAGATCAGATCCTGAGGTTGTTGTAACTCACATATGTTTTCTTGGTTGCTTGACCTGCGAACAGAGACAAGATGAAGGTTTACTTTGAGCACCGCTTAAAAATCTGTCAGTTCACAGGCACAGAAACATCATCCGCCTGGTACGCTCTGCATACTGTGCCATGCATTCTTATCACCAGCTGTGTGCAATCAGTACCAGCATTTTCTGGACTAGTGTATCATTTCAAATCACTAACGCCCCTGTGTCAAACCTTGGTTTCTATTTTCAGATGTTAACTAGCGATAAAAAACACAAACACCACACAAGTGGGCACCGAACAAATGCTAGGGCATGCAATGTGATCCCAGTCTGGATTGCCATGGAAACATATCAGAATGTGGCTGAGTGCCTAGGTAGTGTGTGTGTGTGTGTGTGTGTGTGTATGTGTGTGCGTGTGCGTGTGCGTGTGTATGCGTGCATTTGTGTACTGCACCTATGCAGTGTTATCCCTCCTGTCTAGTGGAGAAGGTCGATGTACATTGTGTTTTCTTAAGCAGAGGCATTGCTATAAATTCTCAATCTACTGCTTTAATGTTGCCATGGTGACCATCTCCCATGGGCTATGCAATTAAAGTCCTACCACTTCTTTACAGCCTCATTTTGTAGTCTTGGCCAGCAACTATGATGAATAAAACATATGTAAATGTACAACAGATTTTTGCTGTTAACCATAAACAGTCTTCAGGAAAAGATCAGTCTTTCAGAGAAAAATGCTGTGCGTGTGTGTATGTGTGTGTGTGTGTGTGTGTGTGTGTGTATTTGCTTGTATGGGATGCAGACATATACCTACACTATCATCTTAACTTTCAATATCGATAGCTGGATATTCATCTCATTAGATCCGGTATCATAATTTTTCTTTCTTTCCTTGGCCTGCTGTTTGTGAGGTTAGATTTCCTCACCACAATATTCATTGTTCATGAACTGAAATTGATCTGAAAAGCATGAAGTCATCCACACATGGCTGTTTTAGATCATTTATATCAGGATAATTACTACAGGGACAGTAGGGCAGTCCAATATCTCTGAATTACAGGGTAAATCCTCCCTTCTCTGAGAGGCATCATCATGAAGATATTAGGCCATATCAATACCAATGTAAATCTGCAGTGCTGCTAATGCTCTTAATCCCATAAATCATTCTGAGTCATCTCATACAGGGCTGATGGGGCCTGAAAGGGAGGTATTTGGCGCTCTGATGGTTACAGGAGTTGACGGACAGTCTCCAGGGACGGTGGAGCCACAGTTCAGGTTTCGGGGCGGTCATGCACATAAATTCGCCATTAATAAATGTCACTTCCACTGCCGCTAAAATAGAAGGGCAAGAGGAGGAGAGAGGGGCGCAGAGAGGGGAGACAAGGCGAGAAGACATTCGTGTAGGAGAGACAGAAGGTGAGAGACACGCAGAGCAGATGACACGGTGCACTTTTGGGAGGGCCTCCCGGAGACCGGGCCCGTCAGGGCTGAGCTGCCCTGCTTGGGGACTTTTGATGTGCTGCTGCGACAGCTGTTGAGGTTTCGCCCTCTATGCAGAGTGTGTTCGCTCGATGAGCCACATGTGTGACTGGCAAGGATGTGCTCCCTCTCCCCCGATACACTTACATCAGCTCTCTGACTTATGTGTGCATAACTCACACGTACAGTCACACACCCATACGCACACTGAGACACACACACACACACACACACACAAACACACACACAAACACACACACACACACACACACACACACACACACACACACACACACACACACACACACACACACACACACACACACACACACACACACACACACACACACACACACAAGCTCATTCAGCTCATGACAGATGAGTGTGACAATTGCTGGATGTTTGGAGAAATTCCCATGAAAGCCTGTCATCTCATCGTCATAATTCAAAGAGGGGTTCAGTGGTGCACCTGTTGGTGCCGTGATCGTGCTATGTGATTAGAAGCGATGCGGGAGAAGAGGCCTTTGGAGCCTGTGATGTGTGATTTGCATGAGCTGTCAATCATCTCTGTCTTCATCCTGACAACTAGAGGAGAGCACAGAGCTTCCATGGCAACATGGGTCTAAAATCCAGCTATGGCAATTCTCAGGTTTTTCCAAACTCCTTTCTACTGTTGGTGTTTCTCACCCAAAACACACACTATATCACCCAACTATGGAAGTACGGCTTCCCCACTCTAGTAGTAATACCCAGTATTATCTTTGCTAACAGGATCATGCCTACTGTTTCAGATGAAGGGTGGTGTGAATAACACACAGCTACAGAGACAGATTATCTCCTTCCTTCCATTCGACACAGCCCTGCTTCTTAAAATCTCTTCACAGAGCAAGCCCCCCATGTTCTCCCCTGCTTACTGCTGTTCACTTGGGCTAAAGGTCTAACCATACATCAGGGAGGGAGATAACAAGGTCCCTTCTATAGGAGGCCTGCATACTCTCTACCCAAGATGTCCCATAATTAAACTACTAGAATGGAACAATCTAGGGAGAAAATGGAAGTATAAGAAAGATTAGACAGACATGTCATTCACCCTAAGATTCTAGGGAAAATATAAAGATATTTAAGACCAATCGAAACTTCCACTGTACAGAAATATATGGAGCTCTCAGCTCCCGGGTCTCTTCCTGCTCTGTGTCATGGCCTCATCTCTATAAATCCTTTAACTCTGGGCCTACTGTAGTATGACTCACAAATAGCTCATATGAAATTCATGTGCATATGATGGTGGCTTTCTCAGGCTATCATGGCCAGTGTGACTAACTCTGATGCATAACTTGGACCTAACATGGAAAAGCAGATACAATGCGAGAAATGTTTTTTTTTTTTTTGTATTGTACTGATCTTTGCATTCAGAGCTTTAAAATAGGATATTACATAATAGGGGTCTATACATTATTGTTGAAATGATTAATTATTATATATATTATATATATTTTCTGATGTAAAATGGGTCTTTTCTCACGCTTGTGATTGTCTCACTATTTGGCAGGGCGACTTACTCATGGGGTCAGTGGCGGGGTTCTCACACAGCTCGGTCTTGGCCTCTCCGTTGGGCCTCTCGTTGGGCTTCTGGGACAGGCGTGATGACATCGTGGCAGCTGTGACCACAGCCTTGAAGCTACGCTTCCTCTTCTGTACATTAAGCTCAGGGTGGAAGATAATGATGTACACCTTGGGCATGTAGAGCATGCCCAGTGCTACCGAGGCACTGAGGTTCATGGAGATGGTCAGGGTGGTGGTCTGGATGTACAACTGGAAGGGAACAAAGATAGGTAAAAGGTGATTTATAGTACAGATAGAAATAGCAGTGAAGATACTGAAACTGGGCAATCCCTTTGTATCAGGTACAATATCTTATCTGGCAGCTCTGTAAGTCAGACAAAGAAAGAGAACAAGGCTGGAGGAGCATTTGAAACTTATCTAGAGGAAATCAGGAACAAATCAGAGCCATTATGGCTAAACATCTGAGGCCAATTATAGTACTCATCACACTGCTGTGGAGACAGTGATGAGGCACAACCTAATAATAATCATAGCCCGGTAACAATATCTGAGCATCCAGCCAAAAAACTTCATTAGTCATTGTCCTTTGGTCAAGAGTGTAGACAAATCTCCTGGTCACAAGACGTATAGTACAATATGTTTATTTTTATACTGATATAGCTTCAGATGACCTGGAAGTTCAGCTGAAGAAAATGAGAAAATTACTAAGAGCATTATCAGACTTTTATCCATAGGTGGTCTGGATATTTTCTATGTGTAGCTGCGGGGGAAAGGAGCAGTCATGCATATGGTAACATAATCCAACAGCGTTTATTAAACCCTGAGCTGCAGCTACTCAGCCAATACGGTTTGTGCGTATTAATGACAACAGCAGTAGCATCACCATGGCTTTATCAAAATATCCCCACATGGCCTCTTTCCTCCCAGTGTCTCCACTTGGACCCTTGGCTAGATTGATGGACTACACTGTCGAGGGAGGCCCTGTCTTTGATATGCTGCAGTCACCTTTCCTGTCCCTTCATATTAGGAGTTTCATCTAACCACTGAAGCATTCATCATACCAATCTACCGGCTCTGCGCTACTATTACTTACTACTACTATTACTGTAGCCAGGCCTTTTTCAATGTAAATTCCACCTACAGTACAGTAGATGAAGACGGATTAAGAACACATACAGTATACGGGAAGGCTTGCCTTTTCTCTCCGCAGCTCTGGCAGCGTTTGAGTGCCGCCTGTGAAAGGCTCTCACTGTGATAAATGGTTTAAGATCATTCATAAGACTGTCATTCATGTGAGCCATAAGCAGGTACATTCTGTTAAGTGCTTTCTCCACGACATTCCTTTTCATAAGTTACATAACACCTTTCACATTGTTAAGTTAAAACTCTGCGCTTACATAACCTTTGATCACACTATAATTTAGGTTTGCATGGATTTTATGTGCCTTTTTTTAAAAGGCAGTGATTTTGGAAGCCAGTCATTCAGCATACCTGCAAGAGGCTCTTGTTTTGCTCAAGGGTCTTGGAAGAGAAATAACCACTTGTAGAGGGACATCACTGTTTCAAGAGCAGACCACCAAATCCCCTAACTAATCTATTGTACTTGAAAGCATCAAATGCCACTTATATGCTTTTCAGTCAGCCACTGGTAATGCGGATGGGAAGAGGATACAATTGTAAACACATTAGCCGTACTGTATATCTGCATAGCAGTGAGACGCTCCCTGAATCAGTGAGAGGAAGAAATGTCACCATTTGCATAGTTTTTCTTTGTAAATAGCACCACTGATGGTAATTCCTTTCATACAAGTAGAGCCATTTACATGCCAGTCATGCCTTTGTCTTCCGATCTCCGCCAATCATTCAAATACCCAATATCATCAACATGCCAATACGCTCAATTGCCTCTCTCGCTCTCTCTTTCTCCCCCCCCCCTCTACTCTTTCTTCCTCTCTCTACCCCTCCCCTTTTCTCTCTCTCTCTCTCTCTCTCTCTCTCTCTCTCTCTCCGTGGAGCGACATCAGAGGCAGTGATCTGGCTGGCGCACCATGCATTAATAACCGTATGAATATCACAATGCTCGTATCAAGCGGCTCTTCGTGCTCTCCGTTCTGTGTCACTCTAAACTGAGGAGAATGGAATTGTTGTGCGTGTTCTAGGTGTTGGTGCCGTCAATTTACAGTGTTTGTGATTGGATATTGGGACAGCTGATCAAAGCCTGCGGTAGAACATGCTTTGTCATATCTAATAACTAGAGAATCTCCACCCTTTGCTATGTTTCCATGTTTGGTAGTCGGTAACCTGTCTGGTATCCATAGCAACACTACAGAGTTTGGTGCAAGCAACTAAAACATTGCTGGAATAAGCGTTTAATGAGATTCTGATACCTTATACACTGCAATGCTGACCCTATCAGAACTGATTTATTGACCGTGCAGGAGAGTTGATTTGGGAGCAGGCACACAATGGGGATTCTTGCTAATACTCATCCCAGACAAGCAAAACCATACACACCAAAACGCATGTGTATGTTTGCACTCCCGCTAACACAGGCACACATGCACAAACACACACACGCACACACACACACTCTACAATCCACATCATTTGCCTTACTGTCCAAGCTCTTATCACTGAAACAGGGTTTTTCCAATGAGCTTCTGTATGAGCTTGACCCAAATTCGTAGCCCTCGCACCCACCACAAGAATGTTTAGCTTGTCACAGAACATTCATAATTAATTCCTGTTGCTTTAACATAAATAAATACATGAAGTCAATTTCACAACTGCTTGGCAACTCTCTATTTATAGCCGCAGTAATGATTTATTAACATCCTCATCAGGAATCGAACGATTGCCTGTGAATTTTACATCTCATTGACAAGCCAAATGCCAACATCCAGCCACAACAAACGGCATGTCTTCCATTTAGACAAAAAGCTGTTGAGGATAATTCTCATAATTATACCCACCAGGGATATACTTACTGCAAAGGCAATTTAGTCTGGTATGGTTGAGTACTATAAATGCACACAGCGATAAGGACTTGATTCAGTAAGTGACAATTAGAATGCTCTCTGCCCCGTTAGAGAATGCCTTCAATAATGGATCTGGGGGATTTGCAGTCTCCTCTCAACTACCTGGATGTCTCTTGTTGTTTTGGGTGGCCTACTTTCTAGCCTGGCTCACATCATGAATAACTCTGCCTGGCTGCCTGCCACAAAGCACTATTCCATACTGAGGACCCGGCTTTGCTTGTGAATGGCCTCCTCATCTACACTCTGATTGGCTGTCACTCTTTGACAGAAAGTTCCCAATTCTGAGCTTCTGGAGATTAAAAAAGTAGAATGACTGCTTTCACTTGAGAAAGAGACTGTGACACGCACAACCCGCTCTGCATGTGTATGAGTGTGCAATTAACAGTCAAAAGGATCTGAGGAAGAAACTAGTGATGTTTCCCCGACAAGAGAATAACTTTTGTCAATGTATTTATACAGAAGTCTTTTTGTTCACATTACAGGGTTATGGGTTAGGGGTGTAAAATGATTGCCTTTACGCTACTATTGACTCTTGTCGCTTTCGAGGGTTCCTCTATTATGCATTTCTTGATTTGTTGATTCTGATGGGTTTTGAAGCTGCAATGAAAAAAAAGAAATCACACAAGCCATACTTAGCATTCCAACATTTTGTGGCTTTGTGAAGGAAGGATAACTTCCAGTAGACTGTAAAGAGGATAACACAACTTCTGCCTCATGGTTGTTAGCAAAATATTGTTTAAAAATCCATTACTGCGTTTAAATATGTAACAACTCTGTCAGTAATTTCTACTTACATTAGGCTATTTCACTCACTTTAACAACAGAACGATTGGCAAATGGGATCCAAAACTCCCATTAATTTTCATCACAGGCAGAAAAAAAATTGATCCGGATATAATCGAAAAGCCCTGAAATGACTACACTTCGGTGGTCTATTTATGTTCCAGTATCTTCCTCATCTTGTCAGCTGTTAAAAATTGTCTCTCTATTTTCAGTAAAACCCAGAACTTCACATTCTTTCCATCATACCTGACCAGTTTAAGCTTTTTGCCTGCAGTCTGCCTCTGGTGCAATCTGCTCAAGGTTCCAAACATAAAACAAGTGATGCACCAAGAGCATCTCAAATATCACTTTAAAAAGATTGGGCCTCTCCACAAAAAGCGTCAAGTCCAACTCTCATCACGTAGAGTTGTTTTCAGAGAGACAGGAGGATTAGAAGTTGCAATTTCAGGGACTAGAGGATTAGAAGTTGCAATTTTACTCGCTAAAAATTGAATGAGGAAATTTTGCCAAGCATCCTTAGCCATTGCTAATGCAACTTGGCAGCCCCGTCTGTATTCAAGAAGTTCATGTGGATATATAAGCCATCTTACAAGAACCTAAGTGGTTTCGGGACATGCATTGAGGTATGGAAGTTTGTGTGACGTGAATTTTTTTTTTTTTTTTACGCATGGTTAAGCATGTGGATGTCTTACTAGAAAGTTTCTGTGCCTCGGGGGAAAAAGTTTCATTGTGTGGTGTCTGCTTATCACAATCATGCTACTCTTCTGAACTGTGTTTATATAAATGCTGTAAAGGAGTGCTCTGTTTTGTAGTCAAAGATGTTGTATGAGAGATCTCACATTCAGTGACAGCGTCTGTTCAGCCTATTTGCTTGTTCTCTTTGTCAAAACATTACACGTGGAGTCAAGTAAGAGTCTGTTGTTGTGACTTTAATTGTTATTACAAAATTGTTGCACGCGTTTCGGTAGTGTCATTTTAAGATTGTTTGAAAGATTGCTTGAATAGCCCTCCCCCACATAATAATACGCCGGCCTGGAGTTTGTTTTCAAAAGTCGATTGATCTCCAGGCATGAGGAGAGCTGAATTTGGATGCTGGTGATTCTCACAGTCATTAACTTGAGTGTGCTGAGTAGTTGACTGAGCACATGCAGGTGCAGAGGAGGCGCGGGATGCTCTGTGATCTTTTGTTACCATTTTCGCATGGCTTCCCTCAACATGAGTTTGAATGGGCGAATCGGAGGGAGGGGGAGGGAGTCACAGGTGTGGAAAATAAGGGCATCTAAATAGCATTGAGTTAAAGAAAATTCACTCAGCGCAGTCACAGCTTGGGCTACAATACAATAACATAACATAAGGCCAGATAGATATCTGAATTTTTAGGATTAACACTGGCACCTGCCTGGCATCGTATCTTCACAATGTTTTCCTAAATCTTTTGATAATGGACGACCCTGAATCGGGAAGATTATTCAAATCTGCCTGTGTGGTTTGTAGCCACATGCACACACACACAGACAAACACAATAGGGCAAGGTATTTGTAAAGTAAGAACTACTAATCTGCCCCTGAGCACACACATAGCCTCCTACATTCAAAATGTGCATGCACAAGCAGGTACTCACATACGTACACACACAAGCACACAAGCACACATTACAACAGTGGTTTGCCATGGGGGCCTAAAATTCTCTCACCTAATGACACTATGTATTAAATAAAAAGATAATACCCAAATTGTTTCTCCTATCACACAGTGAAATAGTCATGGAGTTTTCCTACAGGAAGACAATCCCAGCAGTCACAGTAAGAACATTCTGTCTAGTTTTGGCAGGAAAAAATAGGTGTGTGTTGTCACGATGAATGGGGGTGTGTGCAAATAAGGGCTACGGGGACAGGGTGACTTCTCAAAACTTCAGTATATGCAGGCTGAAATGATACATAAGATGGTTTCACTGTACATGTACCACACTGTAGCTTTTGGAAAGGATGTTATCAAGACATATGAAGGCACTTGTCTCTAGCAGTGGCTAGAGAGCCAGCAGAAATGGACCCACAAAGACCATTACATCATGAAGCTGCGGTGTGAACTAGAGGTGAGTGTAAGGCAGGAGCCGGTGTTCAGAAAGAGTTAACTGCATAAAGAGGAAAGATAAACACATTACTGGCTCGCTAGCCGCCGCGAGTAACATAATGAACTCCTAATCGCTGCTGAGGGTGTAATTCATCTATGAAATCAGCAGCAAATTGAGATGAGGAAAATCAGTTTCTGATCCATCTCGTGCGGTAGCTTAGCAGGAAGGATATTGAACGGTGTGCCTCTCAAAAGGTTAGGAGTAACACTTTCCTGTCAGCATCGATATTCTGTCAGTGGAAAACTTCGCCTGCACTCCATCATGTACACATGGTCTGCCAAGCATCACGCGTGGCTCATGAGTCGAGCAGATGAGTGCATTTGTATTCTGCCCAGTACTAGTCAGATAAGCAATGACTAGCACTGAAGGTCAATATGTCACATTCTCAATCAACTCCAGTAGCTCCCAATGTCAAATGCATTCTAGAACGCAGCTGTCAAGAAATGGAATGTCTTGAATCAAGCTTCTATTTACCAATCCCGCACCCCCCCCCCCCCCCCCCTTGCCTTCCTCCTCCCCCAGCTCCTCATCCTCCTCTTCCTCCACCTCCTCAACCCCCTTGTCTCCCTCTCCAGAATGAGGCATAATAGTCTATGTTGAGCCCTAGGCGTGAGAGCTAAGATAATGGCATCAGGAGCTGCCTGCACCCCCATCCCAAGCTCTCCTCAGGCATTTCACAGGATTCTGGTGCTTAACATCAGCAACCCCCCCCCCCCCCCCCCTTCCCTTTTAAAACGCCTATTTTTGTCTCTGGTGGTCCTTGTGTGGGTTTCTATGCACATCTGAGCCATATGAATTTGAAATCAAAAGAAAATGAGCCTATAACTTATACAGTCAATGCATGAGTGTATGTGCGTGTGCCTCCTTTATGTACTGTATTTATGTGTCTGCGTTTATGTGCTTGCATTTTCTGTTTGCACAACTATGCCTGTGTACGTGTGTTTGGACAAGATAAAAACAGGGCAGAAGGAATGAAAGGAAAAGGTGTGAGAGGAGGGAGAGAGAGAGAGAGAGAGAGACTTAAAGAAAGAGAGAAGGGTGGTGAGGCAGAGAGCAAAAGAGAAAGGGATGACTCACCTTCTCTGCGGACTGGGCTGTGCCAAAGAAAATGGGGATGAAGGCCAGCCACACTATGCAGGTGGTGTACATAGTGAAGCCGATGGGCTTGGCCTCGTTGAAGTCTTCAGGTACATCCCTTGTCTTGATGGCGTAGATGGTGCAGGTGACCATCAACAGGATGCTGTAGCCCAACGAGCAGATGATCTGTAGGTCTGTGATGTCACACTTCAGCACGCCACGGGCCAGCATGGGGTTGATGGTCTTCTGCTCGTCGTAGTCGATGATGGTGTTGGGCGGGTCCACGGCAAACCACACCAGCACCCCCAGCAGCTGCACACAGATCAGACTGGACGTGATGGCGATCTGGGAGGTAGGGCTGATGAAGCGCGGGGCCGTGACTGTCTGCTTGCCCTGCTCGAAGATGCGGTAGATACGGTTGGTCTTGGTGAGCAGCGCGGCGTAGCTGATGCACATGCCCAGGCCCAGGAAGATCCTCCTGAAGGCGCACACTCCCACATCAGGCTTGGCGATCATGAGGAAGGTGATGATGTAACACAGGAAGATGCCCGTTAGCAGCACGTAGCTCAGCTCGCGGCCCGACGCCCGCACGATGGGTGTGTCGTTGTAGCGCACGAAGGTTGCCATGACGAAGATGGTGGCGATGATACCGAGCATGGCCAAGAAGACGGGAATAATCGCCCAAGGAGAGTGCCACTCCAGCTTGACGATGGGGATGGGCTGGCAGGCGGTTCTGTTGGGGTTAGGCCTCATGTTGTAGGCACACAGTCTGCAGGAGGTTTCATCGTACTGGTGCTGGTAACCATCACACAGCTCACAGTGCCAGCAGCACGGCATGCCCTTTACCCTCTTCTTCCTCTCGCCAGTCTTACAGGGCAGACTGCACACGGAGATGGGGACCTCCTGCTCCCCGTCTGGCCACTGGAGCTCCTCCAGCTGAGAGGGAGATGACAGAAACAGGAGGAGAGGGAGAGAGAGAGAGAGAGAGAGAGGGAGAGGGAGAGAGGTAGCACCTCAGATGAGAAACCACGTTGATAATGTATTACCTGAATGTTCATCATGGCAAATGGCGGCAGGCTGGGCGTGATAACATTCATGTCTACTGTTCCAACACAGCTTATTAAATGGGAAGCCACTAATCAATATTTAATGAATCTCATGGAGTTACATTCTCTGTAACAGCATAAAGTGCAATGGGACTTTCATCAATCTTTGCAAACAGTAGAAAAAAAAAAGATGTGAATTATCTAATATAGTACAAAATCTTTCTCACCTATTTCTTATAGTGATTGTATTTTTTAATACCTGAAAGTAACTGAAATCACCATGGCAACAGAGCTTACCTTCATTCAACAAAATTAAAATAAAAAACTATAATATGATATGCAAAAAGACCTTGTATTATTAATAAATATAGGAGCCAGTGAGGTATGAATTATGGAATGAGAAAGAAGGAGAATGGGATTTAGAATTGCGGAATGACTATTTTAGAATTTGCTAAGCTATTTCTATTTATGATCTTGTCATCAAAATGAAGAGTGTAGTACAGGAAGACGCTGAAGAACAATCAGAGACACCATTCCAAATGAACTGCATGTGTTTCTATCAGATGATTTTGAGCACAAACTGTAGTCTCAACATGCAAGTCAGTCTTACGAACGCATGAATAAATGGAGTCTCTAACGGCCCTCACATATTTTGATAGAGATCTGAAATTGCTTTGATAGTACTCTGGGCTGATCTTTTGATATAGTATGAAAGCACACTGATTCTTGGCTTAAAAGGTACCAGAAGATTAAAGGTGTACTGATATAGTTTGGGCAACTTCACAGCAATGCAGAAGTCATGTGTCCACGTAGTCAATAGCAGTACAACAAATGAAAAGCAACTGAAAACGCATCTAAAAAAGTACACATTCCTTGATGGAAAAAAAAACAACTTCTAGTGGTAGGGTTATGAAGTTGTAATTTTTTTAGTGTCTCTATAACTGATCTGACATCATAGAATTAAAGGGTGCTTTGAGCGAATGAGTGTGGAATGGCATAGCAAACAGTGGCATTGAAAATTCACTGATATATTTTTTTGTGATCATACAGTATGTGTGCACCATGTCTTGAATTTATGACTTTGAAATTTACTGTCTTCAAAACCCATCCATTTCTTTTTTTCATTTTTATCGTTTCAAATAGAGTTTAAACCAATGTGAGCACACATGTAATTTCTCTAAGCCTGACCACCAAGGTACTACACACACACACACACACACACACACACACACACACACAAGTCTACAGTGGGCTTCTGTTGTGTGTACCTGTATGACAAATGTGTTGTTTCTGTGGTGTCTGGGTAGATTATCATCTGCCATTTATCTGGGGGCATGAAGGTGCCATTTGTTATTTGGACAATGAATGGTGCTCTCTGGAAAGCCTCCCGATTACACACAGTGTGGAAACAGTAATGAGACCAACAGCACTGTTGCTATGGCGACCAGAAGCAAGATTTGTCACCTTGGACTCATACGGCTGCCATAGTTTTCATTTCTGTTGTGATAGTTGTTGATTCCACAGTTCATTTGAGCTTTTGTTAGACTGAACTTATTTATTGATGATCAGAATATCTGTCAGGATGCTCATTCCAGGGTTGCATTTAAATTAGCTTGCTCTTTCTATGTGTAATATAGTACAGTATAGTACTTATGGCATTAGAATATCATTGCACTGTAACAGCAACTGGTTTGTAATCACACAAAAATAGAAGTTTTAGCAACAAGCCTTGTTCCACCTGTGCTATCTAAGTCATTCAGTTGAATTTAATTCCTATGTTCCACAGAGCTTTCTGCCAGCCATTATGCAAATGTTAACTCATCTGTATGTAAATGTCATTTTTTTTATTTTTTTTATTTTTTATATCCGAGTTGCGTAGACATTACATAGAAATTTCAGCTTAAGTTTCATCCTATTATACTGACATAATTTCAGCCCGTGTTACTCTCAAAATGAAGTAAAACTCTCATCAGCTATTATCCATATGAATCATCCAAGCCAATCCTTGTGTTGTGAGTGTCTAGATACAGTAATAAAGCCTTTGTCTATTACAATGGGTGTAAACCAGGCACTAAAAACAGCAGCACAGGCAGCTGTCGCCAACTGTGCACCTAATTTTAATATTTGCATTTAATATTTTTTTGCAGGTGAATAAAAAGTTGTTTAATAGCATATCTAATGTGACAGACCAAAAATAACCTCCTTTTCTCCCCCTTCAAACATTTGTTTTAAAATCTTTCTTTTGTCAGTTCAAGTGCGTTTTTTCTTGTCTGAAACACAATACTATTTCCTAACTTATAACAGTATTTTCCAAAATCATGAACGAATATGGAATGAGCTCAGTTTCAATAACTGAAGTAAATATTTGCCTTTCTTTGATGAAGCCTAAAAGTAACTTAAAGCAGGACTAAGGAATAAGTTTCATTTTGGCCTTGATACTGTAGTGGGCAATATTTCTACTGAGATTTTTGTGTGGAGATGTTGCCCCGCTGAATTAAAGATATTTACATTATTATTTTACATTATTTTTTATTTTAGATCGCTGTCAAAGCATAGCGGTCATGAGAAAGAATTCTCCTTGTGTGCCTTCAATCTGCAGCCTGGACATTATTCTTTTCATCTTAAGCCTTCTCCCTGTTTCCCCCTCTGTTCTCTTCAGTCACAGGATTTAGAACATGCAGGACACTACAACAGGCTAATTTAATTTAAAGTTTTTCATTTCAAGTTAAGACTTTCTTTCTCTAGTCGTTGAATAGCAATGCCAAAATAACTTCCCTTTTTCTCAGTAAATCGCACAAATGGAGTTATTTGACCCACCTGAAAACACATATCAATTAGGTTAAAAGCATAACATGTCTGCACCTCAGCCTCTTCAATTTTTGAGATGCAAATAATGCTGGTGCACCTCATTGTTACATAAGAGTCTTCCTTCTTGGCAAACGCAAAAAGTCTTCTCGCCCACACAAGTGTTTAGTAGCGCTGGGCCTAAATGTCCTATTTACATACAATGTATTGCTTAACAAAAAAAGATTTTGAAATTGTGAGGCAGACTGCTGCTGCTTCTCTATCTAACTCTGTAGTAGGTCATATCGTCCGTACCCTGAGTTGGAGGCTCTCCACCCACTGTCCTACCGCCTTGTACTCTGGAGTGGAGGAGTTGGTCATCTGGAACTGGAACAGGTCATAGCGTCCTGGAGCATCGCCGTTTTTGTTAAACACAACAGAGGTGCCGGCACTGCCTGTAAAGAGAGAGAGAGAGAGAGAGAGAGAGAGAGAGGGAGGGAGAGAGAGAGGGAGAGAGGGAGAGGGGGGAGAGAAAATGCAGGATAAGGACAGCAAAATATAAAAGTGTTAGGTTCTGGTGTTCCAGGGTACAACACCTCTTCTAATGTGAGAAAAACATGAACTTTTAACCCGTTGCCTCTTACTGTGCACTTAATGCAGGCAGCCTACATGGACGCAGAGGGCCACAGTGTGTGTTTGTCTGCTCTTTTCTATAAAAGCTATACATAAAGACCGTGACCTATATCTTGCACCTTCCTGATAATCGTGGCCAGGCAAGCTCGCTCCCTACTGACCAAGATAGCGCTACCTCACCTGCTTCCTATGTATCATCAAGGCTGGACAGGGGCCACTAGAGAAATATATTCACGTTCACAACATCATTAGATATGTGGACTAAGATCTGTGAGCAGCTGTGCACTTTCACATCTGTGGTCTGATATAATAAAACGACTGGCTATTTAAGACGAATGCACACCTCCTCAGGTCAAAAGCAATGCGTTTCAATCACACAGTGGACGAGAACAGGAGAAGTAGGGGGGATAAATAGGTCAGCCAAAGCATCATACGGTCCCCATCTGGCCTCTGTTTGTAGCAGGCTGTCTCAAGCAGAGCCTGCAGATTCCACTAATTAGCTTAGTGAAGACTCCGGACACCTGAAACATTGTGCTGGAGAAATAGATTTGTTAAGTGTGTATTTGTGCGTGCTCTTGCGCCCGTCGACTGTGCGTACATCAGTATGTGTGAGGATGTGTTTGTGCCTGCAAATCACTCAATATATAAGTCCCATGACTACAGAACGTGTGCAAGGTAGTGTGCTGACGCAGATGGACCTCACAGCAGCAAAGACTGAATGGCACTTCATGGGAAAAACGGATGTACTTTATTTTATACATGAGGTCTGCATTGTTGATGAGGTCGTTTTTACTCATCCCACAATACTGAGAGTGAAAAACTACTTAATTTCACGAGTCTATTCACCTTGGCACTGGATATAGTAACTCAAAAGCACCAATGGAGTTACCATTTTTGAAATGGGACGGGGGGAGTCAGATGACATTTGGCATGGGAATTGACTACTTTAATAGCTCTGGCTATAAAAAGTGTGGACAAAGGACCAGCAGCATATGTCCAAAACGCTTTTGGGACATGTTGTCTTTTGTATTTAGAACAGAGCTCCTGGCTTTTGGATGGAAGGCCAGAGCACCTTTCCCTTACTTTGGGCCAGGAGGGAATTTCCTCTCCCTCCAGTTTCTTCCAAGGACATTTGTCATTGAACATTCTACAAAAGTGCCAGGCCAAAGACTCTAGTAAAACAAGAAAAGCAGAGGTAGCAAGAGAAAAAGCCCATTCCAACTGGCAGAACAGGAAGCCATTTTAATAAAATACTGTGGAAGAGCCCCTAAAGTTACTTTTTGACTTTGTGAAACCGCTGGTCCGACTTAACGGTAAGGTTATGTGTGCATGACAAATGTCAATTTACAAGACTTTAATAGCCTAACCATTTCTTTATTGGTGCAGAGCCACAAATCCCTCACTATCTGCTGTTATGCAATGTGACAATCAAGGTCTTTTGTTGCAGTGCCGTTGTGAATACATGGACTCATCTATACAAACGGTACTGTTTGAGTCATTTGAGCCACCGGCCTTTCTATTCAAAAGGAGGCAGCTAATTCCCCGGTATTCAGGTGTAGCCACAGAAAATGAAGCATAAAGTATGTTCAGAATTCATTGAAGTGCACTTGTGAAATCCATAGGGATGACTTCTCTCTCAATATGAAACCAAACTAAAACTCAGGGGGTGGTAGTCAACAACCTGTCACTTCTGCTTCCACCAAGCAGACAGCAGGCTCGTCGACATAGTGTATAGAGATGCTGACAAGGTGTTGACTCCTGTGAGCAAAAACTATGACAGGGTTACACTACTTACTCCACGCCCATGGCAAAACATGCACACACACGCACACGCGCGCACACACACACACACACACACACACACAGAGTCATTCAATAAAGTGAAAGAAATGATTGGACACTTGGCTCTCCTCAGCTCTAGAGCAAATAATTAAGCGGTGTTTCTGTCTGTGCAGATAAAAAGCCATTACAAATTCCATTCTATTTCCCATTGCCTGATATTTCCAAGGGAACAAAATGATCTGTGTAGACTTCTTAGCGAGAGCACTGTATAAGATGAAAGATTCATTCGTTTGCATGGGGCTCTGAACTAAGACATGACAAAAGTGCACTGCTGCTGTGCTATGCTGAGCAGTGTGGGTGGACCGGGGATCCACTGCTGCGTTTGTCTCGCATCATTATTCTCTCCCTTTTTCTGTCTCTCCCTCTTCAGCTCTGTGTCTCCGGCACAGTGGGGAGATCAACAAAGAAGGCTTACACTCCTTCGCTCTCAAACATACATTAGCAGTGGCACATACACAGCCTAATGTGTGCGGTTCCAGCCTAAATGCAATAAAGAGCAGTGAGATATGGCTGACAGAGCCACAAGAGAACCAACTTTCGCTTGCCAGTAACAAGGTTTGAGAATATAACGTCACGGGGGAGTAGAGGGCTACAGTCTTATTTTGATACCAGCTCAGGTGAACTGAACCCCCGCCTTTGGCAGTGCCACACCAAAGGAATGGCAACTGCATTAGTCTACAGTGCCCAACTCGTGGCAAAGCAAATGTGCAGGAAAGACCAGGGCATGAAGTTAAGCTCGCCTGCTCACCTAAGGCACCTGAGAAAAAGAAGCACTAGCCCAGATGGCGAATGAGATTGGGCAGCAGATTCTCAATCCCATGCGAAAATCTACGCCAACATTTAGCGTCATAGAAATTTCAGTTCATTATCTATGCTGGGCTGGTAGTAATTTGTCCAGGCTAGTAGAAATTTGACTACTAGCCCATCCTTAATTTCCTCTCCTGGGAAAGACTAATGGCACTGTAGATGTCCTGCAAGCGCAAGAAAAAATGCATGTAAATGAGCTACAGTTCTTCTTTGAGTATTGTATATATTTAAATAATAAAAAAAAGAAGCCATTATATCCATTCAATTATTGCATCCATTCATAACACCAGGATGTTTTGTGAATCATTGACAAAGACTAACTACAGTACATATACTACAGCACAGAGGAGAGCAATTTTAATACCTATGAAAAGAAAGTGAGGTATTATTTTGTACCAGTTTTTTTTTAGTAAATCAAACATGATATATCAAGTGACAATGAGCAGGTTTTTAAAACATTTTAATCATTTCTAGAATGTTTTCTGAAGCCTACTTAAGGACGTTATGAATGCTAGTGACTCTATTACATTGGGGTTCTGGCCACAATATGGTACATCAGACAGCTTCTAATTATTGCTGACTGACGGTAAGGATAAGGGTTTCGCCTGTTTGAACCCCATCTCCCATTGTGCTCTCTTTTTGAATTTCCTCTCCCATTCTCCTGCATTTCCGAACAGTTGGCATTAATAGCTAGTTGTCATGAATTGTTAAGTATCTTCCCTATTGCATACTGTACAGGGGTGAATTATGTAGAGGTTTAAGTATTGGCAGACCTTTAATATATCATCTAGGCTCAGGAGAAATAAGTAGATCCAGGAAATGTTGTTGTTATGCTTGGAGCTATGGACAAAATTTAAAATGTAGCAGGCCTATAACCAACTGGATGTGATGCATGATACAGATGGGCCGATGTTGGATTTATTGGCTATTTGTGTACTTTATTATAGCCTGAAACTGAGATGACTCGGCCCCTATGTCTATAATTTTGTTTTAGTCTCGGTTACATTTTACCTTGGTACTGCTGATTGATGGGGTTTGTCTGTAAAATACTGTAGGACAAAGTTAGTAGGTCAGTGGGCTGTATCCCAGTTAAACTAACACATTGTGTAGAAGCGAGAGAGGCAGCCTGAGAGTATTTCTTCCTTGCAATGCTTAGTAGTCCAACAGATAGATCATTTTATCTCATATATTTTCAGTGTTTACAGGTGTTTACATTCATAAGTATCAGTGAAGGTATAGACTCTGACTCTGCACACCCAGCATCCCTTACAGATGTTACCTTCTACGTCCATGTTGCCTACAGATAATGTCAAGTTAAATAAAGTTAGCATTGCTTCTCAGTATAAGAGCTGAGAAATATTTACATTTTTGAAAATATGTCCTGTCAAAACAAAAACACAAAAGCTGAACGAGGATACACTGTTTCAAGATATTCTATAATATCTCCAGAATTGAGCTAGATGCATAGTGGATAAAATACATTTACGTGATGAAAAGTAGCTGGTAATCTAATTTTATCCAGTGTACAGTCAATGTGCAGAATAAAATGGCATGTTGAGGCACCAATTTAAGAAAACTACCTGGCTAAAGTAATAGCATAACTGATTTTGCTATTCCTATCCCCACATCCTCTAGACATCATGTGATGTGTACAGTAGACGTTTCCGGTGTGCCACTCACCGTTGAAGCTGGTGTTGCGTATGTACTTCAGCAGAGTTTTGCCCTCAGCAGACTCCATTTCTGGACAAATGCCAGGATGATCAGGACACAAGTCCCTCTGCATGTTGTGGAGAGCGTGGGCCATGGCGTACACCGCGTCAATCACAAACTGCACCTTCCCCTCCTGCTCGTACTTGGAGTCGATCCCGATGCGCTCCTGGCCTGAGGGGGGAAAGGATAAAAGGACAGCGGAGCAAGAGGACTAACAGCCAAACAGCCAGACGCGCCACGAGTTACTCATTACATTCTCTAAGCAGCACTCCATATCGTCTACACGCCTCCAACTTAATTTAGATCTCTCCAATTACCACTTGCTACCAGTTAGTTCAGTTGCGATTTTGCAGGAATTATACCTAAGGGGACAATATGACATAGAAAATAGGGGAGCACTTATCTAATTTCCCAAGTGCAAAAAGGGAAAACATCATCAGGCTGAGCTTTGAGACAAAGTGTTTTTGACAGATAGACCCAAATTGGATTAGTATGGCGCATTACAAAGTCATACTACTGTCATGCCACTACAGCTGAGAAATGGAACACATTTGTCCCATCTGCAAGGTGATGAAGATCACAATGAACTGTATAATGTATAATGTATAATGTATCGTAGTCTGCGACAGCGGCTTCATGCTCTTTTATATCCTCCTCCCAGTGTACTGCCCTTTCACTACGGGCTGCCTTAAAGGTTTTGCCTCATGGCACTGATACACTGCCTGAATATATAATTTGTTTTTTAGATAGTGAATTTGCTATTGTGAACAGATTCATTAAGCTTGGTATATGGAAATTGAATTTACTCATTTCAAAGAGTGACTGGAAATTATCATATTCAATAACCCAATTAACAAGGATGCATCATAAGAAAATCCTTGCAGATTCTACACAGTGATAGTGGTTCACAGTTCACATGGTGAACTCGGTGGGGGAGCAGAGGATGCATGACACACACATGGATGCGGGAGACTTGCATAAACTGAGAGAGGTCAAAAGCGATCCATGTTGACATTTCAGCCCATTTCTCAGGCATCGGCATACATTTCAGCCCACACATAACCTTTTTGTTTTCCCGAGTTGTGCATACAGTAGGGTTTGAAACTTTGAATGCAAAAGTCTTCCCTTAGTATCTGACATTCATAAATATAGATCAGCTTGGCTTGACACGAAAACGAGAAAATGGAGCCATTTTCAGTGGAGCTGGAGGAAAAGATGAGGACAAGAGACATTTAGAAGTCTTAACGTTTGTGGGGGGG
Source organism: Centroberyx affinis (assembly GCF_046629955.1). Classification (NCBI taxonomy): domain Eukaryota; kingdom Metazoa; phylum Chordata; class Actinopteri; order Beryciformes; family Berycidae; genus Centroberyx; species Centroberyx affinis. Next base: position 407,728 of record NW_027279222.1, read on the forward strand.
CGCACTAAGTGGACGAGCATCTACAGGACTTGACATATTAAGCATGATGAAAGACACCAAACAGAAGATTAAGAAAGAAACAAAAATCCTTCAGCAAACTAATTTGTGTCACACTGTCATTACTGTCATCAAGTACACATGCAAGACTAATTCAAGATCCTACATCACAGGCATCATCCATCTGGATAATATATGCAGTGCAATGCCTGTCACACTGTTGGCTGGCAGAGTATAGGTAATACAGGAATGCATCTCTGTTAGCAACGGCACAGTCATTAACACACAGATAAATAAAGCAAACTGGGGGCATGAATAGTGGGTAACTAAGCATTAAGTTGCTTTCTTTCATCTTTTTCAGCCTTTTTTTTCACCTAGTATACCTGCCATGCTGTGCTGAGTTGTCAAGGTGACTGGGCGAAGGGGGAATCGGGGGGGTTAACTCAGAGTTACAGCACATTGGCCACAGGAGCAGACGGCCTGTAACCGTAGTATGACTAACATGTGGTGCATTATTATTCTAATAATAAACTCTGTCTGTCCTGCTCCCGCTGGGGGGAAACACCTGGTGTTAGGCTTTCTGGCTGTGCCACAGACAAGAGGGGTTGAATATAGCCCCAACAGTGTATCGGCTTCTTCTAATGTGAACAAAAGGTCATGTTAACAACCACCTGGCATAGGAGAGTGCAAATAAGCACCATCTACTGGCGTAATACACCAAGTGTTCCTTTGCTCACGTCAACAGTCACGTACCTGTGCATTTACGGCTGGTATCCTCTCTCTTGGAGGAACTGAGCAGCCTGCAGTCGAAGTTTTCCTCCCAAAACTCAGCAAACCACACGTTCCTGCGATTGTTCTCCAGGGTGAGCGCTGTGAAGTATTCATCAAATCCTGGGAATAAAGGAAAGAAGAGAACGGCTCAGTTCCGGACCAATTATCCACCAGCACAAACCTGGAGGAAATGGAGCGAGACTTGTGCGGTGCTCTGCGGCGTGGCGCTGGCCGCTAGGTGTCGGAAGCCAAATAAACGTCATCAAAATTTGACCACTGTGGTTCCTCTTCCTCTCAAGCCCCATGGAACTTTAATTACTTCTTTCATTTAGGAAATGACATTAATTAAAAAACAGGATGCATAATAAATAACAGGGGAATGTAAGTGGTGCCACAGCCTGTTGCCTCAGGCTGCGAGGTCCTGTAGGTGCTGAACAGTTTTTCTTCACTTCATAAAATTTATCAGAACAGAGCTGGACGGAAGGTATGAGCTATTACTGGAGCTTCATGTTGGGCTGGGTTGAATGTATGAAGTGTTAGCTTGAGACTTCAACAAAGGAAAAGAAAAAAAAACAGCCTGCACACTGAATCTTGCTCAAAAAAAGGTTTGCTTGTACCACTCTCCAAGCCAATGTGGCTCAGGAAATTGAGTTGAAACATTCCACAAGTAAAACTTAGTGAGTGTAAGACTCAATGTGCAGGACTGTGTTCAATATTGAATTAAGTATTTACCCTGCAACTATAACATTAAGTTCTGTTTGGGATTTGCAAACACTATTTTCTGTGTCTGGAGAGGTGACTTATCGTCTTGGTGATCTTTACATTTTGAAGGTCCCCCGCCCTCCCTCTCTCTCTTCCTTTCTCCCTCTCTCTCTTTCTTTCTCTCCCGCTCCCTCTCTCCCTCTCCCAATCTGCGTTATCGAGTCATATCAGCTGAATCATGGGAGAGGTGATAATGGTTAATCAGACCTGAATGACTCAGCTGATTTTCTTTTGAAAAGACCATCAATGATGCATGGTGGATTAATAATATTCTTGCTGCCTCCAGAGTGTGCATTGTCCTGACTAGACCTCTCCTAATTAAAGAAAGCTTCATAAAACGCAGACTTTCAAAGTCCCTCGATTGTAATGATGAGTGGTTATTACTATTGTGACACTGGGCAGAACTTTTTAGTGACTGTGCATGCTGAGAATATTCTATTGCAATTCTGAGTTTGTAAATGCCAAAGCAAATGCGATAGTAGGCTTGGCATATTTTCCTCGTTTCCTCCGTTTGTCTTAGAATAGACTTTATAGTTGCTGGTGAACTTATTTGAGCTGCAGTTTAAAGAAAAACTCCACCCTAAAACACTTTTTAACACCAAACCATTGGCAATGTACTTTGTATTCCAGGGTTCATTGTGTTGTTTGGTGGTGTATTTTCTTTTTATTCCTGTGGACAACTGGCCAAATGTAGACAATGTGACATCATGTTGAGATATTTTCAGCGCAGATACAATTAAGCTTAATAGGAGAACAATTTTCAACTATCTAAACATAAATGATAAATGCCAGGTTTTTGTGTGAGCAAGGCTTTTGCACATTCAACAATCAAACAGGGAGAAATTAATCACTGAAGAGGGAGAGACAAATTTCTCCACAGACAGTAGCCTCAATAGTCTATAATGCAATTCAGCCACATGTTGTGTTTTGTGCAAGGGCTGCAAATCTCACTTTTTCTTGACTGACAACAACTATCACTGTCAGTATTGCTCTCTCCACCTACATGTAAAAACCAGAGTAAAGTTAGCTTGATATTGGACATTGGATATTGGTGGATATTCGTTTAATAACTTGTAAAGCAAATAAAGTAAAACCACATTGATGAATATATATGTGATTACTGGAAAAGGAAGAACCACCTTACAACCACTGGTTTCAATATTTGGAGAAAATGGATCCACAGATTATCCAATATCCAATATCAAGATAACTTTACTCCGGTCACGTACAACCCACAGCTAAACGCAACAAGGTCATGTCTATACACTTGGGGGTGTCGAAAGTCATTCTGGGAAACGTAGGACATCACTAACTGAAGTAGAGTAGACGAGGCAGGTTGAGGGAAAGTGGGTACAACGCACAGGTAAATTGCAATACTTAACACAATTTAAATAAAAACAATAATATACAAAATAACTGCTGGAATGCATTGAACATCACAGATTGATTGTATATAACAGTGTGAGAGTATCCGAAGGGGGGATTTTCCTTTAATCTTGAATATGTGCAGGCATGCATTTGTGTATGCATGTTTGAGTTATGTAAACTATGCATGGAAACGTTAACCAATTACCGATTTTAAGTCTAAGTCTATCCTTAAGTCTACCCATAGGAGCATGTGTGGTGTGAGCCTCTGTCTGTGCAGCAGTGAATGCGTACCTTTAATAGACGAGCGCTTGGGCAGTATAGTAACTGCTCCCACTGCTACATCCTCTAGTTGGTGGATGGGGCTGCTCTTGGCCCCCCAGCTGTCAGATCCAATCCACAGGAAATGGCCCACCTGATTGGCCCTCTTGGTGGCATTGAGAACTCCCCTGCAAGGACATCCATGTGTGAATCAGGAGAGAGCACAGGGGGCGCATGCAATCCAATATCTATTAGGAAGGAGCACCTAACTATGAGGAAGCAAACTGTTATCTGCTGGCATTATTACAGTGTTTGGTCATTACAGCGCTGACATCTACACTTCTTCAATTTACCCCATAAGAGGTGAATAGAAAAGAACGAAACATGCACCTGAGAGAATTATTTTGTGTTGTCTACCATGGGTTGTGTTAAGCAAAGCGTGACACGTTATTTGTGTCTTCTGTTTAAAGATAATACCCAACACCTAGAGGGGGGTTGCAGTCATTAATCTCCATATTCTCTCACCGCTCTTCTCTTTCTTACATTGTACTGGTATATGTCTGCATCTGGATTCATCAGTCTGAATTTACCAGTACTAAATGTTTGATTTGGCGTTTCTTTGCATAGACATTTCCCACGGGGGCATTGTAAATGAAACAATATCTCTGTTGCTTTGTTGTGATCTTTATTCCCAGTTCTCCTGCGAGGCATGATTGTGTTTGTGTTGTTGGAGGCATGTTTGTGTAACAGACATCCTGTACACATGGTAAATCTGCCTGTGCCTCTAGCCTGTCTGCAGGAGCTGCTCCTTGGAGATTAAAGACCTCAACATGGCAAGACATCAACGCCCCTGAACGACATGGATGTAGCCAGAATGCGCTGCGCTCCTCACCGTATGTCTTCTTCACTGGCGAAGATGATGACTGCCCTGGAGTGCTGCGTTTCCAGCAGTTGTTGGATGGCTTTGTCATAATCCTCCAGCTTGGGGTTGTGGGGAATTTTCAAAGACTGAGCGATGCAGATTCCACCTTTTTAATGGGGAGGGAGTGAGAAATGATAAGGCCTTTAGGAGGTTCTCACTCACTCATTCTCACACACACACACACACACACACACACACACACGCACACACACACACACGCACACACACACACACACACACACACACAAAGCCTGAGGTCACAATAGCTGCTCTTTTCTTATGGAAATCACAGCCTTATGGAAATGGAAACATTTGAACAAAATGGTGAGGTTTTGATTATGCTATCATGCTAGCTATAGAGTCGCTATCTATGCCGAGTAAATAGATGTGAATTAAACAACAGCCCCATATACATTTACATTTTATCAATGATCTGGAAGCCACAGCAGCTTGCAATGCAGTGCTCACACTGTGCCCTCAAATTGAACAGCAGAACCATTTTATAGAGCGGGAGAGTTATAAGCATAACTGCTATAAACAAATCCAATAATCCACACCAACAGGGACATAAGCTACAGTTTTCATATTCTGAGGCCATAGATATGAGAGGATCCAACACCCCGCCATTGACTTTTCATTTAAAGTCATTATCAAACATCTTTTGTGGGTCCACCAATCTGAACCAATCAGATAGCAGGGCCGGCAATACAAACAAAGAGGATATTAATATTGACAATAAATCATTCTCAGACAGGTCACCACTAATCAGTTTGTACAGGATGAAGGGTACTGATTGCTTCCGTGCGTTGCTAAGTAGTTGTTAGATATTTGGCACATAGTCTGTGAGTCACCTGGTCCAAACTTTGTTAGCACATTTTGTTGAGAAAATATTGATTAATCCGTAGTTGTCTGAATTATGTGATTTTTTTTTTGCTGCAGTCGAGTGTTTTATGGTCATACTATAATACTATTAAATATCACAATCTGACCTGTGATAAACATGCTTGGCTAAGAGGAACACATGCACCAATTTGCAAGCAAAAATTAAATAACATTAAGTGGATCAATAATATCAATTAGCCTTCAGCAGTTTGATAGATACATTATCTTCAGGTCACATTCAAAAGCTCATTATCTGGATAGAGAAGCAAAATTATATCTTTAATAAAAAAAAAAAGCTTCACTCCAGCTTCACTCCGGTGTGGTAAACGCAGGTGCAAAGGACGACCTAACCTTTGAAGCAGTTTGGATAAACAGATAATATGATCACCTGTGTCAAAGCTCATCCTAACTAGGCCTAGACTGAAGTAGCAGCCTCTGTCCTGAGTCAACAGCAATGCTCTACCCAAACCAATTAAAAATTTCTCCTGCTCAAGCATTTTAATACCCGATAACCTTTCAGTTTGAGTTTCCCTGAGTAGACAGAGAAATGGGAGGAATCTCCTAATTGCCAGTCTCCTCAGGCTCATTACTTTGATATAAACAGCTTTTAGCTGGCAGATCACACATCTCCAGTCCCGGTTTACTGTGGCATTTCTAAAGGCAGCACATAGCAAAATGACTGCTGCTCAACCTCTGCCTAACTATCCATATTTCCGGCATCAGCATGCTGAATTAGAATATTGCTTGTTGTGAGACAATACATCTGCCAAAAGACAACGGGGATGGTTTCTGTAATCCCCCTTAAGTGGACCGAACATAAAAATGGAGATCCCCAGGATGGCCTGACTGATGCTTAAGGGGGTTGCGCTATCCTGTTAAAGTGAAACGTGCCTGGTGTCGTTAGTGTGGAGCAGCCGGTGTTGTGGGTCTCCCAGGGACAACACTAAAGCTCTGTTTCAGCACAGAGATTCCACTTTGGTTCTTTAGGGCTTGAGAAAGCTTAAGAGTATGACACTGCACATCCAGGCTACTGTTTTGGGAAACTGTAATACTGTACAATATCTAATCCTGAATGGAGTATTAGCAGCACCTTTCAGTTCCAGGGGCAGTATGTTTACAGGAATCATAGACAGATATTAATTCCGGAAAAAAAAAGAAAATTAAACCTCATAAGATGTTGGGAACTTAAGTCTCATGAAAATGCATTTCCTCCATTATGACAAAAGCCTTGTGGGCTTGTGTGAAGCAATATAATGGTATAACAGGCTTGGATAGAGACATATTGTAGGTCACAGCAGTCAATAATACAGACAGAGACCGCAGGAGCCACTGATGAAGATAAGAAGCATTTGGAGCAGCTCCCATCCTCGGAGGGAGAGCACCAGAGCTGAACACGCTGCGAGGACACGACTGCCCTAAAGGCTGCAGACTGGTTGTGCAGTGGAGGCTAAATTATTGAATGCCTGCAGAATACCTCGCCAGTCAGTCACTCAGCCGGTCGGTAGTCAGGCTGGCAGACGAGATGAAAATGCCAGTGCCATATCTGTACTTCCAGAGTACTACGCTGTGGGTCGGACCGCCTTCACCTGTCACTGGGAGGCCCTCTGTGGACATGAAAGAGTTCTCTACTCAAACAGCGGGTTTAAAGAGGAGCTGTAGGTCTGCCTCGGTTAGTGAAATGTGATGTGAGACAGATAAATGTCAGGATCTCAGAGAAGAGAGTGTTTTACTCTAACTTGTCAAAGTCTTTTCTTTTATATATATAACGGACAAAGGTTGTACAGTAAAAACTTTTGGCTGCCACTTACAGTCCAGAGGGTGAAGAGCACATATATTATTTTGGATGAAATATACAGAACAATGTAAATGACGTGCTGGTTCGTGACATGAAAATTTTAAGCCACATCTCATTCCCTTCACTATAAACCCACAGCATAATGTGCATCCTGACCCCCTAACCCTGTGCTCCACATTTCTCTGTTTGGTTAATACATCAAAGATAGCGTAATGATGATGATGGTTAAATTCATCAGGCTCTTGGAAGTTCTCTGCAGTGCCATGGGTCATGTACTGCATTAACTGCTTCAATTATTCATCCCCAATGCCCTGGGTTCTTAAAATGCACTCCAGGGCGAGGGATCCGGCATTGCCATTTGCTTGGCCAAATACGTCCAACAACTCCCTTGAAAATTAGAGTGGCTCTTGATGGATTCAACCCCCCCACCCACCCACCCGCACGACACCCTCCGCAGCCAAGCCTCCGGGGGATCCATAATGCTCCAATTATATTTATCACCTCCAGAGTCGAAAGGCAGACCGGCCCCCCTCCACTCTCCTCCCCTGCACACGTGGGAGCAAACAAAAATGGATTGACATTCCTATTCTGGATGTGTGTGCCCTTCCATATCCCACATGCCATTCCACCGCTGGCTCACCACTCGGCAGTGTGGCAAGATCATGCAGAAGCATTGTGCTCTATTTTACTGTGGTTGTCCAAAAGCAGACGCATCAGGCTTCCTCCCCAGTCCACTCCTACTACTAAATATGGGTGCTGTATTTTTGTCATTTTTATCACAGCTCAGACGAGATATAAGAAAACACGGTGTTGGCAACTTGCAGCAATCAATTCCAGAGTGATGTTTTGTGGGAGGTTTTCCTCAAATGCGCTTGCATGAGTCTTTTTATCAAAAGGGAAAACTAAACTCCATCGCTCTGGCCTGAATCCAGACAGACACGGAAAAATACAAACAAGATTAATCTTTGCCAGCTCCACCTGAAGCCAGAAGGAAGGTGCACAATGGAAGATAGCCCAAACAAGGGAGAGAGAGAAGAGCAAAAAACAGAAGGGATCGATACGAGATGACCATCACTCCAGTCTCAGCTTGGGGTAATGGGCAGCCATATTGCATTAGGCCACTGGATGGTTCTCCTTGAAGTGGTGAAGCGAGAATCCTACTAATGCATTTGACATTTCACTGCAACCAAACAGGGCAGCCACAAAAAAACATCTCAAAGCATCATGGATCAACTCACAAGGCAAGCTGCGCCTACATCTAAGCAACTGTGCTGCTGCTCTACAGTTTTGCAGTTTCTTCTATGTAGTGTTGCGTTTGCTATCTTAGCTCACACCACACTGTTTTTTTCCCAGATGCTTTGTTTCCATATTCAGCACGAGGTTTGCTTCTTATTCAATTCAATCCATGGCAGTCAGTTCTGGTGTAGAACCACTGCCTTTGATCCTGTGAATGTACAGTTATGCTATTACATAATGAATGCTTTTATTAAAGATATGATGCCTTCGGTGCTGGAGCTTTTCTTTGGATGAAATAATTCCCATTTGATTTGTATATGAATGCAAAATATTGCTCAGTGACTGCAGCTCAGTAGCACAGGATGAGTCAACAACAACAATGTCCTATAATTTAATACTCCTTCATCTGCAGCTGTTCTAGAGTCATAATAATATCAGTGTTGGGTGTACTGCTCCTCTGCTAAGGAAAAAAAAAAACATCAGTGGAAAATGCATTTGAGAAAACAAGCTGGTTGCAGCAGAACACACTGTGTGCATCAAAGGACGTAACAAGATGAATTGAAACCTCTAAAATAAGCCTTAAATCAGGAGTTTTCCTAATTCCCTTTCGTTCTTACACAGGCTACTCTTCCAGCTGTCCTCTGCCAACGCAAACTATGCAGCCACAAACAGCTTCTTAAAGTTTTAATGAGTGATTAAACTGGACATGAACGCGCACAGATAAAATATTCATGTCTGCTGGACTTCTGATCAGTGCCTGTGGGATATCATTAGCTTTCCTCATTTTAGAGGTTTCCTCACATTGGTTTATTGGAAGAGACAGATATAGGAGTCAGTCACTGCAGATTTACAGGAAATGGATTGGGATCTATAGAGGTCAGGGTGAGAATCAGGAAAAAACCTTGGTTCCGCTGGTGTGCCTCTATTGCTGGAGGAGCGCTATCATGGATCATGGAGGGTAATTTTCTAGCCCAGGTAATGAAACAAGGCAATCCACCGTCACAGTGATGGAAATGGAATGGGAAGTTCTCAGCACACAGCGATTGCCAACACTTTTAAAACCTTCCTGCAATCTTCCAGCATGTTCGTCCAAAGACATACAGTGTGCTGTAGATCATGCATTACTACTGTTGCAGCTACTGCAGGTTTCTCTTTCTAAAAATGTGGTGAAGTGAAACTGAAAAGGCATCTTGTAAAACAAAACGTGTGTCTCCCTAATGACCAGTTGCCAGTCCATTCTCTCTGCTTTCTGTTGGCTGAGGAGAACAAAAGTAGAAGTTTTCAAATAATTCCCCTGGTGGATGTGCATGCAGCAAAGACTTCTACAATGGTTACATCTGAAGAATACAGCGTCATGGGTGCAGGTCAAGCTCGTGTCATGGCATCCTCTCCACATGCCATCTCTCTCTCTCTCCACCTTTCTAGTCACTCTCCACTATTCACCAGGGCACTAAAGCAGAATTAAGTTGCCAAACAGATCAATAATTCATCCATCCACAGCAATAATTCATTCAGCTAAAATGAATCAGAAGTTGCAAAACTGGTCTTCCTCTGGGTGACCTCGTCGTGCAAGTCTTACAAGTGTGTGATTAAACCACACTACACGTCTCTGTTCAGTCCCCGCCACTGATCCCAGCTCCTCACCTGCTTCCTTGGAGAGCTGTGTGAAGGCCTCCACGCCCTTCTCCCCATAGCTTCCCTCTGAGGCGATGGTGGAGACGTAGCTCCAGCCCAAGGCGCGGATGATGTCCACCATGGCCTGGGCCTGGAACGAGTCTGGGGGAACCACCCGCGAGAAGAAGTCGTAGCGCCTGTCATCACTCAACTCCGGGGCCGTCGACGCATAGCTGATCTGTGGGATCTTGGAGAGAGGAAAGGAAGGGAGGGTTTACTCATGTGTTTGTGGTGCATCATTGCTGTTGGTTGCTACGGTGACTGTTCTGACAAATTTTTCCGTTCTAAGTATCGCTGATTCTTCTGATGTTTGATGAGCTTACATCCCTGAAGCGCCTGAAGTTTCAAACTCTGCAGCACAAAATGGCTGTCAAACATCAAAAGGAATGTCAAAAGGAATGCTGGTAAGTGAAAACCATTTGGAGCTAAAATTCTGTATTTCCGCATCGTATCCTCTCTTGAAACTTTGCAGTGATTGAATAGTGGGCATGCAGATAACTCTAAAGAGTAAAGCGGAAGGATACACACCAGACACTATTTAGAAAGATGCAAGTTGATCAATTTTCCTAATGTTCGGGGAGCCCCTTAATAGTGTGCAGTTATTCTACATCCCCCATGAATTTCTTCGTATCATGTGGGTGGGTTTTTCCATAAGAGCACCAAAATCTCCACGCAGATGAATATGTCGTAAAAATATGATAGTATGCAGGATAAAAGTAACACTAGGCCCTATAGCTACTTCAATCTGCATGCACAGTTTGCTCACCTATGAGCTGTAATAACTTATAAATCACCCATGAATCATTTATAAAGTAAACCTTCATGGGGCTGATAGAGGGTTTTGGCATTAGGTTGTTTACCCTGGTGCCTCTGATAAAGACTTCCCCCGCTGTGACACAATCCTAAACATCTCATCAGCACCTCAGTCTGAGGTTGCAGCCCTCCTCCAGCCTCCAAACTGCAATCACACACGGTGGAATGACTGTCCAGGATCAAAATGGCTACCTACCATCAGTCAGGTGGATGCACCGGCGGGGACATACATCGCTTTCTTTCGAATCTGGTGCATTACCCCATCACACAGTCTAATCTAAGCACTATATGAATGCCATCCATTTCTATTAGAGTGATCAAAAGCGGCCGGACACTGGGGAAACACAGGAATGAGGACACAGCAGCTCACTGATGGGATTCTAGAGCACCGCTTCAAACTCGCAGAGTGTGAGTTATAGCTTTGACCCACAACTCAAAGGGGGTCAACTGCATAAAGCCGACAAATTGAGGAGCAGAGGAAGGGGTCAAGCTCAAGACGACTTAATATGTTTCAAATAGCCAAAAAGTAACCAACTAAAAAATCAGTTTCTGTAACGCAATTAAACAAATTCGCAGGAGGGAATTCTGCCAGATGTCACAAGTTAAACCACTTCAGCTCTGCCTGAATTGAGTGTACTGGGTCAAAGTGGGAGTAAAGCAAAGTAATGGGAAAACGACAGCGACAGCCATTTGCATTTAAAAACACCCTCCCACCTTTCCCAAAAAAGTGAAGCAGGCGGCTGCATGTATCAATTTGGGATACATTTGAGGAGATCTACCTCAACAATGCTGGTGTTGTAATGTTATGTGTCTAACTCTCAAACAGTCTCATAGATTTGTTGAGTCACATCCTATCTTTGCTCTGGCTGCGTTGGAGAGCTGCTTGAACATTTGTTTCTCCTGAGCTTTTTGCTGCAGGGAACCATTTAAGATGGCTGTCTTTTACTTTGTCCCCGGCTCACAGCCTATTGATACAATTCCTCCGCTCACAGACCTTATTCTCTAGGAATCTGCTCGGACTTGCAGTACAATCATTCACTATTTCAGCCTGTGCTTTTTAATTACTGCTTTGACCCCCATGTAACAAAAGGGCTAAACCTTGATTGAGAAAATGCAGAGGTGCAGGGATTAAACCTCCCGAAAATTACGATACAAGGAGATGCTGACTAAATAAACAGATAGTGATTAGAATCTAATACCTTTGCATTTTTCTCTCTGGCAGCTAATGGACTACAAATTAAGTGGGATGTGAGTTAGTAATTTAAAGCTCCTGTATGAAATAAATGGACTAAATTAAAGTCTTCTGAAACTTGATTATGTCTTCCTCAGTAGATTACAAGCACTAAAGGTTAACTTTTCTACTTTTGGTCACAGTTGCTTGATTGATTTCGATAACTGTATCAATTAAATAAGCTCCTGCTGCAACAAATTCCATCAGATTTGAATTTCCTCAGCGAACTTGACAGTGCAGTGACAATGAGGCTGGGGGGAGGGGATATTTTATCAACTGTTGTGTACACCATGTCCTTTAAATAATTTGTTTGGAGTGAGTAAAGGATTATTTTCTATTAATCCCTAATCTCTATTAGGAATACGACCTTTTTCACGGTTGCACTTGAAGCTGAAGTCTGAAATCCTCTTTTTTTATTAAGTTGCAGACACTTTGCCTCTGAGTCTGCTACCTGTGAAATACGCCGTCAAACATGTCCGCATGGCGCATGCCCTATTCTCCAATGGCAACAAGGTCGAGTGATAATTGCCCTGCCTGCTAGCAGTCTACATCAACAATAATTAGAATCGCCATGAACTGAACATGTGAAATTGAATTCAGCAGGCCAAGAAAAAAAGATTAACAATGCCCCCTTTCAATATTACAATTACCCAAAGCTGATGTCTGGCGCCTGTCATCTGCTGTATGGATCAAAGTTAGGATTGCTAAGGGTAATCGCCTGGCTTGCTCTTAAATGTATCTGCACTGACAGGATCGATGGGAGGAAAACACAGAGGTCTGTTACAGGGGACACTGTTTTATTGATTTACCACCACAAAGTGCTGCCACCCTCCCTGAATAAGAATCTGACGCTGAAGTCCAAAGAGGTTTGAGAAAAAAGAGGAGAGAGAGAGAGAGGGAAAGGGGGAGGGGGTAATCTGCTTACTGACATTAAATGAGAATTTCAACCTGGGTGTTTAAGAGGAGAGGTGACTAAGTGAGGTTGTGTAAAGGTTAGACACGTTCACAGTAAGTGGGAATGCTGGGTGAAGTTAATTAGGGTGCCCTGGCCTTTCCTTTGCAATTTCACGTACAGCAGCAGCACCACAAGCAGCATGGGCAGCTCTTCCAAGCAAGGTGAAGGGCTGTAATGTTGGTGCTGCAACTGTCCGGTTAATGTGCAGGTGAGAATTCAGGAGAGCTGAGAATAATACGACCAGACATGGCGAGCTGTTGTGGTTTGTTCTGCATTTCCTCTCGTATGTTTGATGCAAAAGGAAATGTTATTTGCAAAAAAAACTAGGTAGCATATGGCAACAACATGACTCTCAGTTGGGGTAATGGCAACCATCTATCCTTGCCATCTGAGAGGGAGGCAGATTTCAGTTTGCAGATATGAAGAGACAGACTGTCTCCGTTCAACATACACTCCATAAGTTCTTAATCAAAAACCATCCTTTACCTCGTCAGATGGCTTGAAATGGTTTTCTATACTTGAGCATAAACATAACACCTAATTTGAAAGAGTTAATTTCAGCTAATTACACACCCCTGATAGCAAAAATTAAGCAGGATTTAACCAATTGGACATCTTTACCAACCTGTCTTTGGCAGGATAAATGTGATTCGTATGAACATCCTTCCCAGGTTGAATTACCTGTTGCAGAACCTCACCAGTGACCTGCACACTCTCATTTTTTCAGAAACTCAATGATATTATATCCAAATATATCTGGAATAACAAGAAACCGAGAGTGAGATTCAGTAAAATGGTAAAACCCAAAGACTTGGAAGGTGCCTCCTTGCGCAATTTTCAGCTATATTATTGATCGGCACAGATAAAGCAGATGATAAGCTGCAGTCTGGACAGACGTGACTCTCACTGGGTCGGAATCAAATCTATACTTTGTGATCCGAAGTCCTTGAAATCTTTACCATTTATTCGTGGGTTAGATGAAATTCAATATCCAGCCACTACACAATATACAATACAGTTCTGGCTGGGAGAGATGTAAAGAGAGTCTTGAAACTCCCAGCCCATATATCACTCTGGTCCCCGATCATCCATAACCCAGACTTTCCGTGTCAGCTGAGATGTATTGGGCTTATGGACTGGAAACTCAATGGAATAATTAATATATCATCCCTCTTTAATGAGGTTATACTGAAAACATGTCAACAACTTAGAGAAAATTTCCATCTGCCCAATAGGCACTGGAATAGAAAGTTTGTTGACATCCCCATCCAATAGGAGAGGTCTGATATCTACTACATGTTAGCCAATACAGGCTCCTCATATGAATCACTGACACAGGTCTGGGAAGAGGATATTGGGGATAAATTCAGTGAAGAGAACTGGGATATGATCTGTGAAAAGATTAACCCTAAATACATGTTTTTTGGAGCTGTGACAAGATCCAATCCTTCCGGAAAGGCATCTACTCACACATTCAGAAGATGTCTGACTGGACCATTGACCTTACTTTGAATCTATACCCATTGTATCATGACAACAATGTAGCATTTGATGACTTCTCAATACCGCCATATAGCTTCCAAAGAAATGTATCTAGGGAATCTAAATACCTTATTCGGAAAAGCACAAACTATGCGTTTCACCCAAATATTTTTTTTTCCTTCTGAATTTTTTCAATATTATTCAGATGTTTTAATAACATGCCTATACTTGCAGAGAAAACACTGACCTGTATATAAATTGACTGGTTTCTCTCATTGAACTCAGAAGAAAAGGAGGAGGAGTTGTTCATAGCACAAGGTGATTCATAATGAAGGTGTTTATAATTGACTGTTTGGTTTCCCCCAGTGTTCATGCAGGTCTTACTAGAATATAGACTATGTTAATTTATGGCTGTGCTTTAAAAAAAAATCAGGTTGCCTCTAGGTTGCAATTTTTATACCTCATTATTATTGATGTAATTGTAAAACCAAGACTTTAATGCTTTGACACCTCAACAATAGCAATGGCAACGATTTCAAGGGTTACAAAACTAAAAATGTGGTTGTCTAAACCACTCCCACTTCCAGTTTAAGCCCCACCGACTTGTGGATTTATACAAATACAAATGCGAATACCAATAATTTGGTTGGTAAACAAATATAGATGTGAATACAAATAGTAGCATCTCTGAACACTCCTGATGTTCCATCTGTGAGGATTTGGTTAAAACAAGCCTCCAATCTTTTACCCCTGGAGAGGCTGCAGAGATCTGAGAAATTTTGGAAGACACGGTCCCCTCTATGGTCTAGAAAGTCAGTCTGTGTACCTGGAACTTTGTATGTGAAACCGCATTATTATTATCATGCCCTTTTTTGTTGGTTGTTTGTTGGTTTATTTATTTCTTCCCGTTTGGTTTTGTCTTTCTCCTTTTCTGATTTTTTTTCTTATGTATGTATATTCACAAGTCTGTTTGTTGTTCATCCTAAAATGCAATAAACATATAATAAAAAAACAACAACTATCCTTTACAAAAACCAAACACCATCTATCAAACACAGAGCTTTTCCCCCAAAAAACTCTGAGCAGTCACCCTTAGCAGAGTTGCTCTGGCAAAAGTTAGCCATCATCCAGTCTGGGTTTGGTATCCATTAATCTTAGAGTAATTCACAAAAACTTAGCTGCAAATAAACTGCTAACTGTGAGTGGCAGAGCTGAAATGTCTCCCATGAATGGATTTAACTGGAGTGAGGGTAGCCAGGCAGCTCCTATTGCAGGAATCCCTGTGCCTCTATTTGCTGCATGATTAGCTTCTAAGTATATCTTGACATCAGTCAGCTCCAATAGGCTGTTTGCAACAATCTCCACGGTGACGGCGGAACTGACAGCGGGTTCCGACAGACCCAACTCTAACCCCATGCTGCCTGTGGACAAACGCCAATGCACAGATTGTCCTCATGACACTGTGACAATGACACACACACACACACACACACCAACTGCACCATGATCCTATGATGTGGCCAAGGAGCCATTTTGAAAGCAATTCATAATCTGCTCACCCAAACCATAATGGAATAAATATTTGCTCACAAAATATCCCTTGTCAGAAGATTTATTTGTGGCTCTACCGCTCAGTGTTGTAAAACAGCAACGGTCAATATCCTATAAACAAAATAATGCAGTAAGATAAACAGGCCCATAAAGATATTGAACAGTTATCAAGTTTTACATCTATCCTGCTAAATCGAGGCAATAAAGCTCTGTGGCACGGAGGGATCAGGCAGCCGGCGGTTTGTACTCAGACAGCGGTGCCATTTGTCAGCGGGGCAGAGGTAATGACTGTGTCCATACATGCAACCTCAGGCTGGGCTTTGGTAATCTCACCACACCAGAGCATGGCATTGCCAGCACAGCCAGTGGAGGGTGGGAGCGAAGGAGGGAGAAATGGACAGCTTTCCCTCCCTCTCTCTGTCACTCTCTCCCCCTCTCTTCCTGCCCATCTGTGTCTCTCACTCTCACTCAAACTCCCCTTTTGTGAAGGCTGCGTTTCATCATTCTGCTCTCACACAACCTGTGACTCTCGGTCTCTTTCTCTCTCGTTCTCCGCCCCTCTGTGTGTTTCGGCCCCTTTGGAGTGAGACAGTGAGTTTCATCTCCCTGCGTGTCTCTCCCTCCCTCCCTGTCATCTGTCTGCATGCAGACACTCCCACACAGATGATCAGCAGACACATCCTGCCCAGAGAGGTCCTAGGGCTGCCAGTTTCCCTAAGCCAAGACAATCTGCCCTCAGTCATTCACACGCACGCCAGCCAACTTTCCTCTCCTCCCTGTCCTTCGTCTGTCTCTCTCTCTTCTCCTTTATCTTCTCCCCCGTTTCTCATTCTCCTCCTATTCACTCTCCCCTAAGCTCACACTTTCTTCCTCCCCTCCTCACCAAAGCCAGCCTCCCAGCTCTTTCCCCCCTTCCTTTTCTTCACCATTTTCCAGCTAGTTATCCTAAAAGGAGCCGGTCCCTGTCAACCTCAGATAGTATTTAGCTAGTTCAGACTTCTGTTTACTGTATTTTGCAGCGGCTTTCTTGCTCGGGGTCTTCTAAACAAGAATCTCCTCTTCTCAAACACTTTCCCCACCGTGTCAGAATTGCCTACACTGCTGAACTCGCCTTGGTGTTACATGGTAGCAAGGTAGGCTTTCATAATCCTTTATCTAACACGACCTTCCACCGTCTCCTTCTTTCCGCCCACTTCTCTCTCTCCCAGTCGATTCGCTCACCCTCCGTCTCTCCCCCTCGCTCCTTGCCAGTCCCCTGGGCCGCTTGGGGCTCTGCGCTGGGCCTGAGCTCTTGCATGGCTGCCCCGCCAGAGTGTATTTTAAGACACCCAGCATGTTTCTCCACGGGTATAGAGGCTAGGTATGACTCACAAATCAGATATTTGACCAGGAGAGCCACACAGTAGAGTAGAGCCGAGGCGTGGGAGGAAAGTGTGGATAGCTCACAAAGGGAACCTGACCGACCTCCATCTTTCCATCTGGTAAACAGACTGCTATTCCAAACCTATTGGTGTTTCAAAGAAATAAACGTGTCCCAACAACAGCAAGCTCTGAAAGCATCACCGGAGAAGATGCTGCATTGAGGAGAGGCTGTAGTGTAAAGCTCAATATCTATCACGATGCAGTGTAAAGGCGCAGCAGCGCTGTAACAAATACATGTCACAAATGGAGCCTACTGACTTAGGGATCTTGCCTTTCAAACTGCCGTGACAGTCGGGCCTGTCTCTGCTGTCACTCTCAAGAGTTATTTTGTACAGATACAGTATCACTTCAAGTCATTCTGCAAAGCCTCTTTTGACTTAGGCTTCACACAAAGCGAGGCCCTGCAGAGAACAATGCAGTTCAGCAGAGCAGCCTTGATCATGGTGGCTGTGCTGTGTGCTCTCTCCAGGTGCGACGGAGACTCGACTCACAGTAAGAATAAAACATAGCCTGCAGGTTTATGACTAAGTGTTATCAAATGTATTCCTTTATATCCACAGGGTATCACATTACAGATAGTTCTATTGATTTTTCCTGACTACAGACTGCAAAGTGTACTGGACGCAGCTTTCTTTTCTCTGCAGTGTTCTTTATAGCCCGACTGATAACTTCATTTTTTCTCTGAATAATATGAAATATTGATTAAAAAAAAATAAATACTGAACCTCTCTGCATGCCATTATAACTTAGGTGAGAGAAAAACAATACAATTCTTGCATGAGAGAAAACAAAATAAAAACACTTATCGGATACATATGAATGTGTTTCTGTTTGTGTTGTGGGTGCGTTTGTGTGCACGTGTGTGTGTGTGTGTGTGTCTGTGTGCGACATCCTACATCTCGCAGAGGCTGGGCGACACAGCGTAACGCTTGCTCTGCCTCATTGTGCTGCCCGGTCTTTGTCTGGCCCTGACAGATTATTTGCCAAGGAGCAGGCATAGGTGCATGTTGTACCCACCTGCACCTGAAGCGTGGAGGGCTTGACACATTCATTGTCTGTCTCCAGTCCTGCACCTGCAACACCCTGACCTGCATCCCAATGATTCTCTCTCTACTACCCCCCCATCTCTCTCTCTCTCTCTCTTCAGAGTCGACAGAGCACCATCACCAGGCCCATTTCTCCCCTAATAGCCCAGACAAAAGCGGGCGAGCCTCCCCGATCTTATCTCTCCCCTCCGTCTGCTCCTCACAGAGCATTCTTTAGCAGGGCCATGTAATTATGTCCTGATCGCAGCACTGGCAAATATCACAGATACCCTATTCCTTCTGTTGGTGCCTCTGAGCCCCTTGCTTGCTACCACGCACTTCAGATGTATGTATCAGAATAGAACTGAGCGGTTTAATAGGCACTTATCAGCTCGCCTGGCTGTGCCTGCAGTGTTGCCTTGAACCTCACCCAGAGTCGGGAAGATTACACTTATCTTATCAGTGACACCTGCAAATTATTCACAACTCCCCTCCCCAAATCCACTGGCAACCCCTATGGATCTGCCTGTCAGACAAGTCGAAAAAGTATGCACAAGAATATGCTGTTGACTACACATTCCTTCAAAAGTTCCACCACCATATTTGAATTGCAAAAACTGATATGATGTCTACTTTCTTGGGTTGACAGTCGGGTATATACTGTGCGGTGGCTGTGATGATCTTCATGGGGGGTGTGGAGAGATAAATGTTCCCAGTAATTTACACAGAGCTGATACTCGTTTTACTTTTACGCTTTTTTTTTTTAGTTTACAAAGTTGACATCCTAACTGCTGCATTCTGAATGAGTTGGACACCTGAGATTGACTTTTAACTCTCTGAAGTTCTCACAGGTTCTCAGGAACAAAATGCCTGAGGAAATATGATTAAGATACAAACTATGATTAAGATACAAACATGCATTTAACTGATAACTTCTTTTTGCTCTCATTATGCTGTAGTAGTATTGTAAATGAAGTTGGCAGTCCAGTATGGTTTTTGAATTTTGCTGAGAAGACCTTGATGAGCTAAGGGCATTAATGAAGTCAGCCACACAAATCTTCCCTATCTTTCTTTCATTCACAGCACAAATGTGTTACACTATTATTATCATTATTATTACAAACATTCAGGAAACAGTATTATAGTGCTATGTGCGTTCAAGCAGTGAGGATAGAGAGAAAGGTTGCTACTGTAGCATCCAATGACCCTGAGTAAAGCTAATAAAAGTCTCTGGCCGCTTTGTTATCTTCCCTGTGACACTTCACACAGATGAGAATGATCCTGTGTCCAGTCAGCCTGGCCGCCCATGGCCTCTCCATTCTGCTGTGCGCTGCTGGTGTAGTACATCACCGATGCATCTGACCTGCTACTCCTGTCACACTGGCTCTGCCTCACAGCCAGCACAATGGACAATTGTCCAAGAATGCAAGAAGCTTTTTTCCAGCCCCTTTTACTGAATAACCTGCCAACTCAGGAAGAACTGGACACAGTCTTCTGGTTAGAGTTGTACACGTACTCCGAGATCATGATTCATCGGAGCAAGTGTCTCGACTAATGGACCGAAATGATTTATGTGGAATGTGTTTTTGTGACACGCACATTTCACATAGCTTCCACTGGTAGTGAGATAACCGTTAGGAGGTTGCACACTGACATGTATTTCAGAGCCAGAACCAGAGATGCGCAACAAACGCCAGATCAGACAATTACCCTCGGAGAAGTTAACCAACCGAAACAGGAATGGGCTCAGTCCAATACAATGGAACTGTCACACACCTATATTGAAGGGGCATCTTTATTTACTACCACAGCAGAAACAGGCGTCTTCTCAAACCAGCATGTGTGGATCTCAAGTCTGCTAATTACAGAATCTGTCTAATTAACTGAAATCCCCAAATTCCTCACAAATAAAAACAGTAGAACCTACAGTGCCTGAACCTGACTTTCAAACTGGTCGGTTCATTGATCATCCAAAATGAACAACATGTGTTGTGATGGAATTAACGGTGCAATACTGGAAGATTATTATGTGAGCCAGGCAATTACTAAGTATTTAATATGCAAATTATGTTGAAGAGACATTTTATATGTACACCCATGTTTCATATTTTGAAGATGCTCTAGCTTTTGATTTCAAAGTTATAACAGTCATCCAAAATGTTAATGTAAATGATGAAAGGGTTCAAATAAGGAAACTTTACTATAGTGATAATATAGAATCTACATGTATTAACTAAACGTCATGAATCACTGAAGCGCTAAACTTACTCCAGTCTGTACAGAAAACTGCATAAAGGGCTTGTAGTGAACTAGTTTATGGGAATGCAGGCTGTGCCAAGCCATGTTAGGCTGTGAACATTCAAGTGATTCCATTTAAATCATTTGTGTTTGCTTATTTCTTTCATTTATTGTTCATGATCTACAAGTATTTTCTGGTGTCACATTAGAAAACACAACCTCTGGGCAAATGTTCCTCCAAATAAAGAAGCTGTAATGTGCTTCTAACAGCGCACACAAACCGGAAAACTCAGCTCTCATATCCTGCTCGCACAGTGAGACTACAGAAATATTGGCACCCCGACAAAACACACACACACACACACACACAGACACACACAGGCACACACATACACAGGTACCAACAGCTGCAGTGAAGATGCTAAATTGAAATGATGAAGATTATGTATGATGGGGATGTTACAATAGCAAGAATGATCTTGAAACAAAAAATTAATCAGCCCTCCTAAATATTCTATACATTTTAGAATTGCATTCACTGGCTAAGGAAAATGAGAAAGACGTTTCATTGGGTGATGCAACATTCCGATGTTTTCGTTTCCCCACAAGTGAGTAGATTTACTGGCACCTGTCACATTTGATTGGCCTTCGACCCCCAGGTAAAGAGAACAAGACAACTGCGGACATAATCCATTGATAAATTACAGGCTATTGATCCTGGTAGCCTCATTCAGGTCAACGCATGAGTGCACCAACACAGATAAGGCTGTTAAAAAACACTACATTTTGTCATCGATAAGTGCCATCCAGTAGTCAATTGCAGTTTAAGCAACCCCATTTGAAAGGGAATAGCTTTCCTAATTTGCAAAATGTCAATTGTGATTGAGTTCTTCCCCTAATCAATGTAACTGTCACACGCAAGCTTTTGAGAGAGCTCTTGAAATCCCACAGGATTTGCATCTGAAAACAGTAATCCTGTCAACTGATTTCTTATGTATGCTCTTGCTGCTGCGGCACAGTGTACTTTTCAAGCTCAAAAGAACAGAGACAAGCAGACACAGACACACTCGCACACCACTCACACACCACTGCAAAGCTTGGGCAGAAGGAGAAACACACTCTCTAGCCATCATTTCAAGAGGAATACAGCCAAAAGCAAATTTAAGCTAATCAAATTCCAAAGCTGTAATCTCATCAGTTTTCACATGTAAAATCAACAGGTCTTTTAGCATAACTACCTGGGGTTGGTGGTACTGTAATAACTCAGTAAAAAGGCTTGCCTTGTGTAGTTTGATATTATGCTTATATATTACTATCTATTGGTGGCAACGATTCTGACATAGCCTCAGGGCCTGCTGTAATAACGCAAATGAAGGACAAGGAATGAATCCCAATGACAGTTTATTATGTATACTGTGAGTGGGCACACTGGGCCCTTACCGCTCCCTGACATCTCTAAGACGCACAAACACACACACACACACACCCACAAATGCAGAGACACACACATAAGACACATAAGCATATACACGCATGAGCATACACAGATGTTGAAGTTAGCATTAAAGTTCATATTTTATTTTGTTGCTTTAAAGCTCTACTTACAGCATATCAATAATATACTACACCAGTGGGTGACTGCGTCTTGTTTTTCCTCGAATGCAGCTCAAGCTGGGTGTGTGTTAGCTATCCACCCATGGCTTTGCTGCTCTTCAGTGGCTTGCCTATCTGCATTAGAGTCCTCTCATGGACATTCAGTCTAAACAGCCCCACCAGCCTCCAGGGACAGCAAGCCATCCATGTGAGCAGTGCGCTTTCCTCTTAGTTAGGAATCCAGCAAACTGCAAAAAGTGTCTGGTGTTTATATACATACGGTATATGCATGTTTTTATGTGTGTGGGTGCAGGTGTTTGTCCTGCATGTGTGCATATGTGCGTGTGTGTGTGGCGTGCATGTAAGCTGGAGGATCGGGAAAACTGAAAATGGAGGTATCCATGTGTGCAACTTGACTCTAAAGCTCTTTTTTTCCCTTCTTTTTTTGCCCCCTCTGCTCTTCAATTGCAACGTCTTTCATGCGTTGAGAAGGAATTCTCCCTGACAAGTAGTTCCACAGGATTAGCCTATGTGGAAGATGATTTCTGAGGTGCCATGTATAAAAGAGAGGCAGATGTGGGGGGTGGGGGGTGGGGGGTGGGGGGTGAGGAGAGGATGAGCCAGGAGCTTCCAGAAGATTCAAAAAGAAAAACACAGAGCCAGAGCCAGAGAGGAACCACTAAACATGCGTCTCCTTCCATGTGGCAGACACTTTTTTGTGATCCAAAAAGTCAGCTGTTTGTTTCACACACACCAAAGGCAGCCTTTAAATTCATTTAATGAATTTACCAGAATGTCAAACGGTGTTTTGAGAAGAGGGGAGTTTGCCTAGGCAAAACAGATTATACTTAAAAGGCTAATTTTGATTGATCTAAAAAGACATTATGCCCAGATGATGTTTTCTGTGGTAAAAACTGACTTCAATTTAGTGATACAGCGCCGTGCTCTTATGCAGTGAAAGTGAAGTCTACTTTGCTTGTGTGACTCAGGCTCCGTCCTGAATTTTGCAGTGATGTTGAAACGATCTACAATGAAGCCTATGATAATGACTTCCAGCCCAGATTGGTTCATTCCCTGGTGGAGCAACAGGGACATTTTTCCTTCTGGAGGGATGAGTGAGAGGCCTACCACTAGCCAGCAGAGACCTCCTCATGCTTCTCCACTCATCCCCATAAGAGGATTGGACATAATGGGGTTTCCTCTTCTCTAGCTCCTTCTGCTCACCACATAAAACTGCACAAAACTTCCAACCAAGTCTACGAGCGCTATCCCTGTCACATTTTACGGTCAAACTGACAATGAGGCTAGAAGAAAAGGCTGGTGTGACCTCAATGTGAGCTGAGTTAAGCTTTCAAGCAGGTGCCCTCTTCCCCCCCAACGTAGTAGGAGAAAATGGGGGCAATGACCCGACTGGGAGAGTCAACAGTGCCTCCCGCCATCATCCCAGAACCCCCACCACCACCACACACACACACACTGCACAGCCCCTTCCCCCTATCCATCTATAAATGAGGGATGGCACCTTATTAAATCATTGAATCTACTGTATATTTACCAGCTACAAGTAGATTCATGGTACAGAAACAAAACAGAACACACATGAGGACAAATGAGTTATGAAGTAAGAATGCACAGGGTGTGTTTTCATTGAGAAACATTTATTCATATATAGCACCCTATTATGTAACTGAATAATGAAGTGCACCTTCCCCCGGCCATGTGGGAATAGCCCAGACCTCAAACCAGGCGTACGTGGTTTCTCATTCTCCCTGTGGCAGGCGTCTGACCTAATGACCTCATGTCACGGGCAATGACAACTGGTTTGACATGGGAATATTTTATTCATTGTATTAATATTGCATCAGTCACCCACACTGCATTGTGTACTGTGTCTGTGCGTGTGCAAATACATACAGTGCCTGCTCCGCTGAACAACAGTACAACAGTACAACAGTGCTTGTTCACAATATTCTTTCCCAAAAAAGGCCAAAAAGGGTGCAAATTTGTTAAATCATACATTTGCCACGTTTTTGTGTCCTAACAGGGCGTGATTTTCATTTTAATTATTGCCTCTGCGGGTATGAATACAGTTCCTCTCCACTAATTTGACACATTTCTCTAAGCTAACACAGCCATCGAAGCAGACTCCCATTTTGCAAAATTAAGTGCTGTTTTCTTTTCAGTTAACATTTTTATAGAAATCAAATACTGACATAAAAGCTACACACGTCATCTATTGACTAGACCAGTGGTTCTCAATCCTGGTCCTCAGCACGCAGAGTACTCCTGGTTTTTGTATCCTACCAGGTAGTTAATTGCAATCACTTTGCATCCCAGGTCTAAATCTGGTCTGAAAACCAGCAGGATTCTGAGTCCATGAGCACCAGGACTCATAACCACTGCACTAGGTAATATATTCAGCTATGTCCACACAGGAATACTAAAAAATATGTTTAACAGAAAGTTCCACCATCCTTTCTGTGTATAATGATTTTATCTGATTTTATCCATAATTTGTTGATGAAATGCTTTCCTTTACAGTGAGCAAAATGTCTATTCCTCACAATTTTGAAATACTTTAATATCTAATATTTTGCAGGTTCACATGTAATAGGTCTTTTTTCATTTTTGTCGATATGTGATGCAGTAAGGAGGCAGAAGTGAAGAGTTTAATTCCAAAATGAAAAATCCACCATTTGAAAACATTGACACCTCCTCTAACAAAATGATGTCTGGTATTAAAGTCCATTATGTGTAACTACTGAAGTTTGGAGTCATCTGAAGACATTTACTTACAAAATAATTATGTTTCTGAGGATACAATGATCTGTGATTTTGAAATATTGATTGATGAACTTCAGGAAGCAAAACTGGTTCCACAATGGTTGTATGGTGTTTTGGACTGAAAGTATTGATGAACATGATGAATCACAATTTGCTTCAAAAGAAACCACAAACATGTTTACTCTTGTAACCAATAACTCTATTCATCATCACCCCATTCATTTCTGTCAGACAAGAGTACACATGGCATATGCAGTTTTGTGATTTGTGTGACAACAATGAAAAGGTATTATTAGACTATTAGTTAAAGGTATTATCAGTTTAGCAAAATTATAAAGAGTTTAGACAACTGTGTGAACTATTTTGTGAGCATGGACCTTTAGAGAGTTTTGTGTACAGCATTCTGATAAATGATACATGTAGTTTTGAATTTTGCATGAAAACAATGAAAATGTAGAGTTTGTTTTGCAAAATGATCAAGGGTTAAATGGCTGTGTT
This sequence comes from Centroberyx affinis, assembly GCF_046629955.1. Taxonomy (NCBI): domain Eukaryota; kingdom Metazoa; phylum Chordata; class Actinopteri; order Beryciformes; family Berycidae; genus Centroberyx; species Centroberyx affinis. The sequence continues at coordinate 432,985 of NW_027279222.1, forward strand.
AACTCTTTTGAGAGCATGGACTTTGGAGTTTGGAGAAATGATGTCATTTTTATTCATGTTTTCCTTATCTTGTTATAACAAAATGTTCTGAGTGAGGTCTCTGTGTCATACTCAGAATAAAAGCCAATTAGCAAGGCGAGCTATGCAGAGAAAATACAAGAGCCAAAACCATTGGCACGAAACAAGAAATATCCACAGGAGGTTTATTTTTCATACCCTCAGGAAGGGTAATGGGAACTCTGTGTGTTTGTGTGTGTGTGTGTGTGTGTATGTGTGTGTGTGCGTCTGCTCATATATACTTGACATATATACTATATAAACCGGAGGGCTAAATAAGGTGCTAGAGATGTGACTAATTGACCTGCGCTGTCACACGCATGAATGTACAAATGGCAAATGTGTTTAGAAGAAGCAGACATATTTAACCTATGACATTTGGTGCCAGTTTCAGTGCCTGTTATGTAACACATAGCCTTCATATTCCTCGGGTGCCTGTCTTTACCACTGTCAGCCGAATAGATCACACTGCAAGGCTTCAATCTCGCTCAAATCAATCAAAGTGATGATTCTCTGGAAAAAAGAGGAGATAAAAAGCAAGCTGGGCCTGTCTAGTGTGAGAGCAGAGGACATCAATGCCTCAGTTAGACAGGTAGTCTGAAGGGGCCGTGTCCCCAGACAGAAGGACAAGACAGAGTTCACCTGCATTCAATACAAAGTTTTGCCTCAGTCTTTGGGAAAAGAGAAGTGGCAGAGTATAGCGGGCTGCATTCCCTGATGTAAATGTCATCTGGATAAAAATCAATTTCATGATTCATTCAAGAGGCCAGGAGTTACAAATGGACAATGTTGCCCAGGCTTTTCAACTGCAATGCCCTCTTCCCCAAGAACGACTGTGTGCTCACAAGCAGGGCAAGTATAAGATGATTTCTCAAAGGTGCACAATGACATCGCTCTTGGTAATAATTCAAAAAGTTTGGCTGATTGTTTTTTTTTTCCTCCTGTGGCATTGTTGCTTCTCATTTCCAACACAGCGTGAAAAGCAGTGAAATAAAAACATCTTAGGAGCAAATCGCCCTCACCATGGCAACAGTATTGATCAACACTCCTGGGTCCTCAGAAAAATCTATCCCTCATGTCAATTTCCCAGCATTAACAGTTCAGCAGCCACTCATGTCCTGAATAGACAGCCATGATATTTAGGGTCTGGCAATAAAATCTACAATCACTATTTAGCTTCCCTGATGATTCATTTATCACAGGGGTGAGACACAAATGACCTGATGATATGCACCGAACAAGCCCACAAGTAGGCCAGAAGGACAGTCAAGGTTGATGTCTTTGTCCAAAAAACTTGAACTATAAAAAAAGAGATTCAACTTGAAAGCCCATTTGATTGCTTAGTAATAAAGCGTATCCTGATAATCAAATAAAGTGTGAACTGTCTTAGATAGGGAAATTTAATATGCTGTACAGAACCCATTTGATGCCTCTTTCCCTTTCATTTTGGAGAAAAAAACTGCATTGCTTTTTCAATCATGTCTGAACAGGTGTTCTCACCAGGCTTTCGACAAAATTAATTTGATACTTGATGGATTGGACTTGAAAACAATTTCAGAAACGTGTAATTGCTACCACATACTAATCAGATGCTGTAAGACTAATGGGTGTAAATGGGCTAAGAGCTCTATAAGCTCTGGTACGTATTGATTATTACTCGGCCTCATATCTAATTCATCACCATTACTATCGATACCGTCATCACCATCGGTACAACAACAAAAAAAAGCTAGGTGACCATATCATCTGAATATTTGAAAAGGTTGAGAGGGAGACTGGGAAATGTATCTTCCTTCAGGTGCGTAGGTTTGACTGTGATGATCAGCATTGCTCATTACAGCTATAAAGGCAGCACATTGGGGAAATGAGCATAAATAACCGGCTGTGCAAATGCAGGACGGAGCCGTGTGACAAGTGCTGTCAATCCACCGTTTCCCCGAGCTTGATTACGCCGCCAGAGCTCCTGTGCCACAGCGCACATGGACGACACCCACACTCCCACAGCTTGACACTTACAGACATGCTGATGCACCTGGGGCGAAGAGGAAAGGAGAGAGGGAATTAGGGAATCAGCTCTCTCCTCCCCTCCCACCCCTCTGACTTTTACAAATGCATATATCTTGATGTCAGACAGCTCGCCTAAAAAAAGAAACTTCACATTCTGAAACAAATAACTGGTGCAGGGAGGAGGGGTTCAACGCGTGGCTGGAAGGTTTTGCCAACTTGGAATATTAAAAATTGCATTTGTTACGCAAAGAGTGAATAGTAACCAAAGCCAAGCTCAGGGTTGCAGTGGGGACCATCAGTCTAATTGTCCAGCCAACGGAGCCGCAAAACCCCAGAGGATGGCTGGAGTGGTCTGCTAAGGATTGGATCTGCTGTGAAAAGAAAGAGGGTTGTGTGTGTGTGTGTGTCTGTGTGTGTATGTGTGTGTAAGTAAGGAAATGGTGGGGGCTAAAAGCATGTTAAGTACTTTGATGGCCTTATAGTCTCAGTTAAACAGCTACTTAGGGCCAAGGACACGGTTTGTCTAATTGATCTGGAAAAACACACAAAATGTCATTGACTGGGAGTTACAATCTGTAACCACAAATCATTAGAAGCAACACTGTATTTTTGATGATTCTCCTTGGCTTCAACAACACTGCCTTCAGACGCGGAAAGCTTTTTAGATGTCTGCACACATGCAAAAGCATCCACATGGTATATCAAGTAATTAGATATTTTGCTATGAAGATGTGTTTTAAATAATTAATCTGCTGTATTGGTGCTCTGCTGGGTTTCTCCTTCCACTGCAGCACCAGCAGTGGGCCAACACTATCCATGGACTGCCGGCTCTCAACGAACAGGAGTGGTGATGTTCACTTAAACCCTACTGTAAAAGGCAAACTCATTTTGAAATTAGTGGTGCAAATTCCTTTCATTAACTTGCAGCCACCAAACTCAATTAGAGCGGCAAAGCGAGTTTAAATTTGGCTCATTTGGAAGAGCTCCCCTGTAGATAAAAGAAAGCCAAGTCAGCTTGTATGTCAAGGCCTCAGATTCACAATCCATAAAAATGCTTGCAGTCCTGCAGTACAAGAGACTCATATAATCATGTGCAATCACATTAGGCAGGCCTGCTATTCTTACAAAAGGGGGTTGTTGTGCTTGGGTGTGATTGTGTCAGCCTGTCAATGCCCACTCATCCAGGCTGTAGACTCCAGAGAGTGAGACTGAAACAGACGGGAGCTGTTCTTTCAGCACCGCCGGGGACGCGCAACAGCCCACTCAGCTGTCTCAGCCTGGGAGGAGAGCAGGGTGAACCCATCCAAACTCAGTTCATCTACCTTTTAATTTGCAGAACTGAGCCCACCCACCCTTTTAGGCAGACATGCATCTTTATGGCATTAAGACATAATATCAATCTGATGTATAAGGATAAGGATAGGGTCTTTTATGGGAAAAAGAATAAATTAAAGCTTTTCTGAAAAATAATAGATTTTAGTTTATAGCCTAATGGTTTGTCGTTTGCCTTATGATGATACCCGACAGGCAGTAAACGTTTATCCACCTGTTCTGTTTACCACTACATCACTGCTCTCATCTGCCTCTCACTCTCCTTCCTGGGACTGGGTGGGTATAGAAATGAAAAGGCGAATCGCTTATACTCTTCACTGAATAGGGGATCATTACCAGAAGGGCCGAGTGTGCTACATATGCTACATTACAGCCCTATTTATCAATCAAAGGTAGGACCGCTATTTTAACGCCACAAAACTATTGCACACACTCAGACACTTGCCTGAAAGAGGCGTAGGATGTTGGCAACCATAATCGATACTGAACTCGCCGAGGCTCCGATGACTCCCACCACTTTCTCGGGCTTGACAAACACCGGTGGCTCCCCATTAGTGCACCTCACGTCTGAGGTGTCCTTGGTTATTAGGGCTTGAACAAAAGTTAAAGACTGCTCCAGCGCATATGTATCCCTCGAACAAGTGTCCAGCACCCGGGCGCCTAAGGTGATGTTGGGCAGGAGTTGTTCGTCCTGGTTAATTTGGTCCAAAGCATACATCATGGCCTCGAGCCGGTGGATCCCGTTCTCCTTCTTGATGTCCCCGCACGGCGTGCCGTCGGTCCCTCTGGCGTGCACCGGGAAGAGTCCACCCAGGGTCAAGTGCCCCTCAATCCGTATTGAATGGGGTGCATAGGTCTCCTGAGGCAGCGCGAAATCTACTACAGTCCTCATGAACCAAAACACTCTCCACATAGAGCCGGGGCTCAGCTTCACACACAGGCTGCCACGAGCCATGATTAACTTTTAGGGAGGAACGCGTCAGCCGATGATAGGATCCGAAAGGCGAAGAAGTTTGTTAAATCGAACCCATTTCTTGTCACCAGGGAGGAGATTCAACAAGCCGGGCTGGAAAACCAAGACGCATTAGATGGCTCAGACAAACTGCGCCCATCGCTTTGCTGCCAGGAGTGAGCGGTGCAGCTTGTTGAATAGAAAAGCCCCTGACGGTAATTCAGTTCCCTCGGAAAAGGAGGCGACATCCATTTGTCAGAAAACATCAACAAAATAAGATGTTTACACACGAGAACAGCCGCTGCAAATGGATTGGCCTAATTGTGTCCATTTACGCTATCCAAAGCGCGAGCAGCAACACAATGAAGCTACTGTTAAGTACTGACATATCTTCTCAACCAATTCAACCAATTCTACACAATTATATTTAGTACATAGCAGGCATTATCTCTCAAAATGAATACTTAAATGTTAGCACCGGCAGAAGTGGGTGACATTCTTCTTGCTCAGACCAACTCCATGGGAGCGCAGTGATGGTTCAGTCGGCTGTGGTGTCTCGGTCTCCCAGGGGTCCGTATCATCTCCACAGTCTCCAAAAAAACACGAGACTTAGAGGCTTGGATGTGCGTTCATAGAGCGGAGAATTAAGAAAAATCCAACTAATTAAAGCGCCGCTCGCTCTGTCTCCGCAACCGGTCGCGTTTCACAAAATGAATGAGTCACAGCGAGGGATTCACTGTGCGCGCGGAGTTTTCAGCCCCCTTTCCTTGCGAGACGTCATTCAGCTGACTGAAAAAAAAAAATGTAGGATGACTTCATGACAAGATTTCCAGGGAGTTTTCTGAATATCCTCAGAGATCACTTCAATCAAAACGCGAGCAGGTAAACAAGAGACAGTTGAGTTGCTATGTAGATTATTCCCTCAAATAGTGAACCTCAACATCTCTCTCTCTCTCTTCTCCCTACCTCCCTCCCTGCCGCCCCCCCCCCTCTTTCTCTCTCTCTCTCTCTCTCTCTCACACACACACACACACACACACACACACACCGTCTGACAGTGTCTCTTCTTTTCATTTTGATGTTATGATGGCAGACATGAAACAAATATAAGATCTCCAGCATTATGAAAACATAGCAGTGCTCCAGCATCCACTAAAAGTGTCTTTCCTGAAATAGTTTTTGGTTCATTACTAATGCACCTTTAAAGAGGAGGAGGAGAGAGAGAGAGAGAGAGTGTGTGTACGTGTGTGTGTATGTGTAAGAGAAAGAGGGGAGCAGACACATTTGGACGGGTCCAGGCTGGTCTCCCAGGCAACCCCTCTTCAGAAGACACTCCTGATTCTTCCTGTGCACCCCCCGCCTCACACACACACACACGCACACACACACACACACACACACACCGCTGGTGAGAAATAACTACACCTTCAGGAGCAAGCAGCCCCACACCATCCTAACAACACACCATCATCACCAAACTATTTAATTGTACAGATGGTGCTTTTACAAACAAGTAGATTATGATAATTTGGTTTTGCGGGCATGTATTAAAAGTAACCAGGGACTCAGTTGGCTATTACTGAAATTAATTTACAAATAAGGCAGGCTCTGTGTGTAGTCCAAGGTAAATCACACCTCATGTTCAATAAATTCAATTTGTTGACACTTACGGCTACTAATATCTACAGTATTCATTCAGTGGGTTACAGTGTCAGGACAGGTGCCCACTAAGTGCTCTATAAATACATTATTAATGTATAAGCCTTCAATTTTAAATAACCCTATAAACTGTCCACTTCAGAATCAGGCGCTACGCACTCAGTGACACCCAACAAGCTTTCACAAGATTACTGTTGTAAGTTAGATGGAAAATAGTAAATGGATTACAGAATAAATCAGCCAAGTTGCTTGATCATCGGAGTCACAAACATCAGTGGCTTCTGAGAGATGCTTTATCGTAAAAATGATTATGTGGCATAGAATTGCATTTTGTGAACATGCACGTTCTATTTTGGTTCTGTTCAATTAAAAGATTAGAAAGGGCTATGTAGCTCTAATTGAAACATGCCCTATTGACATTACAGGCATGGGTGGACAAATTTCTAATTAATTAACTTGAATAGAGATTAATTCAAGCCTAATCCTGCCATGTACTGTATTTATCTCCGTTAGCAGTGCTGATTGCAGAAATACCGTTCAATAGATAAATCATGCATGTCCGACTCCGAGCAGAATAACACGGTTTTGCGGCTCATGCTACATCATAACTGCACATACATTGGGTCGAAAATTCATGAAATGCACCAAAATACATTGAATGAAACTGTTTGCAAATGCATGATGTTTGAGCCCAGAGAGCAGAGTGTGTGTGTAGGAGCTGCTGGGAACAGACTGCTGAGGAGAGAAATGAGGGAAGTGAGCAAGGAGAGAGGCAGATGGCCTCCTCCACTATGAACACACTGAGACAGGCAGGCAGGCCTGGAAAAATGCAGCAACAGCCCCTACAAATGACACCCTGAGAGACTGGTGTCGCAATGCACGACACTAATTCCACTGCTTGGACTCTGCGGTGGGAGCCTGACTCCCACTTACACTGTCAACGGAAAGGTTACTTTTGAAAAATGGGGCCTGCACCGTGATTTAATTCACTGACTAACCCCAGGAAGAGGGGCCCTTCCCCTGGGGACGCTGTGCGATTTAGACTGAGATTACACTTCAGTTTGGATCCTCTCTCTTTCTCTCCTTTCACGCACACACAGACACACACTCACACGCGCACACGCATTTCATTTCAATTTCATCATGAAATGAAGAACCAAGGAAGCAACCAGGTGAAGTGTGAATGCATCTTGGAAAGAGGGCGTTCAATATAAACCTGACCAAACAAACACACACAGCCATGGCTTCCTTATCCCAGGGATATACTACATTTCAATGCATCCTACTCTATAAATTATGGCTTCCTAAGAGAGACCAGAGCTTTTGTTTCAGGCATTCAATAATATGTCTGCTTGAAAGCGTATGCAGTCTTCTTCAAGTCAATTACAGAGCTGGCACTGTGCGCTCCTTTGAAGAACGAGGAATCAAAGAACAATAAAAAGTCAACCTTCAGGACAAGAGGCAATAAGGTTTCCTTTTGGGCTGACACTGGGCACAATGGGGTCTGTCTGTCAAATTAATTAACCTGGAAACCTCTTTAATTCCCAGACACAAATGAAAGGGTCGAGGCGTCCACAGGAAAGAAATAACTGCGGCGCGGGAGGTAATTGCATGTCGAGGTGATTTGTTCTAAAGCACACAGACCACCAGCCTGTTTGGAGTCATGCATATTCTGAGCGGGGTGAGGTGTTAATGTTAGATCAATGTAGGGGCAATGTTAGATTAGCAACATGAAGGTCACTGAGCTGCAGGGCCCCATGTCTCATTTAGTACCATCTGTTTTAGAAGAATAAAATCAGGCTATTTACGCTTTTCTTCATCACTATGGGCAGAATCAGTGCCTATGAGGAAAGGAGAAATAACAGTATTGTAATTCTACAGGCGCTCTGTATGAGAAGACAAATTCTTAGCTGTACTGCTGTTTATACCGGAGCCAAAGCAGGTGCACTGCAGCTAGGACGATAGACTCTCTGCACTCTCAATTATGATTGTAATCCATCTGTCATACCTGCTCCCTTCTAATTATGTCTCTGTAAAGCTGCTGCTGTGTGCTCAGGGCCCATTCACACGCTGAAATGTGACAGATAGACAGATAATGCACAAGTGACCACGGGAATATGTGAGTACGGTAGCTTGGTAACTAGAGCTTTTTCTCCCTAGGCTACCGCTGTGGCCGCCTCAAGCCCTCGGGTTATATGACAAGCAAAAATGACTACACTTAAGATAGTTGAAGAGAAATTTGGCCTTTAAGCCAAGAAAAAGTAAGAGTAAGAAAAATGAAAGCTGAGGGAAAGCAAAACTATATGACTCCTGCTGTTTTTCTGCTTATTGATGTGGCAAGTACCTGCTCTTGATTAGGAGCATATCTGGTTGTGATAATGACTAGAGGTATTTCAGCTGGCAGCAACCAGACCCAAAGGTGCTGACCTCCCACCCACACAGTCCTGGAATCTTCCAGAGGCCCTATTAGTGGGTGACTGGACCTTTGTTATGATGGCTAACCCCACGGTCCACTGGACTTATATGATAAGTGGGTGCAGCTGTGGTTGCGGTGTTATGTAGCCAGGAGGATGTACCCACAAATTTGATCGTGATAGCAAAGACTTCTTGCTTTGTGTCTGTTAATTAGCTGACCGTCTCAGCAGCTCTGGATCAGCAAATTATTTTATCAGGAGCCTTTTCATGGAATATTGTGATTGAGATTTTCACAGCCTTTGTGAATGACTCATAACAATCCTTTGTGTATTTGTGTATGCGTGTGTGTGCACACAAACATGCCTAAGTATGCATATTTGTGAGGATGGAGATGCAGGTAGTACAGATTACCTTACAATATTGTTAATTATCTTCTGAAGAAAAACCTGCACCAGATAGACTACCAGTCAAAAGTTTTTCACATTTTAGAATAATAGTAAAGACATCAAAACTATATGAAATAACACAAATGGAATTACGCAGTGAGCAACAAAGTGTTTAACAAATCAAAACTATCTATTTTAGATTCTTTAAAGTAGCCGCCCTTTGCCTTGATGGAAAGGCAAAGGCTTTGGAAAGAAATTCATACATAGGCATCAACTTCACTATTTATATTTATCTAAGAAACTAATTTCAAGCATTTAAGCTCAAGATGTTAGATCAAAATGGCTTTAAGATAAAGAAAAACATAGTACATTCACAAACCTTTGACTGGTAGTGTATATTTGCTCTAATAAACTGTATTTCCATTGCATTCCATTAAATGTTTTGTTTTGAACTTCAGAATCCTAAATGCCTACAAGACAAAATCTGTACAGCCACATGTGACTTCCTAACCAGTGAGTCCAGCACAGGGCTCTACACCCTGCACTGCGATAGACATCAAGAAATTTCAGACAAGGACATTTATTATTCACAATACAGTGTGGGCAGCTGAACTGTTTCTCTCCCCTTGATCCTTCCACAAAATTGCTATGATTACCATTTTCACTCAACAATGGCAAGTGTTGGTTTTAAAATGATTGCATCCCCATGGCAAACACTGTCCAGCAGTATAGGCATTTTTATATAATACAGGCTATGGTTACAAATACAGATCGGCATTCAATATGTGGCATAAAAGAGAGCTACAGTACATTTCCAACCCCGACACCCAGAAGCCTTACCTTACCACCTTTCTTACCACTATATGGTTTAATTTGAGTGATTAAAAATAAGTGCAGTGCTGCCATGAACTGGGACTGAGACATTCAGGACACGAACAGAGGCAAGAGTGCTAAATGTCAGCATATGTAATAGCAATAATAGTAATAATGAGATGCTGCAGATGGACTGCAGATGGACATTAGCAATCTACAATAACATCAACCTTTTTAATGGGACTCCATTGAAGCCCACTATGGCAGACTTGCTTCCTAGTTCATATTCATTCCAAATTATGTTGTGGCAGCTGGTCACACACCACTACAGTTACTTACCATATGAGGAATTTGCTTAACGTGGGTCTCACACTAATAATACTCATTTTTATAAAATGACATCAGGGTAATATACAAATGTGCTAATTTTTTCCATTTTTCAGACAAACTTTATACTTTTATATAAAAAGTATATATTTATAAAATGTTGTTGTCAATGAAACTCTGTGAGTGGATTATGCCGGTGGTCTTCTTGAATTAACTGTGATGCTGTTTGTGTTGCAAAAAAACATATTTTCTTCATCTTACACTGCTCATTACCATATGGAGCTGGTAGCGAGGACTGTGGTTGAGGGCAGACCTATTTATTTCAGATAAGTGCCCCTGCAGCCTTTCACAGAGTAAAAACACACACACATACACACAATACACGTACAAACACACAGACACACACACGCCCACGCACAAATTTTGAACAAGGATTTGCTTAGGCTGACTTCTTGCTGCCGCGCAATTCATCATGCACATGAATTAATCTCCCTTACTCATTAGGTGGAAATTAACTCCGCACATAGCCATCGCATGAGGTGGAACAATAAATCACTACCTTTATGTATGAACGCCATGCACTTGAAGTGACACTTATGGGAGCTGCCTCATACACTGTACATTACCTCCTTTAGCTTGAGGCTGTACACAATTAAAAAAGAGCAAAGTTAAATAGCTTCCTGTTTTAATAGCATTCGAGCCCAAGGAGCGTATGGAGGTGTCGTCTGAGAGCAATCCTCTGGATTTGTCTGTTCAGTGAGCTCAATGCTCCAGTGGTCCCCGCTCTCCCCCTCTGTCTCCCAGCCTCGCTCGGTCTCCCTCTGGGCTCCCTCGGCCCAGCGCTCCCATGGGAACGCTGTGACTGGAACTGTGTGTCACCAAAAGCTGCCTATTCCCCGGGGCGGCTCCAGTGCCGGCACACCGGATGGCTATTTGAGCCATTCCAGCTGATCTCTCCCATACAGAGAACGAGTACAGAGACAAGGCGGGGGAAACGCACACATCCATAAAAAAGGTGAATTACAAGGAGTCACACCTTGATTTGAGGCGTGTTATGGAGATGAGGGGAGTCACGGTCAGGTCAGGGTGCCTATCCCGGGTGGCTTCTCGCGATGAAGAATCACGGCTCCAAGTCAGGCCTCAAAAACTAAAGTAAAAGAGAGTTAACAGGGAGCACATTGTGTTTACAGAGTTTGGAGGGAGGAATGATTGTGTACTGTCGAATTTTTATGGGTGCCCGACAGTGCTGAGTGAAAGTGAGTCCCGTCTACACAGGGCACAGCACAATACAGACAGAGCAGAATGGGGCTTCTTATGGTTGCTCGGGGATTGAATAAAGCCCAGTTCATTTGCTACATATCACGTTTTGTTACATGGTTTCAGACAATCCCTCATATTTCATCTGAGGAGCTTGCAATGGGCGTTTTATATCCTTCCTATTTCCTCCACCTTTCAGCTCGCTTTAAGCTCCTCCGTGTCATGAGGGTGTTTTTTTCTCCTTTTAGAATCTCTCCCTTTTTGCTTTCAAGCTGAAAATCAAATCTATAAATCAAAGGCAATGGGAGAAAGAGACGAGGACTGAAGGACATTTAAATCCTTTCCGAGTTTCCATAGCTTCAGAGAGCGAAATAAACAGGAAATTAAAATGGAATTTATAACCACACAGCTATAATGTGGGCTCTTTTCAGCGGATTGCAACCAGGTGCACTTCTTAATGCTTATTCCTGCTTTATATTCTATTCTATTGGGAATGGATCCTCTTCTTTATTATTAATTTCCCTGGAAAGTGGCAGGAATCGTATTCTTTGAGAAATGCCAAAAAATGCCTGGTGCTCATGATTACTTTTATTCATTACTGATTCCTCCAGTCAGAATATTTTTCAGATATTTAGGACCACAACTTCAAAAGGAGAAACTGTCATGCTCAAAAAACGAATGTCCCCACCAACACATACTATTCAGAGAGTCTAAACAACCTGAAAATATCTTGCCCAATCAAAGCATATGACATAGTCTTTCTCTTTGTGAGGGAGTTTCAGTGAAAAGATAACTGAGACGTTCAGATGAAAGAATACAATGAGGCATTCGGATGTAATACATGACTCCGACTCTGACTCCTGCTACATCTATGCAGAGGAGGAAAGGCGATCACAGACAAACATTTTGAGTCATGGAATTAATGACAGCTTACATGTGCATCACACATTCTATGATCACTAAGCTGTTGATTGATATCCTATAGGTCTTTGTGTATATTGGCAAAAGTTGGTGTTGATATTGAATATTCATTTTGGGCCACATTTACTAATGGAAGAAGTGCCAAGAGCTACACAACAGACTTACTGTTCATGGTGCATGGATCAATATTTTCCTAATTTTCTTGATGTTTGAATGAGTAACCTGCAGCCCAAACATAATCACACCAAAATGAGTGTTGTGTGAACAATTATATTCCTGGTTCTTTTCTCTGAAAGACTTAAACGATAACTTGAACACCATCAAAGTGAAGTTATAAATCAGAGCACTCTGAAGCAAAAGGCAGGAATGAGAAGAATGTTTTCCTTTTAAGTGGAGGCTTACAATTGAACCTCAGGCACTAGAGTCCGTAAATCGCAGCATCAATTATTAACCCAAATCTGTTTTAATGTGCCAAAAGAAACCTCAGCGGACAAGCTAATGCAACAAGCAGGAAACGAGAAGACCCGATAAAATGACCAGTGTGGCCAGAGTGCGTTTGAGCTCGTCTAGAGTGCAGGAAAACATCAAACACGGGCCCATCCTTTCAGACTTTAGAAGCCATCAGGAGCCGTATTAGTAGCTAAATAATAGAGAATTCCACTCGCTTAAGAGAGGAAATATGGTGCTAGATTGAGCCTTGCGGACATAATTGATGAATGCCTTAGAGATATGGCAGTGCACAAAGGAGAGCTCAGGCCGAGCAGAGCAACAGCATCTCCTGTTCACTCTCAGAATGCTTTTAGACTACATGTGTGTCCAAGTTCACAAGGTGGTACAAGTGATTTGAAAGTGCACTGAAAGCAAACAGCAAACCATTAGGGAACAATCTCAGCAATCACGACTTTGCTGCAGGGATATGGGTATATCATAATCACAGGCTGAGACCGAAAGCAAATAGAAATGCTTTTCCTTCAGGGTCAGTAATTTTCTGTGCAGTTCATTTTGTGCTAAATGTTTTCCAGCTATTTTGCGGACCTTTTAATGAAGCTTACCTAGGTAACATACAGTAAGCAGCAATATATGCTGAATGCCACTTAATCTTTTCATTAACTGATGAAGTGAATCCAGATAAATAGATAGATAAACTTTATTAATTGTAATCATCAATTGTAAGGTAAACGCCATTATCCCTTATTGATTTCTCTGATTAAAACTATACCAATCACAAAGGAGGAGATATAGATAAAGAGAAGCCGATGAGTTAGAGAAGGATTTCTAAGCTTTTGGACAACTGAGATGTGGATTTTGCGAAAGGAGCTGCAAATCAATAGCAGGATAACAGCATAAATATCAAGGTTCAGTGACAACATTTCCTCACTTACACTTTTAATTAAGATTATTCATCATGTTTTTATCATCACAAGATATTGCGTAAAAAAGCCTACTGATATAGGCGGGAAGAATTAATTTTGACAAGCTGGTGCAGACCAACATACAGGGACCAACTAAGTGCATTCCTCCTCTGAACATGATGCAAAACGTGGAACTGTTTTTGAATTTCACATAAAGGTTTGCCTGGAGCAAATTGCACCTCCGCCACACATCCAGCCAGTCACAATCTTCTGTGGTTGTTTTTACTGACTTAAGCAATCGGCATTATTTCAATCCCAGTGACCACTGGGGAGGCTCTCCAGGACTTTCTCAGATCTCTTCCTTCATCCGACAGAGGAGGGGCGGGGAGGGGAGGCGAGTGTGTGAGATGAACGGTGAAAGCTGTCTTATTAGTGCTTAACTCCCCTGCTTAGGCCTCCAGATTGACAGGAAAAAAAGAAAAAGTGACCATGCAGGCTGAGCCATAAACACAGTGGCAGTGATAAATATCTGCTGTCACTTCCAACATGACTCACTTGTCTGACTCTCAGCCTTACTGCACTACACAAAGGAGGCTGGAGCAGAGCAACCATACAGTGCTGTGAAATCTTTATCAGATTACAAATAATAGATGCACTCTATAAAATAGCTTATATTACCAGAGAGTGAGTTGAAGCAGAATGTAGTTCAGCACCAACTAATGTGTAAACCATGAACATAATTTTTTAAAAGCATAAAATATTGATACAGGTATAGGCTACAGCTACACAATAGCCCTCCCCATTCTTAAAATGGATAGTCTTTAACACATAATGGTGCTTTATGTAAGCTTCAGTTGCTTTCTCCTGGCTTTGTCTTCTAAATGGCCACTCCAGACTACCAGCAGTCACCACAGAGGAGCCTGTGTCATTCGAGCAGTGAGTCAGATAAGGTGTGGTACTTTGCTCTGTGGGGGAGGAGGGGCGGGTCAGTGCTGGCAGAGAAACCAAAGTTGGATTGCAGGAAAATTAAAATGGGTCCTACGCTGGAGAATCTGTTTATCACATGTAAATTCAATTCTTTTTTATGAGGCAGCTGGCTGTGTTACGCTGCCATAGCGCTCCGAAGTCACAGCGAAGCAAGATAAGGTGAATGAAAATATTATTAATATTATAGGCTAATAAACGCAAGATAGGGTAATTTTGGTTAGATGAGTCTCCACAAAAAGTCCACAAAATTGGTTTGCGTCCCAGAAAAAATGCTTTTAAAAATGTGCCTTGTTTGAGATTTTGGCCTGGTGCACAATTTTCATAACTGATCATTCTGTTTATAACAAAATTAATCATTTGATTCGATGTGATGCAATCTGCACTATACAAAAGTGAAACCACTGTTTCACAGCACTATCACCTCACAGCAAGAGGGTTTTATTCCCAGCTCCGGCCCTTTCTGCGTGGAGTTTGTATGTTCTATCCGTGTTCGCGTGAGTTTCCTTCCACATTCCAAAGACATGCAAGTCAGGTGGATTGGAGAATCTAAAATGCCCGTAGGTGTGACTGTCTATCTGTGTTGTGGGTTGGGATAAGCTCCAGCTCCTGACCCTGAACAGGAATGAGAAGGTAAAGACAATGAATGAATTTTATGGTTCCCATTTAGCGACTTGCCATGAGTGCAACAGGAGAATAAGCTTTGATTCCTAAAATTACAAGCAAGCAAAGGTCTTAGTGCCCATAGTGACCATTCCAAATGACCCAATACCTTGAAGAGGCAAGACAGATAAATATTGATTAAAAAAGTGATTTTAATAAGAAGATATAGATTCACCTGCACATTCAAACACACACGCACACACATCCTTATGGCTTCCCTATCAGTGGGTGGTGTACATGGCATAAGCTCAGGGCTGGCTATATAGGCAACTATATCAGCAACAAATCCTTGCTCTGTGTGTGTGTGTGTGTGTATGTGTGTGTGCGGCTGCATGTGTGAAGTGTTGCAGAGGTATGGATCTGTATGGTCAAATGCTAGCAGAGAGAGAGGAAACCTGCTGAGAGTTCAGCCACAGGCCTCAGCATCCCTGCTATGTAGAGGATATGCCGGTGCTGTGTGACGATATAAGAAAAATAATTCCAATCAATGTGACTTAATTAAATCTTGTTTACCAAGTAACACTAAGCATGATTCATCTACATTTTGTTTGAGAGCAGATGCAATGTGCTTTTTTTTCCACAGAATATGTCTGCCAAAGTTTACCTCAGAGTAATTTGATTGACTGCCTCTCATAAATGGCAGACACACTGGGGTTGAAGTGGGATTGGCAGCCTTTTAGAATTCCTCCATGTTTTATTTCCCAGTACAGCAACAACATGCAGAGCACATACGCTGCCAAGCAGCCTTTACAAAAAAACGAGAGGATTTTCTCCTGAAGAATCCTCCAACCTGTATTCAAACGTTTCCTTTACATGAATGCCATCAAGCGGCAGTGGAAGCAGCATAATAGCCATATAATCTCATAGCCTTAAAAAAGCTAATGTGAGCATGCTCTCCCGTTTGCAATAAGCCACTTTGTTTGTTGAAAACTCGCCAAGTGACAAAAAAGCAGCTGCTATCTCTGCAGTCTCAAGGGGCTAGTTAATTTTAGAAAGATAATCTCCTGCAATATGCTGAGGGATTAAGACATTAAAAATCCCAGCATGGGAAGATGATAAGGCTGTATAGTCATGGGTTGGAAGGAGCAGCCAGCACATTATAGGAATAGAGAAAGTATGTTACTTATCATGCAAATCAGCAGATCAGGAAAAACAAACACCAGTTGTTCAATGACACGTCTATGTATTTTGTCACTACCCCTCGTTCTATTAGCCACAAATGATGATCATGATTACAGCAGTTCATCTTTGGCTATTAGCAATGTCTCCCAAGGCCGTGTTGCAGTATTCTCTCAGAAGATTACCTGGAGAAGAGGGATATCACACCGAAACACAGGAGGTACTGTCTATGGCTTAATCAATGTCATTTGCATATGCAGGATAAAAATAATCCTCATCAGAGGGAGGTTCTCCACCTGGGGCCCTCTCTTGTCTCTTATTAAATGATCCCTTGACAACACTCACCTTGCCAGAGAGAACAAGGCACACTATCATACTGCGTACAGGGGGGAGGGAATTCTACAGGGGTATTTGGACACAGTATAAAAGTGTGATGTGATGGGAAAAAAAGACCTGGGCTAGGCTGAGCTGCGTGTTGGGAAGTGCACAGAGCAGACCTGCTATAATGCTGTCTGGGACTGGAAGTCAACCAAACAGCTAGTTCCAGGTGAATAACAATGTGTGGATTTGCAGGAATCAGGTTCAAAGCCTGCAGGAGCACAGCAAGCTAGGCCTGGCCACCCGCTTGCTTCTTGGGCTGTGGCCAAGGTCTTCAAACACCCAGCCAGCGGTATGAGCCAGGGTTCCCCTGCTGTGTCTCAGCTGCGCTTTAATGCAACACGTAACATAGGAAGAAAAATGCAACTAATGTACCTAAAGCAAACCTGAGGATGGGGGAAACATTCCTCTGTCAGTGGGATTTGTGTCACATTAGAAGGATGCTGAGTAGAAAAGAACCAGCTTTCAAAAGATCCCTTAAGGCCCTGTATTGTGAAGACAACCTGTTCCCTCTCATGGGCTCCTTTCTGTATAAGATAAGCAAATTTACACTGGCAGACAAACGTGACATTTGCTCATGCAAGAGCTGCTTAAGAGGAGGCTTCATAGGTGGGCAAGGCTGATAAGACGACAGCCAGGATCGTAGGGACTGGAAAAACAGCGTGAAAAGAAGATGACAGAAATCAGCGGGATTTCTCCCACCCTTTCATTTTCAAACATCTTATGCAAAGTTCCACCAACAGGGTGAGGTTTGGGCAGTGGTGACCCACCCGTGCTAGACGGTTTCTCCTTTCCAAGCTTATTTCTTTATGGTAATATCTACCCTGGGTGCTGTTTGGCTGTCTTCCCTGGTTGAGGCTCATAAGAAACTCACCATGTTTATGGGCTATCTAATGCATTACACACTCATTATCAACAGGGCTGTGTGGCCATGAAGGCCTGTCATTTACACCACATTCTACTGTGTCAGCCACAACAAAAAATTCCATGTCCATGGCAGGAGAGTGTATAAGTGTGTGTGAGTGAAAGACAGAGAGGAGAGAGAGGCACTAAAGGCATGGCTGATCCAGTTTTAAATGGTGTCTCATTTCTGAAGTGGGAGCGAAGTGAATGGCCATTGAGTTTACCGACAGACTTAAACTTCATGACCGTCACAGCGAATTACCCTCAATAATGTAGTGGCTGGTGAAAAGCCCGCGCTTATATAACATGTACATGCTATTACTGCTTTATTTTTCTTCGCCTTCGGAGCCATTTACACCACACTCGCTGTTTCACTGCACTGACTGGAGTATTCCTCTGAACAAGGTGCCCAGCACTGCTGCAGAGTGGGGTGGTGAGGCATGCCGGTGTGATGTAATGCGATGTGAAGCTCTCCGAAGGTCTGGGCTTGGCGACGCCATATACGAGACAGTTTAACATCACTAGCCATTATGAATTTACCTGCGATAGTTGACAGGAGAAGAAACTAGTGTTATTCAGCTTAGAAATGACAGCATTGGCCAGAGTCTCTCTAAATCAGATTGATGATCCATTTTCCCTGCCCCGGGGCCACGGTAATGTAAGGGCCTGGGATCCACCGAGGCTGCAGAGAGACAGATGGGACCTTGTCTGCTATGACCTTGCTGAGCTAATATTTCTCCCAGGCCTTGTCTGTTGCCTCATCATTAAAGGTGCCAGGGCTATTAACAAGGGGGGAATACTTCAAAGACACTGTTTACTTGTGGGACAGGACACAAGCCAGGCAGAGAAAAATCACGGCGGTCGAGGTAACAAGGCAAAGAGGGATTGTTTGGCAAGTGGTGAGTGTATGTACATGCCTGTATACGTCCATGTGCGTGTAATGCATTTCAGAGAAGTCGGTAGGTCTCAAAGGACAGGAGCAAAGTCGTGCTCCTGTGCACAAATGCAAGCATATAAATTGCAGATGTTTCACTTCACAGTTAAATATGCCTGCCATTCACTGCCTACAGACCAGCTAGTACTCACACATGGTAAAGCCACAATCTGGCATTTTTTAAGCATATCAGTTAGTGTTATATGCCAAGATGGCAAGATGGTAGATGGCAAAAATAATGTTTTTCCACAATATTATTATTATCATTTAAAATGCATGTCCTTTTAACCTTTGTATTAAAAAGCAATACAAATAAGTAATTTCAAAAAATATAGTTCATTTGTAGTTCAGCTGTTATGTGTTCTCAGTCCTTGTATCAAAAGGCCTGGCACTCTATCCAGGAAAAGAAAAATCTCTTGAGATCCAGTTTGGTTTTTGGTAGTGGAGCTCCTCTTTGGTTTACACTTTAAGGACAGGGCCTTTGATATCTTTCCAGCAATTAAGCACAACACCCATTCAGATTCCTCTGCCTTCTCGTAGCTTTCAAACCCTGTATGTATGCATGTTTCACCATGGCAGTTTATTTCATCAAGTTTTGCTTTTGTTCATTGAGCAGTGATTCTTTGGGTGTTTGTGGGATTTGTGAACCCTGGAATAAATCCACTGACCTCAGGAATGGATGGCAACGCAGGAGTCAGCCCAGGAAATATGGTCTAGGAAGCAATCCAGCGGGTCACTGTTACCCACCACCAGCCAGTAAGAGAGAGATAAGGAAATAATCAAAACAGAGAGGCAAGGGCCAACTTCAGCCAGACTGCGCTGACAGATGGGCTCCCACTTTTATTCTATGGTATCGCTCCTCTCTTATTTTATCCAAACCAACCACACCTCTCACTGTTGATATGTGCTGTCTTTTGGAATAAATTGAGAGTATTTAATCTTGTACAGCCATTCTGCTACCTCAGTGCTTAGTATACAATAAAGAAAAAGAACAACCCCCCAAGCCCAAACTGCCTTATCTCCATTTCCTTATCTCTCATTAGCTTTGGCCTGTGATGAGCACTAGGCGTTGCAGGGGGGGAAGTAATCTTTTGAAATATGGTTTCATTTTGGATAGACTTTATCAGCATGGCTATTTAAATTTTGATAATGAAGAACAGCGTAAATCCCCCAAGTGCCCTTGTGCCGCGGCGCACACACAGCACAACAGCGCGCAGCGGGTGGTAATCATTGTGTAATCACTCAAACAACAAAGCACGTCTAAGTCCCCGAGCCTGCAGCCACTCCCCTGGGCAGCCCAGCCCCTGATATTTGCTGGGCTTATGATTTGTTCTGGGATCTAAGCAATAAGTAAAGCCTCCTCATGGCCTTGTAGCCAGATTGGATTGCAAAAACATGTTGCACCTGGTGCAGCTAGAGCAGGAAGGAGAGGCAGCAGCATTGTCTGTATTCACAATTTGATGGCTGCAATCTTATTGAAAATCTGATAATGATATTTGGTGAGCTTAATGGTGGCCCTCTGCAGGCTGCAATCAGTCTCAGTCAATCCTTTTTTCTCACCCCCTTCCTTTTCTTTTTCATCTTCTACCTCACTCTCACAGCATGCGGCTGACAGCAGCATGATATATCGCTGCCTCTCTGTTTTAGAACCTCGGGCACTGCATCGGTTTTCCTTTGCATTTGGTTTTCCTTTGCATTTGGTTTTCAAGTAGACTTAATGTCTGAGTTAGAGTGAATAATCAATGAGAATCAATGCACGTGATCAATACGAGCCCCCTCTATTTTTTGATATCCTATTGATCCCTGAGAGAAAAATTCTCTGCGCTCTTGTCCACCTCCACAAAGAGGTCAGAGCAAAGGATCGGCTATAAAACAGCAGCCCTGCAGGTGGGAGGGACTCAGTGTCTTGCTCAAGGACACTCCAGCAGGGCGGATGCTTGACATGACAGAGGCTTGAACCTTGAAGAACCGCCTCCCTCCTCACTGCACCTCCCTGCTGCCCCTTATGATTCAGGACGCCCCAATGTCATCGGAAGCTACAGCAGTAAATGTAAGAGCCAATACCTATATACAGAGCTTCCCTCAGACATAAAGGTGTAATGACCTAATTTCCCCACAAGGAATATTTAAGCTTCATCTAATGCAATCTAATGGAGTCATATACACAAGTATCCTGAACATAATTCCATGGCACTTTACTGAAAGAGAGTGTACTTCATTTAAAGCCATATGATCTATCTGCTGTTGTGGCTGACTTTAAGGAGAGCCGCTTTCCTCCAGAAGCAAGAACAATACATCACTTGCTAGGAAATACCTAGGGGCTTTCAAACCACATTGGCATTTTCATTGTAACACATTTGCAATAATTAACAGAGCTAACTTTTTTATTGTGATTAATAATAGAGTAGAAGATAGCATTATTGAGCCACACATTAAATCGCACTCATTAAATTGACTTTCCTGAATGCACCAACTCAGACTACTAAGCAGGACTGTGGAAAGGTCAATGTGATCGTTATATAATTTAGCTGGAGAACAATTATGAAATGGTCTAATAAGAGTGACTTCTAATGAGCACTGAGAGAATGACACCTCCTTCTCTCTGGAGCTAATCTATCTAATTGTCCAAATGTGAAGATCCATTTCATAGCATTAATGCAATTCAACCATGTAACTGAACCCACTTGTTTTCAGTTCCGCCAAAATCAGAATTCCCAAAATTAAGTGTCCTGCAGGCTAAAAGTAAAGCTGATAGATTGTGGTCACACAGTCTTTTTATACATCCTTGTATAAAAAGCCTGTAATGACAAAATGGTGGAGTGCAAAGTGGTGTGAAAAAGTATATTTTTAACCTTCTTGGTACTTCATCTCTCACACTACAAATACAGTCCAAATACAGTATTTCCCAAGTACCTTTGAAGCAGGGGGCAAAGTTGGAAACGGTTCCAGAAGACCAACTCTCCATTTTGCTAGCTTCAGCACTCAATAGCTCCCTGATTAAAGCCAGTCTATTTCATTGATTGAAAGGAAGGGGAAAAAAAACCCTGAACCTTTTTGCTCTTCAGTCTCCACTTCTCCATCCACAGGGTAGAAAAGCCTCCATTGACCATGTCCAGGCAATTTGGGTGGAGTGGGCCTCTCCTGTTGCACTCAGTGACTCTGGCCATGCTCTGTTACCTCATCTCATCAGCTGGGAAAGTATTTGTGCTTGTAGCTCCGTAGAAGGCGGCCAGGAGTTAAATTGAGTTACCTGTTCAGAGATGGTTTCATTTTCCGAGGATGGCCCCGGAGATCCTTGATGGAACTGCTAACTGCTCATCACCTCTCATGTCCCCCAGTGTCTGTCTCGGCAGAGAGCGCAGCAACGCCGGCATGGCTCAGGTGGCACAGACAGCTGGCTGAGGAGATCCATCGGCCTATTTCAACCGGAGAGTACTGTCAGAGGACCGCTCCACATAAGGTGTTCCCGTCTCTCAACTGCATGAGACAACAGCAAATTGATGCATTCTATTTCTCTACTTTGCAGTCTCTCTGTATGTTTTTTTTTTTTTTTAAATTGGCTTATGGACCATAAACAAACATCTACCATTCCCTGTTCTCCTCCCTGTCTCTCCCTCCTTCATTTTAGGTGCATATTTTAAAGAACAGCACACTGTGTCCAGAGTTAAATCCAATCTCAAGCGCATACATGCACATGCACATGCACACATACATATACACACACACACACACACACGCAATCACGTATTTCAGATGATATATGAGCAATAGATTCCTCTGAGTCATAAAATAATGATTAATTTTATGGCTGTGATTCTATGAAATCCCTATATTATGTACGTTAATCCTTATTGATTGGGACATAATGGATTTTCTAAGATATGTGGATCTACCATAAGTGATATGGAAAGGGAAGAGGCTAGAGAGTTGGCTCATGTCCTGTCTGTCTCTGTTGACCTTAACCACAGGGCAGGAGATGAAAGACGGAGTGGAGTGGAGTAAAGAAGTAATACGGGGAGATAAGACTTGAGCGGATAAAACGACAGAAGAGGAGAGGAGGATGAGAGGAGAAGAGGCAAGAAGTATAGGAAGGGATCTGGAGGAAGGGTTACCGGGTGGGCAAGGAGGAGGCAGATATGAGAGGAAGGGAGACAAACAGGAGATGACAGAGGATAGGAGAGAGGAGGAAGAAAGGAGATGAGAGGATAAGAGAGAGAGCAGGAGGCGAAGAGGAGACAGTCTGCCACCCTACAGTCACGTCACGCAATTTACTGTGTTCTGGCCCATAATGTTTTATAGCACAATCACTGATAGCACAGTAGTCAGTAGTGATCTCATTTCACAACCCATATCCCTCAGTAATGTGAACACAAAGGGAGAAGCGCAGCCATTACCAACGTCCAGTAGTCACCTACTGCTACTCATGCATAATTGGCTTCCATCAAAGGAAGCAGGAAAGGGTAAACAGCAAGCAGTCATATTAACTCCTGTGAGTCCTAATTGAAATCCGTTAACAATCAACACAGATGGTAGAGGCTGAGGAAACAAGGGAATGTTCATACCACAAGTAGCCTAGCCCTCCTTCCTGCACACTGCTCTCTCTGTATCGACATGCATGAAGACACGGGCATGCATCCTAATCAACAGATATGCTTGATTCCTGAGCTGATCAGTAAACACAGTGGCTAAACATCTGCACATGCAAACACAAGGCCAAGATTTTACCTCAGGCAGAGATTCCTTTGAGGATCTCGTATTAAGATTTGCTCTCGTTTCCTCCCGCTATCCGAGGTGCAACTCTGGTGGATTGGAGACTCTAAATTTCCCATAGGTGTGAATGGGAGTGTGATTGTCTGTCTCTCTGCGTTAGCCTTGTGACCTGTCCAAGGTGTTTCCCTGCCTTCCTCCAAGCCATGCTGGGATAGGCTCCAGCCCCCTGTGCCCCTGAGTAGGAAAAAACAGGTAAAGAAAATGAATGAATGAATCTTGCATAGAATATTGTCTTCTTTTCTAACAATGGAATTGGCATAATAGTATGTTTCTACAAGTCTATTTGAATGTTTCATTTTCATTTGTCGTATACTCAGTGTCTTTTTTCTTTTTATTCTATAGCTATTCATTGTATTTGTCCTTATTTTATACTCCTGTGCTATATATTCTTATTCCTTATGTTGTTTTTATGTAAAGCATCTTGTAAACTCTGTTTTTAGATAAGTGCAACATACATCAAATTTATTAATATTATTATTATTATTATTATTATTATTAGATAGGAAAGGATGCACAGGATGATATACTGTTCTAGTTAGTTCTCAAGCCACTAGATGGTGTGCTTGTCTCTTTACATTCTAATTAGACTGTATCCACTAGATGGGGTGAATGGAGAACAGCTCCAACTGGATAAGATACTGTTGTTGTCTTTGAGCATACTGTGTGTATAACTTACATTATGCTACATTTAAAAAAACTATCTCACCAGTATGGTTTTGGGTAAGACATTGTCAAATAAAGCAGTGCCATCACTATGAATACAAAGCATACTGAGCAGCTGAGCAGCTCATCGTGACAAGCAAATAATCTTTCACTGTCTGAAATTCCTTTTCATCAGAGAGCTCATCCAGACTGCAAATTCACCCAGGGAGAAGAGAAAAAAATCAAACTCAATTCTCTCAACCTTCATCCAGGCACTGACTCATTCATATTTGAGAGTCTGGCTGCCAGCCATTCTAACAAAAAGCTGTTGAAACACAGAATAAATAGGAGGGTGCGTATGCTCAGGTTCAAGGGTTCATAATTGGCAGGCAGAGGCTATACAAACACTTCAGCTTTCACACAATGAGGAGGTGTTTACAGAGTTGTTCATTGTAATGTTGGCTGTTCAAGTACAGCAGTCTGGCAGTTGTGTCTCCTCCTTCCTGTCACCTTGTCAAAAGTTTATTCAATATTTTACAGCTCAACCTCGATTATTTTTCTGTCTGCAGTTTCAGTTTAACTCTTAGATCATATTACCTAGGTCTGTTTGCTTTAAAGAAAAATATAAATAGGAGAGACATTTGGTAAAAAATGTGATTCAACAATAATCAGCTTTTTGATATAGGTAAAATAAGAAATTTTGCATTGACATCATACTCTGTGTTATTCATGAACATAATAAGCTATTGTGGATATTGTTGAAAACATAATGATTAAAGTCTAATCTAAAGCATTCTGTTCTAATTGCATTCTAAACGAGCTAGCATTACATTCTATAATGCAGGAAGTTCTAAACAGAATTCTAAATTCCATTGCTTTAATGTTCAACTCAAACAAATACTCCAGCTGCATCTGAGAATACAAGGCTTTACAGAATCGGCTCTTAGTGAGCTTCACTGCTTCTCAAGGGCAAGATAAGAGCAGACACTTCCCTGTGCTGCTGTGTTTTTTTTCTCTGCAGCAGATGGTAAAGAGAAAATCACTTTCTGCTGGGGGCCGGATGCATCAGGGTCAGGGTTTAAGCTTTGAGGTCCACTCTGAACCTGGCTGATTTGACAGGCCTATTTTGCATACGCTGAGTCTAATCAAATATATGCGAAGGAGAAGGCAGGATTTCCAAAGCAGCTTGATAGACAGGATTCACAGATACTAGTTAGATTAGGGATTTTACAGAGCAGCATGCCAGAGCCACACAGTCCAATCTGTCAACAGACACACAGAGACATACAGACATCAATAGAGACACACAGAAAGACATACAGACACACACAGAGGGAGGGAGAGAGAGAGAGAGAGAGAGAGAGAGAGAGAGAGAGAGAGAGAGAGAGAGATTGTGAATGTTGAGACCTCACTCTGCTGAATCTACACAGACTATTATTGTATGCTGAGAGGCAATCAGTAGAACAAAAACAATTATTTTATTATTTCAGGGAATAAGTCTACATAGAAACTCAACTATTTCTTCATCTTGTTTACCTGCTCATGTTTTGATTGAATTGATGACGAAGGACAATGGACAGTGACGAAGACAAATTGCTGCCCCAAAATGTTTTACAGAAGGGAAGTCAATACTATAAATAATGAGGCACTAAAATCTTCAACTCATGTCGACAGCAGCAAAATAAGGGCTGCCTGAGAACATGGCGATGTTCCTTGCACAATTGTACTGTGGCTAAAAAAATCCAAGACATTGACATATTCATGCTGGCACTGATTCCACCTATGATACACCTTATTGAAATGCCACACAGCCTCATATTGCACCACGCCATGAATCACTTCCAGCTTATGCAGATTAGCAAAGCACTATGTAGGTCTTACTTGGTCCACTTGCAATTAGGGACTTAGACATAAATGTATGGTCTGAGCAGTCCATTCAACAGTATGTAAATTGGAATTCCACACAATACGTTAACATGAATTGTCAATGAAACATGAATATTTCAAATCCTGCAAGGATGCAGGTTTTCTTTACTGTGGGACAAAGTTCAATGTGCAGAAAAATAGACAAATCACTGTGGGGCCAATTCAACCATGGTATAAACCCACATAAACATAACACCTACTAGAAGGGTTTGTTTAGAATCCTTTCAAAGCACATCTCATATGTCCATGTGTGGGCGTTCATATTTCTTACATGTTTCAGCCAAGCTGATGACTAGCCTAGGGACAAGATTGTGTGTAATTCCACATCCAAGATGGTTCTAGCTAGAGACACATCCAAGATCATTCACTTCTCCTTAATCCCATTCTTAACCACTGGGGAGGAATATTCCACAGTGATCTCAGACCAAAGCCTAATGGCAATATCATCTGACATTCCCTGCAGTTTCCTGTCTCCACCTGCCTGTGGACTCCACATCTGCTCCCATCAGCCCACCTTTTGAGAGTGAACCCCATCCAGCTAGCTGAATCCATGGGGAACTGGCTGTGTGTCTTGGCAGAGTGAGTGAGTGGGAGTCAGTCAAAGCCCCGAGCACTTATGGGGAGGGGGATGGAGGGTTGGGGGTAGCGGTGAGGAGGCGGCTGCTGGGAGGCAAAGCTAATTCACTGTGACAGAAATCAGAGCTGTCAGGACCACCATGACCAAGCAGCATGGACAGCATCTATCCAGTCAAACCCACAGCGAAGGGGAAGGAAGGATGTCGGGGGCTCAGAAATAAAGGAGGGACAGTGCCTTATGCAGTCATAAGGCACTCAGAGAGAGAGAGAGAGAGAGAGAGAAGGGGGGAGAGAAACAGGTAAAATCTATCTAGCCAAATCCACTAAAATAGAAATGATGAGGTAAGGAGAGCAGGTAGGGAAAGACCAACACAGCTGATGTAAGAGAGCATGGAAGGAAGCAGATTCTGTACAGAAGCTCACAAAGTGCACAGAGGGATGAAGAGGGACTGACACGCCTTGCCAAATTCATGCAGTGAGGAGAATACACAGGGATGGAGGCATTTACAATAATGTGTAAACCGACATGGAGACGGAGCTACAAACAGGCAAAAGTGATTTAGGCATAGCCAACTTTCGGTCCTCTGGGATTGCTGGTGAAAAGTTACCAGATAACAAATTTAATACTCATGAGGAAAGCACCCAGCCTATACTAATCTGTTAGTAGCCAAAACACTAACAATTCAACACAGATATTGTGAGAAAACTGAGATACTGTTGAAAGAGAGTGAGAGAGGGAGAGAGAGAGAGAGCGGGAAAGAGAGAGGGAAGGGAAGCCACCACAATCATTACTTAATGATGAGAGAGGGAGACACAAGGCTGGTCTCTAAATGACACACAGAAGGAGGAGGGGATTGTGGGAGATTAAGTGAGCTCTCTGGCGTTTGTTATACGCTGCAAAGCGCTGCAGGATGTTTGTCAAGCGGCACTCTCATTTGGGGCAAGGAAAAAGCCAGTAGGGGACCTTAAACTTGGCTGAAGAAGCAGGCTAGAGCAATATATTGTTCCCCAGGAGCCTCGGGAGGAGGATCTGAGAGACAGATAAGGATTAGGCAGCGATGTGGTGGGTATTCATCGATGGAATGCAACTTCGAGACGGAAAAAAACCCAGTAAAGTGAGAATGTTTTTGTTCAACAGTTTACTCTGGACTTTGTGGTTTGGGATTGTTATTTTTTCTGGGAGTGGGAGTAACTAAGTGAGCTGCATTGCTCACTTCTCAGGATATGGTGTGAACTTTTCCTCCTTCTTCCCTGCAGATTCATGACTTATCAGTCAGTAGTGGGAACTCTGATTGAATCGATCTATGACAATGATGAGGTTTTAGTCACTGGATACCAGTGGAGAAGAAACATTATTTTAAGGTAAAGTATTTTCTCGTCTTTAAGAAGTATTCTCCTATCTTCATGAGTATGACTTTTAACTGTTGCATCACACTAAGTTCTCACAATGTATTTAAGTGTTCCCTACTTAGTGGAGGATGATGGCAGCACTTGAAAAATGTGTCATATTTTTCTGCATTCATAGCAATATCTCTAAATACTTTGAGGTGACTTGGCTCTTTTCTAAGATCCGCATAACTAATCTTTAATTTTTAAAGTTAAAGAAGACATGTAGCTTTGCATAAATGAATTCAAGAGCTGGATTATGAGATTTTTCTAGAGTGAAGGAATTTGAGGCTAATACATTTTTCATCTTCCTCCATAGATCCTGAGGGTTTCCCATATATCATTAACCGCATAACCACATGCTGTACAGAATGTGTCCACTGAGTAGCTCAGTGCAAAAGGGGGTTGAAAAAGAATAGCGTTTTAACATATTATCATACTGTTTCCCATCTAAACCAGGGAGAACCACAGGGATAAGAAATCTTTAAGGAACCCATGTGCAGAAAAATGACCTCTGGACTGTACCCAGGCCCTGTTCTGCTGTTGCTCTGCCTCCTTCTCCATGGCTCTGAGGAGACCTGCCCCTCCATGTGCCTCTGTACATCTGATACAGTGAGCTGCAGCTCCAGTGGTCTGACCAAACTACCTCAGTCCCTGCCCTCCTCCTCCATCACCCTGGACCTCAGCTACAACCACCTGTCCTGGCTGGGTCCGGGCAGCTTCAACCGGATGCCCAGGCTGGAAAACCTCCGGATGGCCCACAATCAGCTCAGCGCCGTGGGCCAAGCTGTGTTTCACAACGCCACCGGCCTCAGACACCTTGACCTGTCCTCCAACAAGCTGCGTGTGGTGGAGCAGCACTACTTTCAGGGGCTGTGGAGACTGGAGGAGCTCCTTCTCTTCAACAATAAGATTGCGCAGGTGGAGAGTGGCACACTGAACGGTCTGAGCAGCTTAAAAAAGGCCTACTTCAGCCTCAACCAGATCACAGACTTCCCATTCTTCTCCATCCGAGACCACAGTCATCCCTTCCTGACCATGCTGGACCTCTCATCCAATCGCATGACTACTTTGCCGTGGGAGGATGTGAAAGCCCTGCCAGGGTTGGTGCAGAAGGGGCTGTTCCTCCACAACAACTCTCTGGTGTGCGAGTGCTCCATGTACAGTGTGTTCTGGCACTGGGAAATGAGGGGCTACGACTCCCTGAAAGACTTTATGGATGAGCACACCTGCTTGATCTACGGGGATTCCCGCGCCTCCATCCGTTTCCTCCGACACAACCGCTTCTTCCAGAACTGCACTGTGGGAAAAACGGTGACGCTGCCTGTGACCGTGCTCCTCTCCAGCATAGTGGTGTCTGAGGGAGAAAGAGTCCGTCTAGACTGCCAGACGTCCCTCGGTAGCACGGACCTCTCATTTACATGGCTCTCCCCCAGCAAGGGGTACATCACCCAGACCAGCATTAACGACAATCTAATTAACCTGTTTCCTAATGGTACCTTGGAGATCTCTGCAGTCAAGGTCAATGACTCAGGTCTGTACGTATGCACAGCAGTGGATATTAAACAAACGCTGAACGCAACCCGTGAGGTGAATGTGACCGTAGTCCGGCCCACAGCGGAATCGTTCAACACGGGATACACGACGTTACTGGGCTGTGCAGTGACCATGATCCTCATCCTCATGTACCTCTACCTGACTCCGTGTCGCTGCGGCTGCTGCAAACAGCCCAGACCTCCAGCCATCCCCATCGCCACCTACGACCCCAGCAGCTTCTCCTCCATTTTCTCCCCCTCCGCCAGCCACAGAGAGCGGCCCAAAATCCAAAGCAATAAGCATGTGGCATTCATGGAGCCAGTGATGGAGGAACAGAACGGATGCCTGAAAGCCGACACTGACCAGTCCTCTTTGCAGTGGGAGTGGGAGACCTCAGGACGGACCAAAACTCCTTACTCAGGAACTAGCAGTGAGACGTGAAAATAAATCATTCCCACTAGTGTGTAAACGCTGTGAAGGAAAAAGAATATCATCTCTCTTTCCCTGACTTTTGCCAGCCGTGGTTAAAAGGCCCTCTGAACAAAGAGGGGAAAAAAGCAATATCTTCTGCTCCACTTCTGCTCTTCTCTGTCATTTGGCCAGTAGTTGTCTGAGATGAGAAATGAAAGTTTCAACTTTGGTTTATTACCCTTGGAGTACTGACATTGCTAAATCACAGTAGAGCCATTATCAGCCCTAAAAATCAGTTAATAACTTTTCTATGTACTCAGGTACCGCACTAGACTGGGGGGGGACGTTTCTACTGGGAGCGGAGAATGAAGCTGGCTGGCTTTTCACTGAAACTGTTTAACAAGGATTAAAAGCCATGGAAAAGCGCTGTAGGTTTATGACTGTAATGTAGTTTAGAAAGTAGGTTCAGTTTGTGTATCCCAGTTGAGTTGAAGTGGTCTGTAATTTGTGTGGTAGAGATAGGCACTTGCACTACAACAGCTGAAGATCACCTAACCTCTACAGCCCATATCTTTTGATAAGATGTAACTTGAACATAAGGTACTGAAAACTTTATCCAACTCCTGGAAACTTATGTTCCCTATGTTCTTAATAAATGTTTCAGACCCTTCACATCAGTTGCACGTCCTGGTGATAGCAGGTTTTAAAAGCAATAATTTGAAGCAAATGCATACATTGAAATAGGGTTGAATTCTCCTACTACTGAAAAAAAGAGGAATTAAAATACAGTGAAAAAAGCAATGAATGATTCTGGCCAGAAGCCATAGCTATCAGCAAAAATTTAAATATGTTATCTTGCAGAAAACAGGAGCGCATCCTGCAGCGATGCATCATCCATATACATATCTCATATGAACCTTTTGCATTAATCTGGCAACAAACAATAATGACTCTCTATCAGCACTCCTGCTTATCTGGCAAATAGCACAGTACAGAAATCTAGGAGTGTCAACAAACCAAAAGCAAACACCCACTGGACTTTCAAAGACAGGATCTCTTTGATCAAACAGCAGAACACTGAGGAACACTGAGGAACAAACAACCACAAAATCTGAACTGAAGTGACAAATACTTAAAGCAAATCTGACACCAATCTGGGATTGCATTGTATTGTATAGTTTTGTTTTGTTGATTCAGTGTAACATGCTTCAAATGACAGAACTACAGACAGCAACATCAGAGATGAAATATGTTAAAGTAAGGATTCACACGTACTGCCAAGGATAGGACTTAAATGTATAGGATGAGAACATTAGGTCAGTGACATGAAAGGCCAAAGACAGCATATGGGTGGTTAGAGATGAAGGGATATTCAATACTTGTTGAGACAAACAATGGCCTTAAAGGAAACAAATCAATCTCTGGATGTCCACGCATCTATAATGTTTTCAGATTTCAGTGGTTTAATCTTGATACAAACAGTGGATGGAACCAAAGATTGCATTGAGATTGGATAGGATTAGATGTAATCCTTCATATAATGTCAAGGAGATGTAGTGAGTAATCACACATCTTAGTCTTACATTTCACAAAGGAGAGGAAGTCGGCAGAGGAGAGGCCTTTGATTATTGCCAAATCCTTAATTAAAACATGACTGTTTTCAAGCCCGAGGAGACTAAGATTCTTGTGCAACTTGAATATAAATTCACAGAGAGAAAGGTAGAAATGAGTCAATCCATGGGAGACAGTGGGTAAAACTGGGACAGAACAGAATTGAAGGAGCTCTTTGACTGAGGAAAAATCCTTTTGACTAACTGAGAGAGCACTGCTTTCTCTATTGTACATCACTAACAACGTGAGCATCCTTATGATGAAGGCCCACAGATGGGCTGGTATGACAAATGACAAAAGAAAATTGTGAAACACTGTATAATCCTAACTAATTTTAAATATTTTAAAAAGAGTTTTAAAGTGCTTTGGTACCAGTGAACAAGCCTCATGAATAATATTCAAATGTCTGTACAAAAATTACATAACATGCCGTTATTTGGCCATGTGCGGTAAAATCCTCTATCAGGGTCTGTCCTGACCAGTTGCTTTTCAGAGACAGCGCACTATAGACATTACATGGAAGGATGAGTGGAGGTTAGGTTTTAGGAGATTACCACGAGGATAAAAACCAGGTGCTTTGCCAATTTCTCTGTTTTTTAATCCCTCTAATCTGGTTCCCCACTCTGACACAGCACACACAGCTGGGTTAGGGATTCATTGTTTCTGACATGATGAACACACAGGGGACATGATGTGATCACTTAATGACGGGACGTCCATTCACAGAGCATCTGCGAATGACCTTGCTTACGTAAGTGCACATCTGATTTAGGAATGAACCTGAGTTAACAGCATTTCAAAATTGGGATTAGTGAAGTTTGTATTCTAACGCCATTTGGTGACCACTTTTAATCTAAAAAGAGGATAGGACTGCCAGTACCTTCCTTACAATGAGAGGCCTTCGCATAAAAGAGTAGTATGATACAATATCCCTACTTTCGTTAGTTCAAACAGATATTTACAATTAAAATCAGATACAAATTTCCAACGGAGACAGAGTATATGTGGGTTTTGTAAGGTTCGGTCTATTGTGCAATATATCCTGAACTGCTCCAACAAGTTACACAGATGTACAGGAAAGGCCCACTTGACGCTTGAAAAGATGCCTTGTCCCAAAGCAAAACACCCCACCACGCTCCAATTAAAGCATGCACTTCTCTTCCCAGATTATTTGCTTTCTGGGATTTGGTCGGGTTCCAAGGGATTCAAAATGATTTTATTCAAGAATCTAATTACTGTGAATGGGGAGTTTTATTCTGAATAGCACAAGTGGCATTGCTTTCACTGGTGAAGGGCTGCCTTGACTGGCAACGGGGGCTATTACTGAACTGCCAAAACAGTCATCAGGGAGGAGTGGAGGCATCCAGCTGCAGCAGATACACACACATCTCTCAGACATTGTGACACCCACACACAGGCTCAGTCATGTCCCAGTGTCACCAATCCAACTAAAACCCCTTGTCTCACTCTAATTGGACACTTTACTTGGTATATGTGTTCGAGAAACACACGCGGATGCACAGTTTTCACCAGAATCTCTCACAGCGTGACTATAGATCTTTTTTTGGGAGGTAGCAAGCCGAAAAGACTAAAATAAATGTGTCCTGCTGTGCAACAGACAACAGGCTGTTTATCATACCTTCGCACTGAATCTAAACGCAGGCCGTGTTCTGAGTTTAGACATCAGTGCTGTGTCTTTGTAGCACTATCAAGCATCTGGGTGTCTACATGTCAAACGGGATTCTGGGCCCAATCAGATCACTGTGGGGCACATCGCACATGAACGCCTCATTAAGCAGATTTATGAATCTATCGCATATCATCGCAAACAAACCAAATGAGCATGTGCAGCGATACTTTCTGGTCTAGACAAACCATTCAGCATGTCAGAAGCATTATGCTTCCTCACACGGTCTCTCTGGGGCTGTTATGGGCGTCATCAGGTCCAAATTTGTTCAGATATTATGGCATTTCACAAGCACAGTGACCTAGAAGTACTGAAGTTTCACATTGTTGCCTCTGACCACTTTACTACAATATCCTCCTGTCTTTTAATTCTTCCTTAGGTGGTCACAGAGCGTTCCTTGCTGTTATCTGTCAGTTTCCAACATGAGCAGCAGGTGATATTGGTCCACTAATAAACCTCCTATGCAAAGGATATTTATGAGGGAACTTGTTCACTGAAACACAGCAATGAGCTTTGATGAAATTCAGCTTCATTATTTCCACCTATACTGACCTTTACTGAGATAGAGATTATAAATACCATAAAATACATTGACCATACATTTCAATAAGCCAGTCTACACATACAGTAGCTGCATTTGAGCAGGAAGACGCCTTCATTATCATTCCCGCACTAAAATACTAATGTCCTTTACTGAGATGGACATTATGGATAGAATGGAATAAATTAATTATAATAATCTACACACACAGAAGGAATATTCCCACAATTACTGTCACTGTCTGTGTGTCAAGTGAGGTTATCGTACTTAATGTTTTTTGCTGTGCTGTTTTTTTTTTTTTTTTTTTACCTCCTACAGTATCACTATCATAAGAGATTGCTGATATTTTCTTCTAAAAGTTATTATAGGATCGGTCTTGTATAGGATACGTTCAAGTTCACTAGCTTCCATTTTCTTATGCGCCAAATCACACCCGGATTTTAGTTGAGGTAAAAATTGCCTCTGCAAGATCCCTTTTAATCGAAATGTGTTCACTTACTTTCTCCTGGATCGGCACGTGCCGTTCTGCTGATCAGGGCTCAGTTTTGTCTTTCAGGGCCTAACAGGAGCTGAAAATAGGCAAATAAAAGTTGGAAATTATGGAGGTTTGTCATGTGCTGAGGTAGGGGGGCGAAACAAGAGAAGCAGGAGTGGGTGACACTCACACCAGAGCGCTGCCTGACTTCTTCTACCTGGAGAAAAGGCAATCATCCCACATGGACGAGTCTCCCTCAGTTGAGCGTCAACAGAAAACAGCGCCCTCTGCTGTTTTCTCCAACGAGGTAATAAAAAAGCATGATCAACCCAAACAAAAGAGAATATTACCTACCTCTCCTAATAATCCTTTCAATAATGGTAGAGCCGAGGGACCAATGACCTTCAGCATGCGGTTTCAAAGGCTTTTAAATGGATGCATTAATACCACGCTGCTCTTTACAAGTCCTGCCTGCAGAAGGCCACTCTGGAGACTGGAGATTAAAAGATCCATACTCTCACATTTCCACTGCAGTGCTTTGCATCTTTTGTCATGGTCTAAAAGTAATCCTTTCCTCCGAATTTAGAGGCTACAGTGTATATTAATACTTAATGCCAGTGGTGTGCACAGACTCTGAAAAGGACAGGGGCAAATTCTCTAAAAGGGCAACTTGTGTGTCCTGGTGGCTCAGTTGGCAAAGCGCCTACCATGTAAATGCAACATCTTGGGTTTGAAATTGGCCTGAAAACTTTGCTGCTTTGTTACATCCCCCCCTCTCCCATCTTTTCTGTCTCTTTTCACTGTGAACTGTCTAATAAAGCAGAAATGCCATAAAAAATAATCTTTAAAAAGGCACTTACCCAAAAATGCGAGAGGGGTCCGGGGGCAAGATGCTCCCCCAGGGAGAATTTTTTGAAAGTCTGCTTTTAAAAAGTCATTTCTGGGTGAGATTTGTTCAGTGGCATGAGCATACCCTTTCAAGGGAGAAATGTAATATACTAGCATTTCTGACCTCTCAACAAGATTAATATGTAATCCAATCTAAAAAATACAGGTATAAAATGAAATGCAGTGTGGAATTGAACAGCTTTGAAATATCAAATAGGACCCTAACAAATTAGCTTCTTTGTTTAACAAGATAGCTTCCATTTCCATTTCAGAAACTAAGAAAACATGTTTTCATACAAGATAAGAAAACAGTATTAGTGTTTCTAGATTGTGTCACTTGGTTTATACAAAATAGTGTTGGTATTCAGTAGTTGAAATTTCCACTTTCATCAACAAGTTGCACTATTCTGTCAATAAGAGTCAATTCTTTTGGGGGTTTGAAGGCCCTTAAGATATTCAGGTGAAATGGCACTAGGCTGCTGAAAGTGAAGAGACACTTGCTATTTTAAAAATATAGCCCATATTCAGACCAAAAGTAATCATACAGTTTATGGTGTGAAAAATTAGATGAGAGAAATAGACGTAGTCCCAGGTTTAAAATTGTGCTTCCAGGCCGTAATAGTTGCTTCTCAAAGCTGTTTGACATCTCACAATTTAGGCAGGTTTTTTTTTTCATCCAAAGCAGCTACAAACATTTTCGTCTGTACAGATTGGATAAGAGGGCAAATGTCTTATGGTTTTAGGAGGATGAAAACATTCATGTAGCCTTAATGCTCCCTGCACATTTTGAACATCCTGTATATATGCTGTAATTTCACCTGTTGTTTTTCATTTGTAATATATTACATATATTTTGACTTAATAGTGCACATATTTCTTTTTTTTAATCTAATTTACTTCTACTGCTACCTTTTCTGCACACCCTATTAATGCTCTAATTTCAACCTCTTCATACATTCATACCCCCATTTGCTGTGTTCTTTCTATTCAATTTTTCTTTGCCTTATCCTGTTGTCATTTGCTGCTGCAACAGCCAAATTTCCCATCGGTGATCACTTAAGTTCCATCTTATCTGAGGTGCGCCTAGAGTATGAGTGAAAGGACAGTAAGACAGCTGTGGTTTACATTTTTAATGGTTTGCTTGACACTGTCATCAAACCCATCACACAAACAAGATTTGAAACGTTTTATTTTAATAGATTTTTTTGAACAACCAAATATGTAAAAAAAAAAGAAAACCAACAGCAAAAGTGAAGTTTCATTCACTTCTTTTTTTTTTTTTCTTTAAAAAAATATCAGCCTTCCCCCTTGTTCACAAACCGTTTCAAAATTGGGACAAACAGAAATTACATGACAAATCCGAGAAGCTGGAAGGCCATTACATTTCTTGGCAAATATAAATATAGTGGTTTGAACAGGGTCTGAAACAGCTCACATGGAAAGAGCATACATACAGTATACACGACAGTAGGACACTCGGCACTGCCTGTATCAATTTTTATTAATGTAGAAAACCAGGATCCTTATTTAATGATTTAAATCAATGTGTTTATGACAAGTAAATATATACATTCAGCCAGCTCTAATAGTCTCTGGAGTATGGCGTTCATGTTCCCCCTTACATCACCATGATTGTCTATTCAGGGGGAGTAATTGTGAGAGTATGTGTAGTCCGGGTAGTAATCTTGCCCCCCACCCCTTCCCAGTGGATAACCCCAAGAGCAGGGTCCACCTCCGGGCCCCTCCCCCCGTTCGTGTCCTCGTCCTGGCCTGGGCCAAGGCCCTCCAGGTGGGGCTCCTCTCCCTCGGTAGCCCCCTAATGAACCAGGACCCATAGCACCCCGTATAGCCCCGTGAGCCATCGGTCCATGAATGATTATATTGCTGTAGCCTCCACCACTCAATGGATGTGGAGGCAGCTTAGGTCTGACTACTGTGCCCCCCCTGGTGGCTACGGGAACACCCACACAAGCTCCAAGGTTGTCAGCGCAATTTACCGGAGTCCTTCCCCCCTGACTGCCAGGGGTGCTGCCGCCGAGGGTTTCAGTCCAGTCCCTCTCCCCGCTCTGGGGGAGCCCACTATGGGCCGCTGAGCCAGATGTGGCCGCACCCTGGCTGCTGGCAGTCTCACAAGTGCTGGTCCCTGCTGTCCCCCAAACACCCTCCCCAGGTCCGCTGAGTGTCCTGTCTGTCTGCTGCGTGGGGGTCCCGCTAGCACTTTTAGATACACTGCCCATATAGCTGAGCTGGGCATCACTCTGGTCTGTGTAGGGGAGGGTGGTGGAGAGCGGAGAAGCCTCCACAGCTGTGCTGGGCAGTGAGCGAGCACCGCCTGTAGAGAAGGCCGCAGCCCCAGACCCTCCAGTGTCAGAGCCATATGTATGACCCATCATCATGAGGTGAGGCGGAGGGGGAGGTTTGACCTCCAAGGGGAGGGAGGCCAGGTTGGCCAGAGGTCCTGCTGTGGTTATGAGAGGCGGGGCTGGGACTGTGGTAGAGGCTGTGGCTGGGGGCCGGTAGTCCTGTTCGTGGGTGCTGCTGCAAGGTGAGGCAGGATAGGCAGGGGAGGCCATGTAGCCAGAAGAGCCAGCGTAGGATGCCCAGGAAGCCGAAGGACACAGGAAGCTCTGGTGGGGGTTCACAGAAAAGCCTCCAGGTGACATGCTGCCAACGTCTGAGGAGCCTAGCTGGTTGGTGGCTTTGAACTGAGAGATGGCTGTTTTGAGAGCGGCGTAGTCAGACAGGTTGGGAGTGCTCTCGGGGGTCACCTGCTGGTCTGGGAGTGGGGGACGGAACTCCTCCGTCTCCGGTGGGGGCGGCTGTGGGGGCTTCTCTGTAGCAGCTTCCTGGTTGTGCTCTGAGGACTCCGATATGGCTGGGGGCTCACCGTCATCAGAGTCTAACGACATGTCCTCCTCCTCCACGCACTCATCATGCACTACTGGGAGAGCAGGAGAGAGCACAGGGAGGGAGGGGAGAGAGAGAGAGAGAGAGGGAGGGGAGAGAGAGAGAGAGAGAGAGGGAGAGAGAGAGAGAGAGAGAGAGAGAGAGAGAGAGAGAGAGAGAGAGAGAGAGAGAGAGAGAGAGAGAGAGACATTCAGAAGTGAACAAATGTACAAATGCATTCACAGTACCAAAGGCCTGAAAAAGATGTATGTGTAGTAGTACAACCATCTTTATTCAGCCAAGTGGCAAGTTAATTGTATGGGACACAAGCCAATTTAGCAACGCCATTATTCTACAGCAAAATTATATGAGTATTCCTAGTGTTGGACTATGAAGCTACTATTGACACTACCCACCAGTAGAGGGCGGCGTTGGAAGCTCGTTCTGATTGATGGAGCCAATCAGGCTGTGGAAACCGCTCAGGATGTCATCAATGCTCGCTATCACTATTCCATTTCTGGAGTACTGTAGGAACATCTCAAACGGCCTCTCTGCAACAGCAAGCAACAAAATGCGAAGTTTAAAGGAATAGTTCACCCAAAAATTAAAATTCTGTCATCATCTACTCACCCTCATGCCAAATGAAACACAGGTGAAATTTGTTAGTCCATATAACACACAGGGAGGTTGCCAGCACAGCTTGGTAGCAGCCTTCTCCAAAACAATTGAAGTCAATGGGGACCTGTTCTTTAGAGTTCCAAAACAAAAACAGCCAAACAATCACACTGAATAGAAAGACCTATACATCATTATTTGTTGCAAATCAATGAGCTGTAGTTAAGATTTGCACTAAATTATGGTGTAAATATAGGGCTTTTTGGTACTCTGAAGAACTGGTCCCCACTGACTTCAGTTGTTTTGGAGAAGGCTGCTATGGAGTTGTGCTGGCAACCTCCCTGTGTGTATATGGACAAACTTCACCTGTGTTTCAACTGGCATGAGGGTGAGTAGATGATGACAGAATTTTCATTTTTGGGTGAACTATTCCTTTAATGCACATATTGAATCAGTCAAGGACAGGGCTCTAAACAACAGTAAAGCTTCTAATCCCCTAAAATGTAAAAAATCAAATATAACTATATATAATTTATTCAACTTGAAGGCATTGAGGAAAACGCCTTACATAAACAAGTTTCAGAGATACACAAATTCGGTTCTGTGATTTATCCGGTATTAATGGTTGAATCTGAAGTTCACACTTTTTGACACACATTCACACACTTGTGTCAGATCAATGGGCAAAAACGATGTAGCTGATGGCCGTGATGAAGAGGATGATGATACCTGTGAGAAAGATCAGGTGCCGCTGCTGGGTGTGCTGAGCCTGGAGCTTGATCAGGCAGTCCAGATCTGGGGCCTGACGTGATTGGGTGTCACACTCATGATAAGGTAGGAACTCTACCAGATGCTTCT
Organism: Centroberyx affinis; assembly: GCF_046629955.1. NCBI lineage: Eukaryota > Metazoa > Chordata > Actinopteri > Beryciformes > Berycidae > Centroberyx > Centroberyx affinis. The sequence continues at coordinate 472,252 of NW_027279222.1, forward strand.
TCTGATAGACTGTCAGGAGGTTCAGCAGCCCCATGGCATTGGTGTTCAACCTATGAAAAGACAACAGACATGTACCGATACGGAGTCATATATTTGTCCACTGCTCACGGCTAGGTGACGCTTTGGTTCATATTTACCACAGCAATGTGATCATTACTATTCTGGGCCTCTCTCACTACTATTTTGGATCAGTCCCCTACTAAGACACTGACCTGCCCAGCTCTTTAAGCTTCTTTTGGGACTTGCAGTGCACCTTCCACTGCCAGGGGTGTTCAGGGGTGCTCTGCTCCTCCAAGAACTTCAGCAGCCCCTGCAACCGATCTGGACAAGACAAAACAACACAAACTCTGTTAGGATTTATTTTCGACTGACACTTCCATGACCTCGCACAGATCCCAGACAGATGAGTAAAACTTACCCTGCGTAATAAGGTCAGGGTTGAGGACAAACTCATCAGACACCATGAAGCCTCCAGACACAAACAGCTCGTTGTAGGTGTGGTTCTTGACGTCGTCCAGAGTGTCCACTCCAGCAAAGCTCACTGAGGACAGCTTCTTCAACGACACCAAGGCTGGGATCTGCAGGGGGAAGACAAAGGATTTTTACAAATGGGGCACTTGGATTTATTCTAAATTAAAAACTCTGGTCATTTTATAATATATATATATTCCAATAATAGATATGGATTGACACAATACTAGGGATGGGACGATATATCGAAATTCAATATCACAATACAAAAATGTGACAATACGCATCATGGGGCAGAAAGATTAATTGTGATACTCTACATTTTATTCTGCTGTAGTAATCACAAATGAGACGGCTTGCCCATCACTATTTCACAAGCTCTCCATCGAAATTATACTTTTTGCATTTTGTAATGACATTTTTAAATTGTTGTTTACATTCTAGCAAGCCAATGCCATTGATAGAAATTGATTTGTGGCTCAGAAATAAACATAATTCTGCAGTCATACTTTGACTGTGCAACTTTTACTTATTACATCTGATCATGGTTGTATCGACTCGTGAACCCCATATTGCGTATCGAATCGTATCGTGAGAGAATATCGTCCCGACACAATACTGATTTAATATGCAAAGAACTCTAACTGTGAAATAAAACTAATTCAACTCGACAGCCAAATAAACCACAATACATTGCAGCAGGTGGAAAAATTTAGTTAGGATCTGCTTGATTACTGGGAGCAGATCCGCCTGGATCAGCTGACAATGAGTCATCTGAACAACAGACTGGAAGTGTGACAGTGACCATGTTGGAGAGGATGATGGGAAGTGATGGTACCTTGTGGACGTGTGCAGCGATGTCCTCATTCTGGATGATGATGAGGAGCTTATCTAAACTGCTGCTGTTTTCTAGAAAGGTCTGCGGGTTGCACTCGCTGTTTCCCAGACTTATCAAGTACCCCTTGGTGACAGAAAGGAGAGACATAATTGTTAGCGCTCTCTCTCTCTCTCTGAAACACGGACTGTACAGCGAGTAAGAGGAGGGTGTAGTCTATCACATTACTATTCCTACACTTGTACTGTGGTATTGCACATGTGTTGCTTGACCTAGGTTAAACCTTGGAGACAGATAATACAGACATACACGAGATGCACCATCTCAGGGCCATGTCAGTTATCAGTCATGTGGCAACATAGAGTCTGCTATTTAGTCTGTCATTTATATATCTGGACTCTATATACACATCACATGACTGTCACAGTACAGGGACAGACTGGCGTTCCTCTCCAATGATGCATTATCTAATCTAATAACTGATCAGATCGACTCCTGTCTGTTCCTGTGCTCCGGTAGCAATACTACATACAACAGTACTTTTCACTTGAGTATGGCTGTGCAATTTATTACTGCAGACAGCTGTGGAGGGTTCTCTGGCTCCAATAAAACAATGGCAGTCCAGGAGTTTTGAGTTGTCATTTTTTCTCCCCCAACGAAAAGAAAGAGCAGATTGAGAAATACGATGGGTCATCATCACTGACTCGTTCCTGCCAATATGGACCATAACAGAGGATAATAAAAACAGTGACAATGTTAGAAATGGGGTTGTTCTGCCAAAGCCTCCCAGGGAGCTAATGCTGTCAAGGTTCCCTACCCATTTTCCATTTCCAATTCCATGCTTTTTCCAGAACTTTATTTTTGGCTGGATTTGAAAATCTACATTTGGTTGGTGTTCATTATAATGTCCGTTGATAGTGGCAGGGCAGTGTGTCTGTCAACTCAATTGATGTACAACTACGTAAAATGGGCAGTAATATGTATCGGGGACTGAGTAACAATATTTTTCCATATTTTCCAAAAATGTCTGTGTACTTTCCAAATTTTGAAACCCTGGAAATTCTTGCATATATTCCACACTTTCCAGACACACATGGGAAGCGCGTATCTTACCTTGATCTCCTTGCAGACGGTGCTCTCGTCCCCCTCGTCCCCAGAGTAGATGTAGAATTTCACTGTGTTCTTGGTGACATCCTTGAAGATCTCCACCAGGCTGCTGAACACTTCAGGCTTCAGCTGACCAATCAGGCTGTTGGCCAGTAGGTTGGACCCAGTGCCGGGAGCAGAGCCCGGGTTTGGGCTGGGGTTTTGAGTAGAATTAGACTCTGGGGAGTCTGTGACTTGAGAGGGAGAATAGATCTCTCCCCCCAACTCTGTCGAGGCAGCATCTGTTTTTGTCTTAGTGGATGCTTTCTCTTTGACAGTGCCCAGTTTACGGCTGTGAGAGGAGGCGGCGCTCTTGGACTGAGAGGGTTCTACTTTGGTTTTGGGAGTAGGGGGGGTGGTGGGCGGCGGTGTAAGATTAGACGTGGTCACTTGGGGAGGTGGGGGAGAAACCTTGGAGGCAGGAGGTGGAGCTGGGATCAACTTGCCCATCTTCTCACACAGTGCTTTGACATGCCCCTGGACCGGGACAGAGGTGACGTAGGGTACAACAAAGTCTGAGAAAGAACTGTTGGGCAGCCACGAGTGACGTGGGGGCAACCGTGGGGGCAACTGGGAGGTATAGTAGATGTGGTGTGTCTGCATGATGCTTTTAATGTCAGAGGTGAGGCTGTGAATCTCCTGGTTGAGTATGGTGTCCAGGCTGATGGAGGGCCTGGGGGGAGGCTCCTCTACTATGGCTAACCTGGGTGGTGGGGCTGCCTTTTTCACTTCCACCACTGGAGGTGCCTTAAGCTCTGGGTTGCTGTCGGCCACTGCCACAGGCTCAGGAACAGGCTGGGCTTTGTCTGAAAGAAAGCAGAGAGGCCATTAAGGAAGTGCTGATGCTCTTCCAATCTATACATAATCATTTCATTTAATAATTACATAAAAACTGATTTTACAGGAAACTTGTTACAGTGATGCATTGGATACCAGAAATAAATAATATAATATAAATAATATCTAAATAAATATGGCTACTAAGTACAGGTCAGTGTGTGCTGGCTGCTTTGTGGTACCTTCATGTGTGGGTATACTCCAGGTTGGGTTGTCTGAGGTGTGAGCTTGCTCCACTGGGGAGCCCGGGCTGAACGGACTACCAGGGCTGCAGTCCATGTCCTCCTAAAAAGAGAATGCATCAATAGTTCTGATCAGAACTAACCTAACGTGTTCATTGCATGGTAAAAAAATATTCTGGAATAATAAACCCGGCATCAATTGTTTTGTGCTTGAGACACATCTCACCTCTGTGTAGTTTGTCTGTGATGCCGGCTCTTCCTGTTTCCTGAGGTCCGGGTCAGGGATGCTAGGCTCCCTCCTCCCTGCGACCGCCGAGGGCTCACCATGGTTTGGCTGCTCGGACACTGAACCCTGGGTCATGGCTTTGTTGAGAGTGGCCAGCAGGATCTTGAGAAGGCGCTGGGTTTCGTTGACTGAGGAGCTATGGGCATTGCCCCGGGCCCTCAGGTCAGTGTCGTAGATACCCATACTCTCCATCACTGCTGTCAGATTGTAGTTCTGTCCACTCTCATCTCCGGCTTCGTCTGCTTGGGCTCCTAGCAGGACACACACACACACAGTTAATGAGAGAATGAGAGGCATGTGCTAAATGTTGCTTGTTAGAAGACCCTGAGCTTCCTAATAACCGTAACCTTTCTAATAAAGACTTTTTTCCAAATCCCATTTGTATCACACGAGGAATGTGTCAGGATAACAAAGAGCTGTTGATCGGGCTGTTGATAAAAACATTATTTAAGCTATGTGGAATAAAAAACTGGAATAAATACTACTTAAATTGTAGAGTAGGGGCTTTTCGTGTCCCTAGTTACAGTTAGCAGCCAACAATTGTCAACAATTATAGTATTGGCACGCTGGAGTTTGGACAGCTAATTGCAGTTGGATTAGCTACAAAATGCATCCATTTTGATAAAAAAAAAAAAGATGTTTAAAAAGATCTGTACCAAAAAATCAAGTAATTTCATTTTGGTGACGTAAGCCAATGCACTAGCTGCATATTTCAATAGTGCCAATGTGTAGCCACATGTCTTTTACTTAATGACAATTATTGACAAACCTTTGCAAATCCATACATAAAACCATTCATGCCAAGTTGTGCATGTGCGCAACCCGCACACAAAACAGCAACATCACAAAGCCTGAGGCCCTCCTCACCTCTACTGGGTTCTCCGTTGCTCAGGGGATCTGTGCGTTGGTGTTTGTTCATGCCCCCCCTGTCCTCTCCCTCTAGTTTCCTCTTCAGACTGTGAGAGTCCCAGGCCCCATCCTCCCCAGCCTCCCCCCTTTCCTTCCCAGGATCCTTCACAAGGGCTTTTTTATGGAGTTGGATTAGCTTCAGCAGCTGTTTCATCTTGTCTTTATCATACTCATTCTGGGACAGCCGCAACCTCTGGGTCTGAGGCTGGGACTCAACCTGGGACTTGTGCTGCGACTGCCCCCCATTTGAATGGGACACCCCTGACCTCCGTCTGCTGCTTTCCGGAGGTGGCCTCTCTTGGGCTCTCTCTTGGGCAGGCCTCTCTGGAGGTGCCCTGTCCTGGGGTGGCTTTTCTGGGGGCCTCTCTGCCCTGTCGGAGCCCCTGTCTGACCCACCCCAGTCCGAAACGGGGCTGTATTCCACTGGGGCTGGGGCTGGGGTAGGCAGGGGGTTCTGTATTCTTTCAATCATGTCCTTTGCCTTAGTCAGAGATAAGATGTAGGTAGCGGGGTTGTGGACATAGGAGCGCAGCAAGCCATCCATGTTATATTTGGGTCTGGGCGCTGGGTGCAGGTTGCTCCGATCGTCCAGGTTCTGTTTGTATTCAGGCAGGCTGAAGGGCCGGACTGTGCCATTGTCTATACGAGTTAGGTAATCATGAGCCTGCCGCTCCACCCCAGCGCTCAGGTCCTTGCCTGGGTTGGGGCGCAGCTTGAGTAGGGCGTAGTGCACAGCTGGGACAAAGGGCTCCATGGAGGACATGATGGCAGGCTGGGGCTCCACCGACAGCGGCTCTGGCTCATATAGTCTGGATGCTGAGACAGAGGAGACAGGTGTTACTATTAAATATCAAAATCAGCACAGGTGCATCTGTAGTCCATGCTGCCCATGGAGCCCAAAGTTAAGAATGTATCGGGAAAAGGATGTATAGATATTAATACTTACAATACTTGACAACCATCCTTGACTCCTGAAAGACAAACAATGCCTGCAGGTTCTTCTCAAACCGCCCCCGCCGCTCTAGAAAGCAAACACAGCAACCTCTTCAGTGCTTAACCCCCACCAACCGGAACAAACAGATGTTCAATTCATGCAAAAGGGAAGAGTGAGAGCAAAAGAAAAAGTTTATTGGCACCTTTGGCATCGAGCATCTGAGCTGAGGACAGCAGGAAGAGAAAGCCCCTGTCAAACAAGGGCTTCACCAGCACCTGAACCAGGAGAGCAGACACTGCAGTTAGAAACACCCACTCAGTATGCCCCACTTCACAAAGTTAACATGTCATCTCATAAACATGTCATCTCATAACATCTCATAAACTACACAGACAGCCATTTAAAAAGCCAGCCTCAGTCTTACTATCTGATTATGGCGTCTTTAGTGATTAAAACAATGGGGGAAGATCTAGATGAGAGAGCAATGTATGGCAATGGCTCTCAAAATAGGACCTAGATAACCCCAGGGGTCCGAGATGTCAGGCAGGTTCCCAGTGAAAGGAGTAAAAGCTTAATTTCCCCAGTACTTCATTGAATAGCAGTTGGCAAAATGATTGTGGCAGAATAGCAGAATGTAGAAAAGTGGTTATTGTAATTATAGCCTTCCCTGTCTCCACTGTTATGTCTTCACCTACAGCACAGACAGGCAATTCTGCATTCAATAAAATCTGAAAATCTTCAGAAGATTTTCAGAAGAGGCATTTTCAGAAGAGGCAAGAAATGCGCTGAGAGTCCCGGGTCTAATCTGTATCTTTTTGAGGATCTCATGCATGAGAACCACTCGCATGTGACACTACAGGACCACTACAAGTGTCTTTCTCGGTAACAGTATAACATAGTGACTCACCATCCTCTCCCTCTCCAGTTTGTGGACCAGCGCTGCCAGGCTGCCACTGGTCGGCTTGCCCTTTCCATCCACCACTTCAAACAAGCTGCAGGACATCCCAACCTTCGTCACTGGGGACAGGGAAGAGCAAGTTGGAACAGGCAGCGAAAACCACCGCATCCAGAGCAGATGGACATCAACAAACATGGTGGGAAATTAAAATAAGTCACTAGCCAACTTTTTTAGTTTATTAGTTGCACTAGCCACTTTCTGTTTTGTTTTCTACTTTATTCAAACATATCTTACATTCTCTATGCAGTCATGATGAATTTAAATCAGATGTTAAGAGTTTTTGCATGCTCAAATATATTTGCAGTACTTGTTCCTGCAAATAATTTGTGTCTAACTTTAATAGGTTTACATGAGATAGCTATATCTAGCTTTTATACATTTCTAACAGGTTTAACTCTCAAACTAAGGTTTTATGTGGAAATATAGTGCATAATGTAGCCTTAGTACACTTGCTTTACAAATTGAATTTCAAATACTGCAGTACTGTCCACAAGCCCATTTTGTTTTTCATCCCTAACCCTCTGTTAGAAACATGTAATCAACAAAAATAATTCAACCACTAAGGAGGCTCAGTGGGTAGGGAGATCATCCCACACTGGAAGACCTGGGTTCAAGCCCCATGACAACAAGTATCCACTCTACTTAGGTGTCCATAAGCAAAATATTGAATCCCTACCTCCTGGGGCACTGTCCTGTAGCCGACCCTACGCTCTGACTTGGGTCTGCTTTAGGCCTTGATTTAGATTTGGACTAGTACGAGGTGTAAATGATGTGGTCCTCACTGACCTTCACGTGAGATGTTGTAGGTGTCCCAAGAGAAGAGCACAGGGGGAATCCTCCTCTTCACCTGCTCTAGTTGCATACCCCGACTCACCTCCAGCCTCTCAGGCCTGCAGGAGGGCATACAGAGATCAATCAGACAGTGACACACAAACGCCACCAGCATGAATACACAACTATGGTTCAAATCAGGCCTCTCAAAAAAACTGAGGTCTACATTTTGCACAAATACATTCTTAAATATTTCCTGTTTTCACACAAAAAATACATACAATGTTAAGGTTAAGCATGTAAGAAATCTTTTACAGCACACCCCACAGTCATTAATGATTAACAAAAAAAATCCCAATAACACTGAGGATGTGCTTCTAGAGATAAGCAGACACAGGTGTGAGGGTGAAGGTTTACTCACAGTTTGAATGGCAGGTAGGGGCGTGTGGAGGATCGTAAACAGACCTGGAACAGCTCCTGGCCCTTGTTCACCAGCGGACCACTCCAGACAGTGTAGCAGCTCTTCCCTACATGGCATCAACACCACAGGTCAAAGGTCAGACATGATGTAAACAGAAAAATCCAGGCTTATGGTTGAAAATCTCTGTGCATAAATTGATGTGACAACAGCAGTCTCAGGTTTGAAGTTCAATATGTTTTTTTAGATTGTGTATTGTAACACAACACTGTTTATACTGAGACACGCAAATATTTCAAGAGAACATGCTAATAACATTCTTAAAAAATGCTGTACCTCTACTTCCTTCAGGGGAAATAGTGTTGAACCTGTTAATGGGAGAAAGAAAAAAACTGTTTAAAAATCAACCATAGAACACAGTGGCGATGCTATACATGTTGTGTTGCGTGCACTCCTCCTCACTTGAAAATACATGCTGGATTTCCACAAGAAAACATACCTGTGTGCAGTCATAGGAGCTGATGCAGCCTCCTTGCCTTTGTACTGAAAGGAAACCACAGCGTATGGACACACATGCCTGGGCCGTGCCTTGATCTCATTGAATGCAAACTCAAAAAAGTATTGCTGAAAGGCAAAGAGACAGATCCATTCAAATAGAGAAATACGGTCCAACAGACATTAAAACTTGAAAAAAGTCCATTGATAAAACATATATACACTCGTACAATCATTGAACCATAAGGAACCCATGTTCACCTGTGTGAGCTCAAAGGCCCTGTATGACAGCAAAGACGTGACCCTATTGCCACTTTTGGACACATGACAGTCAAACTTGGTCGTAGGTTCCATAGCATTCTTGGGCATGTTCTCATGGATGTGCTTTAATCGGCCCTGAGAGACAAAACATACTGGTTGGCTGGAGGTCCCACAAGAATTAGCAGCATCAGCATGAACATATGGTTGTTATTACAGGAAAGTAGAAAGGTATTCCATACCCTCATAACTTTAAAAACGATCATGTCCCCAAAGAAGCCCACATCAAATGGGTTAATTTGAAGCAAATCAGAGAATTTGGAGAGATAAACACCTAAAATGACAGAAGAACTGAATTAAAGGACAAGCATCATAATCACACTCCATCAAAATGCATTAGAGAAAGAATCGTCAACACTCATCATCACTGTTAATTACTTGTTGATGCTTGTTGACATTTTGAGAAACACTTTGAGGCAAAGCCTTAATTCCTTGTGTAGGCACTGATACTACACCAATCAGCTCAGAGCCAACACTTAAGTTATGTATTGTCACATATACTGGAGCCATTCTCAGCTGTTGCAAAGCCATGTATTAGGTGTCTTCCGTTGTAACTTTATCACGTCAAAATTCTAAGCTGCTTGCCAAAGGATAAAGACAGCAGCCGTACCAGAAGTGGCTCATGCTAACTCCTACATTACAGTAACAGCAAATGCAAATCAAACATCCTCAGACCTAGATCGATAACAAAGCTGTCCCTCAAAATCCCTCAAAAGAATGGAACTAGTTAGGGAGCCAACCTTCAGAGAATTATCATGAGTGAAAAAAACAAAAACAAAAAAAACTTTCATCACATCTACTTCTATGCAGAGTCTCCTTGTAAGTCAAGAGCAACACATAAGAGCACAGAGCAAGCCAACTTACCCACTGCTGGATTTCCTAGCGTAGTAATCCTGGAGTGCCCAACCGACAGACCCTTCTCACAGATCCACTGGAGCTAGAGATACAAGGGAACATACAAAGCTCAGAATCATGTAAAAAGCCAATCTTAGTCTATGACTTATCCATCATCTTTTTTTGCCTCAGAGTGATGTTTTGCAGGCAGGCTAACCTTGGATTTGTCAGGAAAAAGGAAGCAGTAAGACTCAGCCAGTTCTTGTTCAGTGCGCCCCTCTTGCTTCATCTCTCTCCGCTTCTCTATAAACTGGCAGACAAAAGGAGTAGACAGGAAAGTTGATAAGCTATAGCAATCTGTAACTCATAAAATCTAGCACAAGGCTCTTTTAGAACACGCAATTTGGAAGAGCAAACACCTACACTTTGTCATACATTTATTAGAGCCTGCTCTCAGCATGTGCTTTCTGAGCTACAAGTGCATTTTTGGGATTATAGCACCATCTAGTCGTTTTCAGACCTTGGCTGTGAAGACTGCTCAATATTTAAATGACAACATTCTTGCTATATTGTATTGTAACCTACAAAACAACGCTGTTTTTTTTAAAAAAAAAGGAGCAACTTAAATGCTGATGTTCACAGTGTGGAGAACAGGAAGACAATGCCCAACCTCCTTCTCCAGCAGTTCATTGTGAATGAGCCTGGCCTTGCAGTAGGAGAAGGTTCCTCGTGATGATGAGTCTAGGTAAAATGACGAGAGAGTCTTCACAAGGTCCTCAAACTCCCGGCTGTCAGGGGGCAGAAACTGGTACAAGCCTGCACACACAAAGGGGAATCGGTGGATTAGCATATGGCATTAGCAGAGTTTACCTGTGTGTGCATGTGGAGAAAAGGGTCAGTGCAGAAAGCAGCATAATCACAACAAAACTTGAATTCAACTAACAGGAGACAGCCTCCTCATCAAGCTGATCGTTGGAATCATGCAACACCGGCTCGTATTATGATTCCTTTCATGTCAACACAAGAAGCAGGGCTCACACCAGCAGGCCCATGATGGACGTTTCATACTTCTATGCCAGGTGAGCCACTTCTCTGGCTACTCTCTGACTCTGGCTATATTCTGCATGTAGGTTAGTATAGCTCAACGGGCTTGCAATGAAGCAGTAGCACTCTATGGGGAACTTATTTTCTCATCTGCTAAACGCAGCTAATCACACCAGCTTACCAAAACTTGTGCTTTGGGAAAGAAGGGGTGTCAATATTCGGATTGGAAAAGGTGATAAGCAACAATAACCACAGTCATTTGCATAAACAAACCACTGTCTATGCGTGACCAGTCTTGCATCAGTCTGTATTTAGATAGGGTGGATCATTTCAATCCAAACATATCCAAAGGAGTGAAACCACCGGTGCCTGTCTACAGACTACCTGCATGGAATACCATCACCATCAAGCTGTGGGCCTGCTAGTAGTAAACAACTCTCACGTGAGTCACTTGGAGTCTGGAGACAGCTCACAGCGGTGCACACACAGCCAGGTTTGTCCTGGCTTGGCTTCGCAGCCATTTGTGTGAACCTTTCCAACTTGGGCTATTAGGCATTTTACACATCAAAACATGCAACCTGCAGAGGGAAGAGTTTACCAAACATTGCAAGCAGGGCTGCCTTGAGATGATAGGCCCAGCTACTTCTGCTCAACTTTGCATATATACAAATAACTGATGTTCAATGCAAGGTCCTAGGACCATTGCCAATGTGCCACTTTGGTTTGAGTACTGGAGCCATCTCATTGGCATTGTAGGAGGCTGCAAAGGATGAATGATTTGAACTCAGGTCTATTAAACTGAAATGATGCACTAAAGCACCAATGACACCAAGTGTGTGTGTCTGCACTCGTGGGGTGATAGCATCCCTATTTAGATTTCACCAAAGAGTCATGGCATTGCTGAGACCTTCTACGAGATGGGTGTGGTGGATAATCTTATGCACTTTACTGTGGTCAAGAGGACACCCACATGCTGTCAGGTGAGTACTGAAACGTGCTCATGATATCACCATCACAACAACGGCAAGGCTCCCATGAATAGCTGTCAGAACCAAACAAGGTGGGCTTTCACTGGGCAGTCTTCAGGTGCCTCTTTCAGGCCCCTTCACAGCAACGTAGCTGCCTGCTGCTTATGGGTATCTTGGATACCTGAGCCAGACTACCAAAGCAATGGCTGCAGAAAACTAACGCTCCTCTCGGCAGACCAATCAAGGTTATCCATGGACTTAACAATGCAACGTTAATTTTAACCTCAAGCGACAGTGAATATTCCGCTAACATTGATAAGCTAGCAAGGCCAGCTAGCTGCCAAGCTAGCAACATGCAGCAGCAGAATTATGAAAGACAGGACAGGCTCTGTTCAAAATAGTAGCGAAAGGGCACCACCTTTCCGTTCCCTAATCTTCCTTGGGATTTGAAAATTTTTTCGTGGCAACTCCTCGTTCAGTCTCTGGCCAGGCAAAGGCGAGCTGCTGGAGCTCCGGGCGTCTGTCTGCACGCTCCTCCGCCGATCAGGGGCTTCTTGTTCGGGCATTACACTGTCTCCACATCCAGTCTGATCGCCATTTTGGTTGGCTGTGGCCGAGGTGGCGGTTGACGGCGAATTCTTCACGGATTCGCCCCCCTCCGAGCGGAGCTCGCCTTTCTCGGAACATTCTGTGTCCTTTTTCCCCTCCGCGGTGGGGTTCAGGGCCATTTTCGGGCACCGTGCACGTCTTGCGGGCAATGTAGCTCTCTAGATACGGCGCCGCTTCACAGACACACTCTCCTCCTCACCCAACCTCCGCCATTGTGAAAATGACGTACACGTTCTTCTCCACCACTGCAAAACGCTGCCGTCACTCTGTTTACATACAAGAAAATCCGCACCACCTAGCGGCCCACAGATGTATTGCGCGAACTGATTTAGTAATTTGATGTAATGGAAGTGACGCGCGCGCGCGCGCGCGTGCGTGTGTGTGTGGGAGAGTGAGAGAGAGAGAGAGAGAGAGAGAGAGATAGATAGGGAGTGAGTGAGTGAGAGAGAGAGAGAGGGAGAGAGAGAGAGAGAGCGAGATTGTGAAAATAGTGCCCAAATTAACCTTCACGGATGAAGAGATAACATCAATTGAAGCCAAATCTAAGCCAAATATGTCACATCCTGCCACAAAACTAGAGGTTCGGAGTAACTGGGTCTAAATTACCTACATTTTACCTTTTATAACCTATTGTTTATGTCACTTTTTACCGTTCTTATGGTTTGCATTTTTAATAATAATGATCTCTTTCTTTTTTCACACAAACACTAATTCCACACACAACCTGCTATTCATGTACTGCGCGGAGGGTCTGCTTGTGGGAGCTGAGTAGGCAGCAACCCAGATCCTCCGCTGTCCAGGTACTCACAATCACACACGCTGTCCAGGTACTCACACACACACACACACACACACACACACACACACACACACACACACACACACACACACACAGATATACCGATACAAGGATTTAGAATCTATTTAAGTATCTCTGTAAATGTTGACTGACTTCTTTGGTTCAGACCTATATTGATTGTTTCATGTAGCCTACGTAATTGCTTTGACAATTATTATTTTATTTTTTGCCAATAAAGCTGTTAAATTGAAATGAATTGAAATTGAAAAAGAGAGAGAGAGAGAGAGAGTCGGGTTCACAGGCATTTTGGAAATCTGTCAAGAACTTGGGTATTTTTATTGAGCTACAATTACTCTTTTCTTTCTTTTTTTTTTTTTTTTTTAGCAAAATTCAACTCAGTCAGGAGCCTACCATCTCACGCCTCATTACAGCCTCCTACTGATTGAGGCCTTCTTGGAAATCATGTGATCAGACCAAACTGGCCATATTTAACCGCACAATTGCCATCATTTTCCATGCATATAGATGTTCTTCTCATCAACTCATTCGCACTTAAAACTGATCCGGTAGGTTGATCCAACCTACAAAATAATGCCACGGTTTGATAGAATGATCATATCCAGTGTAATACACCATTTTACCACCAGGAGACAGCAGAGTGGCAGAAATGATTCCAAAACAATTTCTTCCAAAAGTAGGATTACCCAATTAGTTAGAAGAATTAGCCTATGTGTAATTCTTGATGTTTTGAATACTTTGTCAGTCAAACCTTTATATTGGTACCTATGCCTTCATGCTCACCAGTGATCACTCAATATGATTTATTTCATTATATTTTTTTGTTATGTTGCTGAGTAGTCCTGCTTTTTGACATAGACTACCCCGGTTATGTAGAAATAAGCATATTATAAGAAGTAAACTGATGGTGGCTTCAGTTAAGGATTCAGATCCATAAGGCTGAAACCTGTGTTTCAAACATTAGGCCTATTATTATTATTATTATGATTATTAGCCTATATTTTTCAATAGGCCTATTGTTTCTTCAGTTTTCTGGTGAGATGCTGAAATTTGCAACACAACTTCAAATGTATGGCCAGATTAATGAGAGAAGGCACTATAATGTCAACTTTTACAGGCTGCCAAAAATGCAAAATAAAATTAATACATTTAAAAAAAAAAAGTTCTATAGTCCCTGCTAGTGCAGACCGATAGACGATGCGTTCCGAGATTGGTGCAAATATAAACCTATCCTACAAATCTGCATCTTGGACTATCAATGTCCAACATGACACATTTTTCACTATTCCACAATTTATTTCTAAAACCTTACCTCCCTAACATTTTATATATCAACACCAAACTTAGTAGGCCTGTATAGCATTTAATCTGATACTCCAATGGCCAATAAATCGTCCAAATCAGTTAAACACGATGGCCAATCGTAGCCTAACTAACAAACTTGTGAATGCACAAATGGCTAGTGACAATTATGACTATAACTTAATGCCAGCTTGTCCAGTTATGATGAAACTTGGCCCTTGTTCAAGGGGACTGAATCATCAAGTGTGCAAGACATTTTAAACTGATCAGGAGGCAGCACAAAATAAGGACTAATACAATTAAATTAATAGCCAAATTTCATGCAAACCTACAAAAGGGTGGCTGAGTAGGCTATCAGCACTTAAATTTTTTGGACTTCAGTAGTAATGTTAAAGGGACACTGATATTTGGATTTTACTTTACAGTGCATTACAGTGAACAGGTAGGCATTGGTTGGGACAGCGCGAAAGCGCTATTAAAAAAAGAAGTCAAATGTCCATTTTGTATTTTTAATAATTAAATGATTTAGTAAATGTTATTTCAGCTAGCATAATTCGAAGCATAACTTCAATAATGCTGTTTTACATAAGAAAATGTACTTGAAAACTGAACATAATTTCCAAAACAAACAATAGTAAACAGAAATAGATGCTAATTGTCAATGCCCCCAATTACTAAGAGGAAAACTGGGTGCTCTAAATGTGTTTTTGCTATGGGCTAACCATACTGCCCCTGCTGTAGACATCGTACTCCTTGTAGCGCAGGTAATCTTTCAGCCTGGGAGGAAGAGGAAGGAAGCTGATAAACACTGGTGATCTCAAACGCAGGCGACTCAGATGCTCTCTTATCCGCAACCGACACAGGTGCTTCAGGCTCCGCACATTTCCTGAAAGTCATTGAAGTCAAGTCATAAACACACGAAACAAACATTTTAACTAATGGAGGATCATAACAGTTCTCTCACTTTGGATGTGACAGATCTCTGGCCACTGTTTCTGCTCCTTCAAGGTGTCCTCGAGTTTGGTGCAGAAGGAGACGTGGTCAGTGTAGTCCAGCATGATGCGCACCACCTGGCCAGATATGTGTTTGAGCCAGTGCACTGTTATCACCTCACAGAACTAGAAAGAGACAGAGGCAGAGAGACAGACACAGACACAAGGACACATGCAGCGCTGAGAGAGAAAGCTTGAAGCATTTTGGAAAGAAAGTGTCCCCCGCCAGTTCCCCCACATTCCACTCTTTATACCACTCTCTCTCAGACAAGGCTTGTCTCACCACCATGTCTTTGATGACTGAGGTCATCCAAGGGGCGTAGTCATGGGAGCTGTCACCATAGGGACAGTTAAAGCAACGCTGCACGTCGTAGCCATAGTTCAGAATCATTCTCAGCATGACCTCATCCTTCAAGGCATACTGCAGCGCTGAGGGGAAGTGAGTGGTGTTGACACGGGAGTAGTAGTTGACATTTGCTCCAAACTTCAGCAAGGTGTTGATCAGCTCATAGTTGCCCTGTCTAAGAGCCACCTGCAAACAGTTGATAGGGTCCTGGTTCACCATTGCCCCGGCCTCCAACAGCAAGCGGCTGCACTGAATATCATTGTTGGACACAGCAAAGAATAGGGCAGACCTGCGCTCATCATCATAGTTGCTGCGCACCCTTGGGTGCAGCATGAAGTTAGGGTCATAGCCCGCTTGGAGCAGCAGCTCCAGACACTGGGCATGTCCCCCAGCAGCTGCAGAGTGGAGGGGACTCATCCCACTTTCCTTCACGGCCTCCATCTTAGTCACCGGGATCAGGTGCTCCAACGCCCTGTCAAAGAAGAGACCTTATTTAAGAATGTGCTTGATCTTGAGCTAGGTTAGTACATCATAGAAAACTGGGAAAACTAGATGTTGTAACACAGATATTCCTCACAGTATGTGTCCATGGTATGCCACACGGTGAATGGGCATGTGCCCGCTGTACAGAGGTAAGTTGGGATCTGCTCCATGCTCCAGCAGCAAGGAGATTATGTCAGGGTTTCCTGCTGCTGCCGCCTCAAACAAGACAGTGCCAGACTCCGATTCACACCACACATGGGCTCCTAGAGGAATAACACGCCGACATTTTAAAGGCTATTTATTAGTGGTTGTGAAAATAACTGAAAAAAATCACCTTATCTGATCTACCTTTCTTTAACAGGACCTCCACCACATTCAAATGTCCATTCTGTGCAGCCAAAGCCAGGGGAGTTTTCGTTTTAATGTCACATGCGTTCGGGTTGGCACCAGACTCTAGGAGCAGATAGACAAAGTTCTCCAGGCCTAAAAAGGCTGACTCATGTAGAGCTGTCCGGTCTAGCGGTCCTTTTAGGTCTACTTTGGCATTGTAGCGAAGCAGGAGTGTGGCCAAGTCATACTGGTCATTTAGAATAGCTATTAAGAAAGGATCAGGGGAGAAAAGAAGAGGACTAATAATAAGCAAATATCATTTCAGTAAAATAAGGTGCATTTTCAGATCAAGTGAGTCTTAGATACCTTACCTGCCACTAATGGAGAGTCCTGCTCATCGTTCTGGAGATCTGGGCTACAACCATTTTGCAACAGGAACGTAGCGTTCTCCCTGAGGCCGTAAACCACAGCTAGGAACAGTGGTGTTTCACCCTTTAAAGAGCGACACTGGCCTGCACCCAGGGGGGAGGCTGGAGCCCAAACACAAAACAACTAGTCATTGCGAGCTAGAAATGTAATGAAGGTTCAAACATTACAGTCATACTTTAAATAACTTGACTACCTGAGAAGATAATCTCCAGTGTCCTTTTATTCTCTTGTACTGCGGCCTCATGCAGAGGGATCCATCCACGTTCATCGACTCTGGACAGAGTCTCCGGCTGCACTGCCAGTCTGTTCAGCACATCCTCATCACCTACATATGAGGAAAGGAATATATGAGGAAAGGATATCAGAGTAATAATGGAACTACTGGCAAGACTAATGACAGTCGGTATCAGCTGTGAAAGGTTATGGATCACTTCAGCTCACCCTCCTTGATTGCTTTGAAAATCTCATCAGGGTCTTCACTGGCTTTCAGATCACTATAGAAACACATTGCATAGATCAAGGCATCACATGATGAATGAGAGATACACAATGTAAAAAGGGAAGCATTTTACCATAAGGAAGTCAGAAAGTAACCTGGGATTCAGTCCTTTGAGTTTTCTATATTGAATCAGACTCTGTTCAATTATATACTGTGTTGCCTCATCTTCATCCAAGTCCTCCTCCGATTGGTAAAAGGCATCTTCTGTCTCTGTGTTCATCTGTTACTCTAAAATGGATCAGTGCACAAGTAGCTGCTGTGGGGGGAAAGAGGCAGAAGGTAAACATGACCGTTAAACCCGGCACCCGAGACCGAGAGCACCACTTGCAGCCTGGAATACCAAGAGGGAGACATTCCACAGTCAACAGTAAAACTAGAGCCTAAACAGGGACTAGCTGCAGTTATTCCTAATGCTTGCTGTTGAATTAGATGTCCAAATGGTCTTGATGACATCAAAATCCATGAAAGATATAGTTCTCTGAGAAATAATTAATATAATCATCCCTCTGAGCAGCCATACTCTGGACTCTTTCTATATGAAACTGTGCCCAATGTTGAATTATTCTTAACTTTAAATAGCATCTGAGAGAGAGCAGGTCTCTTATAACGACTTTATACAGTATTTCTCTGTCAGCATGGCCGAAACAAAGGCATAGCTGTACAGTTTACATGTGCGTGGCTGGTACCATGTGACAGTGGCAACATTGATATAACACTAATCCAAAGCAGAAGAAAAAGCACAATGTGTAATAATGAAATCTTAGGCCATGCCTCGGAAAGACATGAAACTAGACAGATTTCAAATGATAGCAAATGGCATGGAAATTCAACAGCCACAAACCATAATGATCAAAGTGTAACAATGCACCTATGTTGCAACATTAAATATTAATACAAGGCCTTCAAGCACCATACTGATCAATCTTCTTTCTCGCTACATGCATTATTTTCTTGTTAGGTGTTTACCTTCAGTCAAGGCTGTGTTCCTCCGGTAGCTTTTACAACTGTAGAGCCAATGCACTCCTCAGCTCCCAAACATACCTATTTATGTCTGCCCTACTATAAATATCTGATCACGGGGCCATCCCAGCCAGCACCTGGCTTTGACCCACTGAGCACTGCAACACCCCCCCCCCCACACACCATTCAGCTCACATGCCTGTTCACTTATAACACAGGCAGGCCATCAAAACACCACAGGTTGGGATCACATTTAGCTCATACTTTTAAACAAAGATGTGTTTACTGACACCACTGACAAATCAACAGTTTCTTATGTTTCACTCTGGTTACATTAAGAACGGCTGTCCTGTCTTTGGAGTGCATTAGTACGTGATTTGTTGTTTTAAGTCTAAATATTTGAATTCATGAAGTATTATGCTGCCTCCTACTTGGATAGTGGAGTTGCTGAAAATGTTGCTACAGCATGGAATTCTGTTTTCTACAAGGCTGCCGTGCAATCATGTCTTGGACACTGTAACTCTGTAAATTCCAAATATGTCATCAGAAAGTGTTTAGCCTTTATATTCACTAAGAAATCAGTCTGTAACCTTGTGAGATAAAGTTGGTCACCCACGTGCAGTTGATAGCTTGCTAGCTCTTTGTGACAGATTTCAATTGATGTTAATTTAAGAGTTTTTCATCACCAAGTTTGTGCTATTGCTTAAAATAAAACATTTTTATTGTGATTATTTTGTGTTGAGTGGCTTTAATGTTTAAACTGTTGGAAAAGTAATATAAGCTCTTTTTGCCCCGGCAAGTGCCCAAAAAGGGCATGAGGGGTTAATAAGGGCTTCCCCAAGCAATTTTGGGCTGTTCTCTCTGGGCCAGTTTTTTTGCCTGCATTGGACCAGTGTGGACGTGTTTCTTTTAACATTCATTTTCAGTGCCAGCCACCTTTTTCTAATTTTAGTAAGCTAGCTATTATGACATTTTGGCTGTGGCCACAGCATTACTATATGACTATAAATGTGTGCAACACAAATGAAAAAAATGGCACAAAGCTAGTTGACTTTTTTGATTTTCTTTCATTTTTCAGACCTTTTGATCATCAGGTCACTAAAAGACAGTGAAGGATTCATGGAAATTGGTGGCAAAAATAACGAGGTGCGAACAGATTGCAGCTGTAATGATTCTGAATTGAATTTAATGTAAGATAGAGTTTCATCATTTTAAGTATGTGTAATTGCAGTTTAACACACCGTATATGATTACATTAACATGCATGGAGGGAAGCTGATTTACATTTACATGAGTTTTGTAGTGTATAATGAAAAAGAGTCTGCACACTAACAATATGCTTCCAATGTGTGTAAAATATATGAACACCATTACATAGATGGCATTTCGAGCGTACTGCTCTTCATCAGACACATATGCTGGAAACATCACCTATCTATTGGTGTTAATAAACTTGGAGTATTACAGTGTCTTTCATCTGTTGTGTTTTGAATTTGACTTGTCTGTTGAGGTTTGGGATGTGCATGTTTTCGTCTTTTTTTATACACTGCATGTGACCCACATTTCAAGCAATTAGATGTACATTTATCTTCTTAACTGTTTTCCAGTTTGACAGTATGCTGCTTTAGTAAATGTTCATAAGAAAAGAGCCTGGTTTATTGGAGAAAATCATTGTAAGCTATCTGTCTAGCTTTGCACACCGTAGTACTGGATTGCAAGGGCATTCATTGTTTTAATATTGATCATCAAGGAACAGAGAATCCAACAAAGAAATCAAAGCATCTGATGTATGTGATGTGTCAAAGTAAAGTGCTTGAGTGTTAAACATTGTGCTGTCGGATCTCAGTCATCGAGTTGACAGAGCATGGCCACGCCGCGCTTGATCCAGTGTTGTGGGCGCTTGCTTGTGGGCAACATCATGGAAATGACAAAATTGGTAGAGTGGCCTGTGGTGGAGAGGGTGCCCTTCCTCTCACTGGTCTTGTAGAGAGGGCAAACATACAGCATCTGAGACTGATCCATGCTCTTCCTTTGAGCTGGATGGAAGAGAGGGAAGCAAAGAAATAGGGAGAAAATAGGGAGTAGAGAGAAAATAAAAGAAACAAGTTCAAGATACTAGGAACGCAAAAGACACCCGAAAACCTATGAATGGAATGTCTGATTCATCTGTCATTTTTATCTACAGAGAAAAGTTAACTGCTGGCACTGTAAGAAGTGAGTTAATTCTTACTGGGTTTGATCCAAATGATGGGCACTGAGTCAAAGAGGACTTTGAGGTGCTGCTCAGCCAGAACGCCACTGATGGGAGAGAGGGAAACCATAGTTAAGCTGTATCAAGTCTCCCTGCACTGTCACAGTTCCGATGATATAACTATTATTCTAAAAACAACCCCAGTATGAACATGTACCTTCTTTTATCCCAGCGAGCTCCATCCAGAAACAGCCCATTAATATAAACACCATCTTCAGGGGATGTGGCTGAGTCATCAATAGGGAGAACCTGTAAGATAAAATCATGAGCACGGTCAGCAAAGTACAAAAACTACAATAAGACCTTAATTCTTGTGAGGGGAGACAGAGGGATTACAAAGTGTGTGTGTTTTTGACCTCAAACTCAAAGCCCAGCAGGTCAATGGGGACATGGTATTTCCTGGCATAGTTCTGCATGGCCCCAGTTAGGAAGGCCTGGGTGAAGAAGAAGCCAGATAGCCAGAACACATTGGGCTTACTGGTGTTATACCAATCCTGCAGGGCCATAGGATGAAAGTGAAAATACAGGAGGAGTGAAAAACTCAAACAAGCTCCCAGATAACGCATTTCTCTCACACACTACAGTGAGGATGAAGTCCATCTTAGATAAAAAATGACAGAATCACAGTCATCTGAATGATCTTTATAGACCAGGCTCACCTTCAGGAACTTGAGCCTGGAGAGGAAGTCAGTGATGTAGCTACCCAGGGGCTTGAGGCTAGGGTAAGAGCGCTTGGCCCACTTCTCTGGGACCTTGCCCACAATCAAACTGCCTGCGATGGCCTCCAACTCTGCATCCATCACCACCAGACCCTTAATGGCCTTCAGCAGGTTTTGTAGGCTCACACGGATCGTAACGCACAGCCTGACGGAGAGGAAAAACAGCAGCAAAGTGATATAAAAAAAGGTAGTGAGGTACTGTTGTACTTTTGGTTCTGCATTGTCATGTTTGTACGTACGTGTTGTAGCGCTCCATCTCCTGGACGAGCACTGTGTTCATGCTCTCCTCATAGAGCACTGGGAACTTTGAGAGTGCAGCCTCAATGTCAAAATTGTCTGGGAGCTGATGGAACAAAGCAGTTGAGTCTGTTAGTTATAAATATACAGTGCAGTGCGTACAGAATAAGGCCAACGTACAGGAAACACCAACACAAACTGCCAATGTGGTGAAGAGCTCTTCTGCAGCTGCACTGGTGTAGAGTGCATTTCTTTGCATGAAAATCAATCCAATCATTCTAAAGAGGTTTTGATAAATTGTAATTACTACATAATGAAAAGGATAGGGAAATCATGCCCCATCTCACTGTAGAGCCACAATCATATGCCCATGCTCTGGACATATTACACACAAGATTGAGCATTTCCGTAAAATAAAACCTTCTCAAGGAGTAGTAGGTTTGATCAGGTTGTACCTTAGTAAGGATGTCATTTGCTATGTCATACAGGGTGTTGTCTCCCCCAGAGCTCCCCCCTCCCTTGGCCCCTCCTCCCTGGGTGAGCAGCAGTGAGTCAAACAGCAGCTTGGTCTGCTGCAGATCCTTAGAGATGTCCACATTTTCGTGCATTCCAAACACCTCTGGGTGCTGGCTGAATGGAAGTTTCTAGAACACAACACACAGATATTATTACTCAGGTGGAAGTCAGTATACCAAAGCAAATATTTATCCACTGTATGTCTACTAAGTAAAAAAGCTGTGTTGCTAATCATTGCTTCAAAGACAGGAAAGAAAAAAAATTTACATTACCTTGATAAATTCAATATAGTCCTCATAGATGCATTTAGGCGGGGCATAGTAATCGCCGCTGGGGGAGAAGGTGTAGCGGCCTTTCTCAATGATGTCCGTGTTGTAGAAGTCAGCCAGGACGGTCATCAGGAGCCGCCTGTCCCAGTCGTCTGTCACACGGCCACCATAGTTACACTCCCCGGTCAGGTAAGTTATGGCCTCAAAGGGCACCTCATCATATTCATTCACAAACAGCTAGACAGTGGAAAAGAAGGGGTGAAAGAGGAAGATGTCTGCATAAGTATATTCATGGGCATTGTAGGTAAATTGAAACTCCTGAAACTCCCCTGAATACCTGTAGCTGTCTAATGCTGATACGTAGGTCGGACTCATTGAAGCCATAGGGAATATTCCAGCCCAGGGGACCGAACTTCTTCCTCTCCTGAACAAGAGCGTGGAAGAAGCATACTCCATACAAAAGCTTCTCCCAAATCTAGAGGAGGAATCAAAGAGGCAGGATTAGCGAGACAAAATATCCTCTGTTTGATAGACGTACATAGAGACTTGCAAATTATTGTGACATACAGTATGTGCGTGAGCTTCCCCCCCAACTCACCAGCTCCTTGTTGGGGCAGTTATTGAAGAAGTTTGGGTCGGAAACAGGATCTGACAGGTAAGACTGTAGCAGGTTGAGTCGGAGGCCTGTGGGAGGTTCATTTGTCATTTTCACCCCATTCTGTAGGATGGTCACTGGAAACTGATGAAGGAGAGGATGGTTATTCATTAGGACAATACACAGACCTGAGGTTTTTATTATAGATGCATATTCTTGATAGAAAGCTATATCTTGCTGTTTAAAAAATTTAAATTTACTCATTAGTGCAGTATGAAATGTGCTGTGCTTTACCTTGGGTGAGGGGTAGCTGGTGAGCCAAAGGCGGAAGTCTGGGTGGCAGACTTCTGTACTGAAGTCCTCGCAGGTCTTCTCTAGGGTGGACATCCAGGAAACGGCCAGGTGACAGTTTTGCAAACACACCCAAGTCCCCTCCTTCATGGCTGTGAGTATCATCTTGGCAGCGATGGGACCTTGGCCCTGCCCCAGGGAGATGGACTGGAACTTGGTACCACCCATGTTCTTGTCATTGGCAAACTTCAGTAAACCTGTGGAGGGAGACAGACGTTTCTGATGATTTCCTGTGACAGCAATATGTGGAACCTAGACAGAGAATGTCCTAATTCGTCTGTGTAAAACATGAGTCTCCAGTGGGACTGTAGCACTTACTGGCCATGGGATCAGCTCCTGGAGACAGCACAAACACAAGCGGGATGGTGGAGTTGGAGTCCAGGTAGCTCTTACTCAGGTCAAAGGGAGGGGGCTCCACAAATTTCTTCCCCAGCTTGTTAGTCACATAATTAGTGATGGCTGGCACTATCTTATCGGGCCTGAGACAGCGAAAGATGATGATCATCTGCAGGTCATTGAGCTGTTCACACCAGGGTTTAGGCAGAGGAGTGTTGTAGGGCTCCTTGCTGTCATAGATTGGCCTGAAGTCCTCTGGGCTCTTGAGGAAAGCCTCTCTGTGGGAAAAATCACATTCACAGATTCACTCAATTAGTCTAAAGTAAATTATGAAGATAAACTGGACTATAGAGTAATAGACAAAACTTCTCAAACACATTTTAAAGATTTGGAAATTTGTTGAGTGAATAATGGATGTTACTTTATTCCCTGTAAGCCAGGCAGTTCACTGGCTCTACAGATCTCATCCCAGCTCTTGTCCTGCAGCCAGGTGGGGTCTGGGTTAGCAGTGGTGTTCTGCAGGCCCACTCCTCCAGTCAGCAAGAACATGAAATCAGCATAGTCTATCTCCTTCTTTGCTCTGAATGGAAATATTAACAGTGAATATCACAATCTAAAATTAATATATCAACATACTGTATGGTAATAGGCGCAACTCAGGTAAATGCTGACATCAAAGTTAGCAAGTCAAACACTCAGCATTTAACCAATATAACTTCCTACTTTGCACTCTATCCTCTGGTAGCTTGAACACTTACAGGAGTAGGTTGCAGCAGAGGAGGAAGGAGAAGAGGAGTTTGTCCTTTTCAAACAGTGAGCGACAGACATTGCAGTACAGGTTATAGGTGAAGTGATCAATCAGGTATCTCAGCCTCCTCTCCAGGATCTTGGACTTGTTACTGAAGAATAGATGACAACGCTCAGAATCAGGAAGTTTCAGATGAACGCACACTATCTCTTAAGACTGAAACCAGCCTATGCTAATACACAACTTTTAGCCTGATGTTAGGCTCAATTTTGCCATCCCCACTGGAGTTCAAGGTCCAGCTGAGTCTTTGTTGACTCATATGAGAGAGCTGATGCTAATCATGTAGGTAATCATGTAGTGTTAGAAGGGTTAAAGACTCAGTCTCTTGCCAACTGGTTAATTTACAGACCAGTGCAGGCTGACAACAGTATTCAAACTTGTTTGATTTGCAAGACTCAGATCTGGACAAATTTGGATGAACTCTTGTAGTGTGAGCTGGAGAATGACAAATCTCTGACAATAGAAAACAGGAATTGAGCTCAACATGGAAAAAACATACAAACAGAAACTGAGTGAGTTGGTGTCTGTCTGTGTTTGTTGTTGTCGTATCTTGTGGTAACAATATTGTTACGGGGCTTGATCCCTTACCCTTGCTTGTCTTCAAGTTTGTGTCCTTGTACAGCAGATTTAGTGTGAAATGATTTCTATTTTTACAGCCTTCTAGACTGTCAATAGTCATAAACTCTGTAGGCTGCATTTGTCACCTTTTTTGGGACACGTTTCATGTGTGTCACTCACCTGTCCTGGATGGAGTTCATGTAGAGGTTGACAAACCAGCTGAGAGAGTACTGGTACATGGGGTCTATGTTAGTCAGGTCAGCGATGCTGAAGAACAGGATAGAGGAGTGCTTGGCGATGGCCCTGTAACCCTCTCTAGACTCTGCTATTTTGATCTCCGTCTTCTCAGCTATCTGGGAGGTACGGAAATAGTAGAAAGTTAGATTACCATACATACATACATACATACATACATACATACTCATCACATTCACAATGCATGTCTCATTCCTCTGAAGAATATTCAGAATATTGCATGGTCTAGACCTGCTGTTTATTGGATATCTCATTGGACATGATCTTAGTAGAAAGTTAGATTACCATACATACATACATACATACTCATCACATTCACAATGCATGTCTCATTCCTCTGAAGAATATTCAGAATATTGCATGGTCTAGACCTGCTGTTTCTTGGATATCTCATTGGACATGATCTTAGCAGAGTCAAGAATCTGGATGGCGCTCTCATCCTCCAGGATGTTCCCCTCAGATGACTGCAGTGTCTCCAGAATCTTGTCCTCAATCTCCTTCAGCTGCCTCTTATTGGCTGCTGACTGCAAGATCAGTGCATTCCTCTCCTCTTCAAGTTCTGGCCTGTAGAACAAGATGAAGCAGAAACAATACTCAACCAAAATGACAAGAAGTATTTCAGAAAATGACAACGATTAGTAATGATCTGAAATTTCTACCTCTCCTTGGCAACCACAATCCCCAGCAGCTGATCCTCCAAGCCCTCGGGGGTGATCATGAAGTTGAGCAGGGAGACCTTGGTGGCCAGCTCCGGTAGGTAGTGGGGGTTCCGCAGCTTAGTGGTGATGTAGAAACGGAAATCACAGGAGTACTCAATCACGCTTTCCCCCAGTCTGATGCAGTCCACGCCACCTGAGTGAAACAAACTTCATTGAGGATAGAAATTTTGGATTTTTTTGAGATTCAGATGGCTTGGTAGCCATCGCCCATTAACAGCCACGCTGTCTGTGTGCTGCACCTTGTTTGAAGGTTTGTTTGAGCAGCAGTGGTTCCAGTGAGGGGTCCAGCTCCTCTCCTACATTCTCCAGCAGCAGCGGGGTTCCAAACTGGATGCAGTTCTCCAGAGTTCTCATGTAGTCCCCATCTGTCAGCTTGATCAAACTCAGATTGTTGTCTTTCTCTGAATTCTTCACCCACTTGTTGGCCTGGCCCTGGGGGTCGATCATCAGAGGCCTACAGGAACACAGACATTAATAAGGAGCGAGGGATTTTACTGCCAACTTTATCCATGCTTAACCAAAATCAGTGTATATTTTTGACAAATGTTTCAATTACAGCTTCTTACTTTTCATCAACCAATTTCAGTGAGAGGGACTCACCATCTACGCGAGTTACTGACAATGACACCATTGTCTATGGAGAAAGAGTCAGTGGGCAGGCCTGCAATGTTCCAAGCCCTAATCTTAATGGGATCTCCCAGGGTCTTACTGAGAGAGAAGTCATCTGATGATGGGATGTTCTTAGACTGGAGACATTGAGGTAGGTAAAAAGAAAGTTAATAAGCAAATACATATGTCTGAAGTGGGAGAGTGACTGGAAAGCCTCTTTAGTCTACATAAAGGAGGAGAGTTTACTTGGCAGAGTTTGGTCCATATCTTGGTGCAGTCCTGTCTGAAGCCAGCAGTGAAGGCTCCCAGATAGGCGATGACGCCGGCAGAGATAAGAACATCCCCAGTCAGGTTGTCATAGGTGTTCTGCAGGTCATCTGCTGCCTTAGACCATCTATAGACAGAAGTTCAGTCAGTCGCACTATCAGTCACCAAAAAAACATTAAACACAATATACTGTACACATTATCATAATCATCGTCATCACCTGGTCTTCTCTCCCCCCAAGCCTCCAATTAGTTTCTCAGCTCTCTCCAACTTGCGGGCACACAAATCCACCTGGAACTCCAGCTGGGCCTTCTCCTCTGTCTTCTCCTCGAAAGTCTTCTGAAGTGCAGCCAAACGGTCCTCCACCTCCTTCAGCTCAGCTCTCTTCTGGTCCAGCAGGGCCATGGTAGTGGCCAGAGACTGCTGGGCCTCTGCTAGATTGGCCTTCTTAGGAGCCACTACCTAAAACCAGAGACAAAGCAGAGTGGTTGATAAAGAGACCATAGATGGACACATGGGATAAAGAATGACAGAAATTGGAAAAAGTTGAGAACAAAGAAGTGGAAGCGAGCAAAGATATTTTACCATGACTAGTCAAGAGGAAAGAGACTATGCCAACTCTACCTTTGCCACCCTGTCATACACCTCCATGGCTTGGATCCACTTGCATAGGCCCTCGGCTGCAGAGGAGGCCTTGGCCACTTTGCTGGGGTCAAAGTCAGGATTAGTCATGTACTCACTCCGGATCTTTTGCATTACAGGGACCTGCAATGGAAAGAGACCGTGAAAGCAAAGTACAGTTATTGAAAGCAAAGCACAAGATCCTATGTTACCGTAAGAATGTTGTTTTATTGCAACTCACAGGAATATTGTCCTTGTCATATTCTCTCAGATCTCGTAAGAAGTTCATATCACCCAGTAGCTTCTTGCTTGGACCCCAGTAGTCAAAGATCTAAACAGCAAAGAAAATATTGTCACTCCACAAAGGCTAAGTATGTTTTGTTGCAACAGCAGGCTAACAAGTCAAGGTTAACATGTTTTTGTGATGATGAGCTTTAACAAAGTTTTGGGGTGCCAAAAAACATTAATGGACATACATTTTTTCCCTTAGACAAACCTTCTGTCCAGTCCCAGCTGGGTCAGCAATCTTATCTGGCTTAATCTCCTTCATCACACACACAGCTGACATCACCAACTTCACCCCTGATGGAGGATTTTTCATTGACTTCACAATTGTCACATCAGAGGGCTGAAATGAAAGAGGCAGCTCAAGTGACTCAACTGTCTAAACTGCAATGGTTTGAATGGCTACATTGGTTACAATCAGGTAGTGCAATTGCAAAAGGAATACCGACCTTCAGTGTGTCCAAGGCTGAGAGGGCAGCCTCCAGGGCAGGTATGGCCTCAGCCAAGTCACTTTCACACTCATTCTTCAGAGCCTGAGCCTCATTGGCTTTTATAGTTGCTGCCTCCTCATCGACGCGCACAACTTTACTCTTGGCTTCCACTTCGACCGACTCCACTTCAATCACCTGAAAGGGTAACACTTTATTTTGATGGTCCAGTGTTTATACTCAACTATCAGGTGACAAAAAGTAGATGTGCAATAAAGTGGCATTTGCCTATTTGCTGCATCTTTATAGACGATATATCTGTAACCCTGACCATAGCATAATCCTAACCCTGACTGCATTTTTTACCCTAACCCGAACCCCAATTCTAAAATTAACCCTAGCCCAAACACTGAATATCTACTCTATAGACTGTTTCAGTATTGTATCACCTGAAACTCAGTAGACATTTTAGTGACACATTATAGTCACTTGATAGCAAGTTGACTGTCAGGATTGGACTTTCCAAATAAAGTGTGAAAAAAGTCAGTACACATGCAATAATAATGCTCTAGTAGTGCTCTAGGTCTATCTTAAGATTCAATCAAGATGTGCAGCTTGTTCACCTCCATCATCTTGGTGTTGTCTATCTTTGCCTGTTCCAGCTTGGGCTGTAGGTCCACCAGTTCCTTTTTCATCTCACCCACCTACAGAAAGACATTTTGAAAATGACATTGCAGAGTAATGCAAAGGCAGGTTGAGTGATTTTTAACAAAGACACTCAGTTAAAATGGTGTCACATATACTGTACCTGAGACTCAGCGAAGGCAAGTTTATCCAGACCGTTGGTGTACCTCTTTTTTGCCTTCATGACAGTGTCTCGTTTCTGAGTGAGGAGCAGACGGAATGCAGCAATCAGCTCCAGGTAGGATGTGGGTGTCACATAGTTATGGCGACCTAGCTCAGACAGGAATCTGCCAATCAGAACAACAATTTTATTAAGGGGATATACAGTACATTTAGATTACCTCTGAATGTACAAGTTATAAATAACCAAATGTCATACCTGTGTGAGAGCTGTATGGCAGATGTATGGAATGTCTTGCAGATGGGCATGACCTCCTGCCTCTCATGTTCACTCATCTCAAGTGTCTCTAGGAAGGAGTTGGCGACCCGCTCAAGAGCCTCCTCTGGCCATGGCTGCCAGGGCAGATGGAGGAAAGGATAATGAGGATGTGGAGAAAGAAAAGAGTATGTGAAGAGAGATAGCTGAAACTATGCACAATACTGTCTATTAGCTAATTTAATACATGTCTCCTATTTCTCTCTCTCTCTTCTTTTTTGTTTTCTGTGGCCCAGAGACCACACAAGATGCAAACAAAATATACAGTACATATGATCACACGACTCCTCATGCCTGTGTACCTGGAACCAGTCAATGGTGCAGCAGTTGATAAGAGATGGGAACTGGCGCAGACGATTTCGAAAGGTGTCTCCAATAGGACTGAAGGCCACCACAATGTGGAGGTTCTCCCTACAGCGAGTCACGAAGAAGGCAAACAGAGCCAAGGGGCTGAACTCCAAATTTTTATTACCAGCCTGGGCGATGGGACGGACTGCCTGGAGAGAGACGGAGCCAAGGGATGAAGTCATAGTAATATTGCATATAAATGGCATAATAGGTCCTGTATAATAAGTTTACAATGCTCTTTAAGGGGATATATAACGGCCTACCTCCATGATCTCTTGCTTCTCGTCTACAGCGAACAGGTTGGGCACCTCTCCTGTGTTCAGGACACTGTCCACGTCTTCTAGAAAAGCCTCCTCTTTGATCTGAGCATCAGTTAGCAAGAACACTGTCTTCTGACCTTTCACACCAGCCTTCTTCAGCAGCAGCTATAGTATAAGGAAAAGCATGGAGACAGGATACAAAGTATGACAAGATTTCCCACAAAAGTTTGAAAATGCAAAAGAATATCATGAGGAAATCAAAATGGTGTGACATAAAAACTACAGGACATAGAAGTCTCTTCTAATCCACAAAGCTAACCTTGAGGTCATCTCTCCACTCGTTCATGCCATAGCTCTTGGAGATCTCTGGCTGGAACATGGTCATGTGAGCCATGGACGTGGCCAGGCGGGTGATGGACTGGCGCCCGCTGCCTCCTACCCCCACCAGCAGGGCATTGCCTCCTGGCTGCTTCAGCACACGGCTGATACGGGACAGGTGCTCCAGGACATAGCTACATCATGAGAAAAATCAGTAAGTCCTCAGTTGTTTGAATTTAAATGTAGAATTCCATTAATGCACTGCAAAAAGTCAATTTTAACAAGTGATTTAGTCTCATATTATTTTTCTTAAAATGAGAAAAATTCTGCTAATGAGGTGAAATAATTCCACATTTCACTTGTTTAGAAATGTCTATTCTTGAAACCAGGCAGAAAAGATGCATCACTATGTTCTTGGAACAAGTTGACTTGGATTGTGAAACACGTGAAATTATATTACCAGATTGCTTTTACTTGTTTTAAGAAAAGTGAGATTTTACAAATCAAAGCTAGGTTAAATAACTTGTTAAGACAGATATTTTTGCAGTGCCTGTAGTTGACTCTATAATACCGAAGCTGTTTACCGGAAAATGACGAGGTTCATGCGATTCTTGTGCATCTGGTTGTATTCATCTAGACAGAACTCCACCACCTGGCCAAAGCTTTCCATAGAGGGCACCTCAGCATACAGGCGCTCATCATCCTCCAGTTCAGGGTTCATGTAGTCACCAAACAGGAGATTACGCATGTCTTCCTCAACCAGCTGAGAGAGGGAAAAATATGATCACACAAATTAAAACCTATAGATTTTTCTGAATCATTACATCTACTGTGTGTGACTACAGTCTAACATGACCACAGAGAAACAACAGTACAGCAGCGATAACAACAGAATCTCAACTTACTTTTTTGCCTTGTTTCAGGTGATCAAACACCTGGTCGAAGGACTCCTTGAAGTGCTCTCTGAGGATGCTGTTCATCAGCTGGTAGAGCCAAGCTCGGTCTTTGTCATCCACCAGGCGGTCATAGTAGACTCGGAAGACCTCGTGGACAAACAAGCGGATCATGGTGCGCTTGTTCTCCAGAGACTCCTTCCTCAGCAGCAGGCAACCTTGGATGACACGCGAGAAGTCCCGCAGGTTGAAGGTGTAGTGAGACTTGGCTGGAGTGGGAAGCAGGTTCTCCATGGCTGCCTTGTACACCTTGAGGAATAAAAAGCATATGAGCAGAGAACTAAATAGTCCATGGGCCAGACCAGATTTCGGTACCACTCAAGGTGGCAAAATCTAGTTAAAAATTTTGAAAAGGTACATGTCCATAGATGATATTTTGGTATGATAACCATTGCTGAATGGTAGCTTTGTCACAGTAATCAGCTCATGAAGTTAACCACCCCCTACAATAAATTGGATTGTAGGCGCTGATGCATATCCTATTTTAGGCTCATTTTCAGGACCTTTAGTCAGGTTTTATGAGAATATGTTTGATATAATTTTAAAGGGTAGCTTCTTAGCTTTCATTCAAGCCCACTTGTGAGTCTGTCTGACAAATAAAGAGGTCACATGGGCTCTTCAAAGTGTCAATGACATTCATTTTTCCACAATTTTCGCCTAAACTATAGTCTTTATTTGAGCACTGTGACATCTAGGAACATCACAGACACAAACATCAAAAACTGGAATACTCACAGGACTGTAAGGATTCAGAAAAGGTATAATCTACCCATACTATCCCATCGTGAGGGGTGATTTTGGGTCTTAAAGTAGAAGAATGACTTCTCGAGGGAAATCTTATGTTCTTGATTGTGAGTAGTATTGTGAATTGTGAATGATTGTATTGTGAACTGGCCATAGCACATAGGCCTTCTATTTAATGACACATACTACTCTTCAGACAATTCCCTAAAGAATTTCAATGTTCAATAATTTACTGCCATTTCACCAAGAGGTTGCTAGGAATTTATTTTAATGTGCCCAGGACTAGTGATTCTCAACCTTTTTTATATCAAGGACCCCTAATTTAGTCCACATTAGAGCCACGGACCCCCATTTGATGAGATTTTGCCTCTTGGACCCAAAGCTGAGAAGATTTTAATTGCTAGATATGATATTTTGTCCAGAATTCCATGACTATAATGCAGGTAGAGAGATAACAGTGAAACTATGATCAAAACAGTCATTCTCCTACATTCTCTAATTGTGTTAACTTCTTGTAAATTAAATAATGGTGAAGTTTAATTCACAACAATTCATCAGTTTGCTGAGGACCCCCTGGGACCCCCTCAAGGACCCCTGGTGGTCCCCGGACCCCACTCAGAGAACCACTGCCCTGGACAAGACATACACTAAACAACCCTGTTCTATTTCACACAGGCTTCGCCCTCTAACGGGGCTTTATTGGCTCAACCACTCATCTAGTCACCTCAGCGCACTGAAAATATGCACACATACGCTCAGCCAATCAGGATGAGCCTAGTCAACTCTGCGAGGCCTCACCCTATATAAGGCGAGCAGCTCATTACTCAGCATCCACTTTTCATCAGTACTCTGACAAACAACGTTGCCTTGGATGCCATTGATTGATAAAATACTGTCCAACATGCCCCAGTCTGGTCGCTGCTGTGGAATGCTTCGATTGCCTTGGCCTGAACAAGCTGCAGATGGGGTAGCTGACCTGGCGGAGTGCATTGACTGGTGGGCTCTGTCTTTTGTGCGGTGCCAGCAATAATGGAAGCACTTCCAGTGCTACCAGTGTTCTCCCGAGATCCAGCTCCGCTGCACCGACGGTGAGGCAGAATGTGGTGGCGGCTCTCCCGATCCCTGCCCCTCTGCCCCGGTCACAGATCCACTAGCATTGGCTTGCCCCCACCCGGATATGGTGGATGAACCCATCCCACAGACGCGGCCGATACAAGGCCGATTTTTGGCGCCCCCATGCTGGATGAAACTTGGAAGTGTGTGGAGGCATCGTGGCTTTTGTCTCCGGCTTCTCCGACTACACCAGAGTGAAAAGGAAATAGGACGTTTTGCGTCATGGCATCCTCCACTGGACGACATGCTGGCTGCCCACTTTTCACCTGGTTCTGCTGGCTGGTCGGGAAGCAGGAAGCCTGCTCCCCCTGCTAAAATTTTCTACCTGGCAGGCCCAGTCGGCAACGGCAGCAAACAACCTGTTGGGTGTGTTCCTGTTGCAGCTACCAACAAGCAAGACCACAAGAGTTGTATCTGGTGTCCCGCTTACTGGGACAGATGAACAACCTCACCAGACTGATGGCAAAGAGGGCCGAGGTTGTATATAAAAGCTTTATAGCCTCCACGCTTTATAGCCTCCACTCACAAATAGCGGAGCCACTTTGTTTTGACAGAATGGATGGACAGGATGCTTAGATTGGGTTATGCACTCCAGTTTCGTAGCATCCCACCTCGTTCACAGGAATGAGAGAGTCTGTCATGACCTTGCCAGAGGACGTGGACACCCTGTTCAGGGAAGTCCAGGAACTGTTACAGAAAGACGCTATTCCTGTAGTTCCTCAGCAGGACAGGAAAGTGGTCTGTACTCTGGATCTCATGATCTCTCACATGATGTCTCACATGATCCAATTGGTGCAGGACCCTAGGACATTAGGCTTTGCGGTCAACTGGAAGAACAGCGTACCTCAACCGTGCCAGCAGACACTGTTTTTGGGCCTGCAGCTTGACTCGTCCAGCCTGAGAGCTTGTCTGTCAGAACTCAGACAGACAGCTATTGCGGAGTCAGTTCAATGGTGCAGCATGACAGGTTCATGACAGTACTTACTGTAATGCACCTTCTTGGTCTCTTCTCAGCAGCTCACCATTTGGTTCCAATGGTGCTGCACATGAGACGCCTGTAGAGGTGGTTTGCCAGACTGAGTTCGGACCCACGATGGCACAAACAACACCTGGTGACCATACCCCAAATAGCCAGAAGCGACCTGGACTACTGGCTACAAGGCAAGAAAATGCAGGAAATGGTGTGGGGACATTGATCCATTGACTAGCTCAATTGGTCTCTTTCCTCCAGCTCCTACTGAAGAGACTGGCGCTTTCTACCATTAAGGTTTATGCGTCAGCGATGAGGGGCTTGGAGAGAGGTCGGTTTTTGGCCACCCTCTCCTGAAACGTTAGGAGGGGGCTAGGAGGAAACACCCGGTGATGCATTCCGCTGCCCCCCAGTTGGAGTTGCCCGTGGTCCTCGAGGTCCTTTCAAGCCCACTGGGCAGACCTCTGATAAGTTGTTGTCAGTCAAGGTCACGTTGCTGCTTGCTTTGACTTCGGCTAAGAGGGTGTGTGATTTGTGTGCTCTTTTGGTCCACCCCAGCTGTATGCTGATACTTGGATACCTGAGTGGCGCCACAGACTCAGAGAATCCATCCTTGTGCCTAAGAACATTAGGAGTAAATTTAGGTCTCGGATGATTCAGCTGGATGCATTTTATCCCACTTCTCATGAAGGGGAGAGGATGGAGAGGTTGCATTGCTTATGTCCAGTAAATGCATTGGCATGTTATGTGGAATGTGCAGGTGCACACAACAGTTGTTTGTGTGCTATGCACACAGGGTGGCTGGCAAGCCCCTGTGAAAATAGGGGCTGGCCCATTGGCTCTGCGACGGCATTTCTCAGGCGTATGCGTTGGAGGGAGCCTCCCACAGCCACACGTTCTATAAGGAGTGTGGCTGTGGTTGACACCCT
This sequence comes from Centroberyx affinis, assembly GCF_046629955.1. NCBI lineage: Eukaryota > Metazoa > Chordata > Actinopteri > Beryciformes > Berycidae > Centroberyx > Centroberyx affinis. The sequence continues at coordinate 507,004 of NW_027279222.1, forward strand.
GTCCATTTATCAGATTTTATCTGTTGGATGTGTCTGGGTCTCTCAGGGTCAGTGTTCAGGACAAGGAACTGGAACCCAAGACCTGTGAGTGAGAGACCTGTTGTGCTGAAGTCTTAACATACTGGGGCACTGTTGAGACCATCCCCGAGTCGTCCGGCGCTAGGTGACTCAAGTGCTAACACGTAGGAGTGTAGTGTTGGTCCGCCCCCCCTGGCTGACCAAGGTGTTTACAGTCAATTCAGGCTGGTGATACAGTATGTTGTTAACGTGTTGGTGCAGGGAAGGGATTGAAGTCATCAGACTTAGTCCCCTAAGCCAATAGAGCTCTGAATCTTAAAATTGTTTGGGAAATTGTCTGAAGAGTAGTCTGTGGCATTATAAGTAGAAGGCCTGAGGCATGTGCTATGGCCAGTTCACGATACAATGACAGCTCCATCACATTACTCATTTCCAGTGCGCTGAGGTGACTAGATGAGTGGTTGAGCAAATAAAGCCCCGTTAGAGGGCGAAGCCTGTGTGAAATAGAACAGGGTTGTTTCGTGTATGTCTTGTCCAAAGCAGTGGTTCTCCGAGTGGGGTCCGGGGACCACCAGGTGTCCTTGAGGGGGTTCCAAAAAATCATATCTAGCAATTAAAATATTCTCAGCTTTGGGTCCGAGAGACAAAAGGTTGAGAATCACTAGTCCAGAGCACATTAAGACAAATTCCTAGCAACCACTTGGTGAAATGGCAGTAAATTATTGAACATTGAAATTCTTTAGGGAATTGTCTGAAGAGTAGTATGTGTCATTAAATAGAAGGCCTATGTGCTATGGCCAGTTCACAATACAATCATTCACAATTCACAATATTACTCACAATCAAGAACGTAAGATTTCCCTCGAGAAGTCATTCTTCTACTTTAAGACCCAAAATCACCCCTCACGATGGGATAGTATGGGTAGATTATACCTTTTCTGAATCCTTACAGTCCTGTGAGTATTCCAGTTTTTGATGTTTGTGTCTGTGATGTTCCTAGATGTCACAGTGCTCAAATAAAAACTATAGTTTAGGCGAAAATTGTGGAAAAATGAATGTCATTGACACTTTGAAGAGCCCATGTGACCTCTTTATTTGTCAGACAGACTCACAAGTGGGCTTGAATGAAAGCTAAGAAGCTACCCTTTAAAATGATATCAAACATATTCTCATAAAACCTGACTAAAGGTCCTGAAAATGAGCCTAAATTAAGATATGTATCAGTGCCTGCAACCCAATTTATTGTAGGGGGTGGTTAACTTCATGAGCTGATTACTGTGACAAAGCTACCATTCAGCAATGGTTATCATACCAAAATATCATCTATGGACATGTACCTTTTCAAAATTTTTAACTAGATTTTGCCACCTTGAGTGGTACCGACAAGTGAAATTTTGGGCTTTGGCCCATGGACTAAAAGCACTGGAGAAGATATGATTGATGAGAGCTTTTTACACATGTAAGAATGTAGTTATCCAACTCATTTGAACAATTCACACTACATTACTGTGTCTTTGGAGGACTCACTTCCATAGTAGCAGTCACGATTTGGTTGCCAACAGTGAAGTATTCCGGCGGGAATTCGTTGTTTCTGAGATAGAAGGCCACCACGTTGGAGAAGATGCGCACCATGGTCTCGTCACTGAAGGCATTAATGCTAACGATGTTGAAGTGCCGCAGGAAGCGAGATGTCACAGCATTCCTCCCACCACCAGGGGGACCCATGGCTGAGATGAGCTGTAGGTCCACTAGTGTAATCTTGGAGGTATCCTTCAGGTCATACCTGCCAGAGCACAACAGAAAAGCTCTGTCTGATAATGCTTGAACCTCTCTAATGCAGTGAGTTCAGTCCTCTACTGCTTGTATTGTATTTCCCTCATGTTTTGATTTAAATCGAGCTTCATACCAGTTTCCATGGTCTATGTACTGTCGAAGAAGCTCCACAGGGGGCTGTGCTCCAAACTGCTCCAGCGCAGGCATGTTCATGTCGTCCACAAAGATGACACACTTCTTCCCCATGGGCGGCCCAAACACTCCCTTCCTTCTTTTATCTAGCCTGGACATGATGATATTCTGGAAAATATAGTAAATACAGAAAATAAAGTGGAAAAAACTAAAAGACCTCTCGTCTGTGCTTTGTGCAGGTTTCACATGAAGAAATATCACATCACATAACTTCCTAAATGCTGACCTGGCTTTGGTTGGCGCTAGTGCGGGCTGAAAAATTGATGAAGAAGGGCAGATAGCGGTCTTTGTCCAGATTGTTCATCAGCTTCTCCTTCACGTACACTGACTTCCCAGTGCCGGTAGGACCAACAAACAACAGAGGCCTGAGGAGAGACACAGGGAAAAGGTTTTGCAAGCAATCCAGAATAGTTACTATACGTATTAAATGTAAATTCTGTGATTCATGAATGATAAACTTGGATTTAAACTATGACACTTTGCATGGTATACCATGTCAAGGACAAAATAAAACGGGCAATATATTGTGTTAGCCAGAATATATGGCATATGTCCTAATACATCAACAAGAAAGTGGCCATATTTATATAAAATATCCATTGGACAATGGTCTTATTCTTAAAAATACTAACTATGGACCTATTATTATTATTTTTTATAGACGGTTTCCAGAGCATATCAGACTCAGTGGAAGGAGTATAATAATTTATGAAAGTACTATAAGTATTTGTGTTTATTAATGCAACACTAAACTAATACTAACACTCCATAGTTGATGCAGAGGTCCATGAGGTAGGTGTAGCGGACTGTGTCTATTGTGGGAACGATAATCTCTTGCACTTTGGTGTTTTTGTCCCCCAGGTTGACATTCCTGATGCCGTCATTCCAGTGGACCCAGCGGCCTTTTCCTTTAAACTGTACAAGAGGATACAGTGAGACTTCCTGTTTTTAAACACAACTGAAACACTTCTAAGCTTTATCATCATGCAGTACCTCATAAGAATAGTCATACACCAGGCCTTTGTCATCCATGGGACACTCCCATTTCCCCACAGTGGCAGGGATTGGGTGTTTGTCCGTCTTCCCTGAAACAGTCACCCTGAAGAACTCGTCAAACCGTTCTCTGCTGTCAGCGTCACAGCTGCCTCCCACAGACCACACCAGGGAGAAGGCAAAGGCTGCCTGCCATCATAAAGAAAGGGGAGGGGAGGTTGTCATACTAAAATCCTTATCATCATCATCATCATCATCATCATCATATCAGAACCCATCAGAAATGGAGTTCATTTTGGAAAATGCAAATATTCAATTTCCAGGACTAAAATGATGAATTAATCTTTTTTTGGTTGCATTTCTTTTTCAGTATGTGTGTTTGGTAGAGGATGCAGTTCCAATGCGTTTCAGATAAACAAGGTTATACTATAATTTATTGATACATCTACCTACAGCAGTACATAAAATGATTCTAGACACAATCCTTTACCATAATCCAAGTGCGGATATTTTTATTCCCAGGCTCCTCCTTCACAGGTTCAGTGAGCAGCATCGCAAACAGTCGACACAAAGAAACCACGGTATTGCTGTTGCTGGTGGGAACAACTTCCTGCAAAGAACAAAACCACAATTCAGCAAGAGAAAACGTCTATGTGTTATATGTGAACTAAATGTGAATCCTACAGATATTTGTGTCTGGGTTGTTCTGGGGCTCACTCACCCTGCAGTGTTTACGCAGCACTCTGTGGGCAGGTGGCAGGAGCCAGTGGAAGAGCTCCAGCAGCAGGGAGCTGTTGTCGGGGCTCTGCAGAGCCTCAGGCAGAGTGTTCATCCAGGAGATCACCAAGGGCTCCCAGCCCAGCTGAGACGGCTCCATGTAGATCATACCACATCGACTCACTGTGGCAGGCTGGAGGGGGAGAAAATAACCAAACAAGCAAGACCTTTTTTACATCTAGCTGTAATGTGTCTGTCTAGCAAGGAGGATTTGGAAATCTCATTGGCCAATCAGATCCTGTTCAAAAGTCGACTATGTAGCTATGTGGCTATTGACACAGCCAATTAATATCAACAAATCAACTGGCAATTGTTCAGTTTTAAGAAGGCGTGCAATCCAAACCATGTCCAACTCATTATTGACTCATAACAAACTGAGACAACAAGTTGTCTACAGTACATCAGATGTCTTCCTTTTTCGGAAGAAGGCTGCTTAGGGTAGGGAGACGAGGAAAGCAAAAAGTGAATCCATAATCAAATTGATCAATCACACGTACTGTATTTTACTCCAAACAATTGACTTACTGAGGCCTGTGACAGGTCCATGGTTTCAAAAATCAGACTCATCTGATTGGACATCTGGATGATCTCACCACTCATCAGGCACAGCTGTGGAGGTACAGAAAAAAAAATCTTACATAGGCTTGTAAAACATACATAAACATTATATTATATTATATTAGACTCTACAAGCAGTATCAAAGTTTGTTTGTCGTTTTTACCTTAGCCCTGTTTTATTTTACCTTTTTGTTGTCATCCAGCACAGTGTTCATGCTCTCAATCCACAATGTGTCTATGGGGCCATCAAACACCACCCATTTACGGTCCGGTGTCTCAGCTGATGCAAACTCACGAAATGTGTTGGCCACAATCCCATCTGTCCACTAAACATGAGGAAAAGAGAAAGTGAGAAGACAAATTGGAGAAGAAGCAATGATCATTCAGAGTCATGAGCAGATATTGTGAAATTTAGTGGATCAGCAGATAAGTACGAGAGGACCCAAAGAAGGCAAGGTGCAGGCTCACCTCATGGGAAACTGGGTCGAACTGTCCAAAGAGCTGACCCATGGTGATGGACTTGGGGTTCACTGTCCTGAAGATGATCTTCTCCTCCTCATTGTACCCTCTCTCATTCATGAGAGTCAGAGTATCCGCTAGGATGTGTAGCACTTTGGTCTTCCCAGCAAAGGGCTCTCCCACCAGCATGAACCTGATATAAAAAAAAAAGAGTATCTTAATGCAAGCTCATGAGTCCCTATTATATTATGTTTCAAAAATACCCTTCAAGCTATGTCATAATCATGTGAAATATAACTTAAAATGTGGTAAATATGATATCAAAATATGGTGAAGTATACATATGTATATAAGAATAATATAGGTGAAGTATAGCATACCCATGCCTCACTATCATCATCTCATATGTCTGGATCATCTTCGCTAAGAAGACCTGTGTTGACTGTACATTGTGATTTTTACAGCACTCCGCTGCAGCTTCCAGGAACAGCTGCCAAAGGCATGACAGAACATCGCTCAAGAGATACAGTATAAATAAATATACAAGCATTGTAACATTGCCTGAAGAGCAAAGAATAAGCCATGGCAGCAACATATCCAACCTGATAGTCAGCCTCAGGAAGGGAGATGCCTGGGAACAGATCACTGGTGATTCCATTAAACAGTGGAATATCATGGGAGAGAAACTTGGGCTCATTAACATCCTTTATGGACCTGAGGAGCTAGACATTACAACATTCGGAAAAATTTTAAGTATCAGAAACCACAAACCAATACACAAACCAGAGATGACGTTCACAATTAAGACATTTCTAAAGACACATATTAAGCGTAAGCATTTCACTCAAATACCAGTATATCCTCATTCTCATCAGGGAACTTGAGCTTGAGGTTTCCTGCAGCCACAAGTACGGCTTTAACAGCCCTCATGCCGTAATCGTAATGGAACTGGGAGGAGAGCTGCTCTGAACAGAGCCTGTAGGTCATCACAATCTTCACTGACAGAGGTTTGGCATTGAGGAAGCCATAGGAATACAGAGAGATCTCTGCTATCAGGGCATAGTTGGGGACCATCATGGCCACTGTTCTGAACAACACCTGCCCAGAAAAGTCAGAGAAAATTGAGTTAATGATGTTAGTGCCAGTGTTGAGCAGTAACACATTACCTAGTAATGTACAAACAATAACTGAGCTGTGAGCTAGCCTTTACGATAAATGGCAGAAACGTTTACTTTCTTCCATTGGAAATATTCCCACTAGTTTGGTTTTATCAAGCAAAGGCATGACAAGAACATTGTTGTCACTTGTAATGTGTATCAAGTCCAACATTGGTTACAGCACATACAACTACATTTCCATAACTGACAATGCCAACCCAGTGTCTGATTAGCTGTTGGTTGGCTGGTAAAAGTCCAAAAAAGATCTAAAGACCTTGAGGTTGTCTGGGAGTTCAGAGCGTCCTGCATAGCCAGGGTTCATGGTGATGGACACAAAGCAGTTGGGATTGAGTTTGAGCATGGTCCCTTCAAAGTCAAAGTACTCCAGCTTCTGCTCGATGGCCCTCTGGATGCAGAGCACCTGCTGGGCCACCACAGACAGCACCTCCAGCTCGATGCGGTTGAACTCGTCAAAACATGCCCATGCACCAGATGACGCCAGACCTTTGAAAAACTGTGAGAGATTGCATTAAAATACAAATAAACAGATTGGTGCAAGGCCACTTGGCAGCTAAGTGTTACAGCATCTCAAGGTGACATGATGATCAAGATAAATTTTGCACAAATTGGAAAGATATATTGAAATTTCCAGTCAATGTTACTTTGCCCATAGCAAGGTAATCCAGTCCATCAGAACAGTTGAAGACCACACACTGCACAGCTAGAGCTTTGGCCAGGTCCTTGGTGGTCTCAGTCTTCCCTGTCCCAGCTGGACCCTCAGGCGCACCACCCAAACTCAGGTAGAAAGCCCCTATCTAAGACAAAGGGAGGGCTTTGAATGTCAAAAAAACTGATTGCTTAGCAGTAGTCCAATAAAGGGAAGTGAGTAATAAAACAAGTAGTTATGTTTAGGTATTTGTGAGATATTTTACCAGGGTTCGGTAGCATCTGTCAGTCAATGGGGTGATGACCAGACGGGGTGAGTTCCCCAGGTACTCATAGGCGTACTTGACATCACAGTTGATGATGCGAACACGTACATTTTCGTTGTTCCAGTAGTAACGCAGCTGGGCCAGCCACTGGAAGTCTGTTTCATGTGATACACCTGGAAACAGAATGAATACATGGAAATTGCAATGAATGGACACTTATCTTCATTTGGCTTATACTCAATAATTCTAGATACTTTCTAAAAAGAAATAAATGTAAATGAGGCTCTGCTACAAATATCCACTCTTTGTCTTTTGTGCCATAAGGTACCTTTCTCAATAAGCTCCATGACCACATCCCGGGCATGGACATCAATTGTGACCAGTGCTCCCAGCGTGGTCCTGGTTTGTTTGGGCAGCTTCCCTCTCACCAGCTCCACAATGTCATTCAGCTGATTTTGCAGTTGCTGATAGTAGTTCTTTAAACCCTGCAGAGAACGAAAGCCAAATTTCAATTTTAATATTTTTCCCAAAGTGATATTGCTACGGTGACGGTCAACGCGCATCAAGAGTGAAATTCATGTCAGTCAGTCAGTACCTAATTAATTAAATTAATAAAAGGCAGTAAAATCTGTGTGACTGTGAATTTTATTTTAGCTATGAGTCTTCACACCTAAATCCTCTTCTCATATTCAGAAAGAACTACACATCACTGCCATGAATGCAGCATGGTACTGTACATGTATATGTACTTTCTGCATTTCAAGAGCCGAAACATAAATGTAAAATTTTCAGAAGAAAGTGAAAGAGTTGTCACAAAAATCAAGCCTTTACTAAGTAATAAAAATCAAAAAACCTACATCAGCCCCTCCACTGATGGCTTCGTGCACCTCCAAGGTCCAGAAGATCTGCGAGGTACAGAGCACCACCTGCCCAGGCCACTCCTTCACCCACTGGCTGCGGGGCGTCTCAGCGTAGGCCTGCCAGTACAATCACACAACCACTCAGCTGTCACCGACTCACATTCTTAGTCACGCAAAAGAGGCACCTCAAATTGAAGAGATATGGCATCCATACATAAACAACGAGATGTCTTTTTTGTAAACAAATCACACTACTTTGTATTATACTAAGTACGGAGGACAGTGATCTCACCACCCTGGAGCGGGCAACTACATCTCTGACACTGCGCAGCATCACATCCTCCACCTGCACCAGCCACTTCTCCACAGCTCCCCTGGCCTCTGACGTGGAAATATCTTGGATGAGCTGAACACGCTCCCCTTCACTACTGTACATGGCCTGGAAAGGAAGGGCAGACAACTTTATAAAGTCCATCAATCATGGTGACAACAACAATAAGTAAGACTGACGTACCTGGATATCCAGGTTGGGTAGGAAGTCCAGCTTGGAAATACCCTCAAAGCACTTCTTCAGATGGGGCTGCACTCGCAGTGGGTCCTTGGTCTCAGACAGAATCTCCAGCATTTCATCATTGGACAAGAAGAAGAACCTGGCAGTAGTAAAGGTGATGAGGGACGAAATCTGTGATATTAACAAAGCTGTGGACAAAATAGACATGTAAATAAATGCTTTCTCTACCGTGGAAAGAAGAGACGTTTCTTCTCCAGGTAGGCATTCAGTCCCTTCATGATGTTATCAAGAAGGCTGTTGGACTCTTGGAGTCTTTCAAGCAAACCAGGCAGCGAGGTTGCTGGCAGAATCTACAATTACAATATATCAGTTAAATCAAAATATTTCATCATTCAGATCATTTTTTTTCATAATAATTTCCAAAAACATTTCCACCAGACCAGCCATCATGTGATCACCCTAAACTGTAGTTTCCCCAACTACCTTGGGGTCCTTGACACAGTGCCTCATGACCTCTTTCCAGTGTTTGTCAACAGTTTGGAAAAGGCGTCCCTCCTCCGGAATCTGCTGCATGATGTCGTCGGAGGAGAAGATGGGCTCCAGGTAGAGCCATTGGGCCTGCACCTTCAGCCACTCATCTATCGTTTCCTGGATACGGATCAGACGCTCCTCCCATAGCTGAGGTACCCAGAGAGTGGGGCACAGAATGAAGGGTTAAATCTCTCCAGGTCCAAGCATGAGAAGGATTAAAAACCCTCCCACCAGATAAGACTCTCATACAATTTGTGCATTTGCACATCATCACACAGTTTGGTTAACAAACTGTCTGAAACTTGAAACCAACCTTGATCTCTTTCTCAAAGGGCTTGATGAAGGGTGAGCCCCTCATGGTCTGGGTCTTGACGATCTGATCATCCAGCATGGTCTGAATCTCATCCACACCTGTGAGGATGGACACCCCAGTCTCTCTGTAGGGTTGGTGGTGGAAGGAAATGCTGTCCCAAATCTCCACCATGGTTTGCATAGCCTTCTCCAGGGAAAATTCCTGTAGAGACATGCAGTGTGACAGTGTTTACACATGGATATAGCATTAAGGATTACAGTAAAAACTGTAGAAAGAAAAAAGAACATTTCAGGAGCCCTCACTTTACTCGCAGCAGCACTGATGGACTCAAACTGTTCTAGGTGAGGAGCCAGGTTTTGTTTCAGAACTTTGCGCAGTGTGGTGCCAAAATCTGGAGTGAGGTCATACTCCACTATCTCTGACATCTGGTCCCAGTGGCGAGCTCTGATACCTGGATTACACAAGATGGACACCATAGGGATGTGCTCCTGTCGACACAAGCACATTCCACATAATGGTCAGGAGACAAGGCTTGATGTACTATGAGACTTCATTTGTGAGCACTATTCCACTGAAAGAATAGTTACGTACAATACCTTAAACTCTTTGATCTGCTCCATTATCATGGAGCACATAAGTATGGTGAGGCTCTCCTGCTTGCTCGGATCATCCTGCCCAGGCTGTCGCCGGGTCTTCCCAGCCATCTTCTCCCTCTCTTGCTCAGTCTTCTTCTGTTTCTGCTGGAAGAACTTCAACATCTTGTAGATCTCCCTGAAGAACTCATCCACCTCTACTTCCATGCTCTCGCCATTTAGGTCGAGGAAGGAACCGTCCATCCATCTAGATACAAAGATGAATAAAAGGTATCAGGGGAGAATTTCAAGTAAGACGTAAAACACAATACAAATTAAACTCAAATCAGACCTCTTCTCAGTACGCTGCCACTTCAGCGCCAGTCCAAACAGCTTCTGGTAAGGGTCAATACTCTCTTTGATGACCGCAACCTCTGGGTAACATGTTTGCTCCCATTTGTAGAGGACCTCCTCTGTATTGATGAAGACAATGGCCTCCTCAGCATCCTGGAGCCGTTTCTGAACTGCTCTCACATCTGTCGCATACTGCCCAAAAAAGTGATAATGAAACTGTGATATCTAAAGCATAGTGCTAAAATAAATAAAAACATTTTTTAAACAAACTCAGGTTAACCATAGCTGCTTTGGTTCTGAGCCAGAAAACATAGCTCTGTTGAACTGCAAAATGGAACCCATTTTACACTGTGTATTTACTGGTACATCTTTATTAGGACTATGTAGGCTTTCTAGTTCATAGGTTGTTTAACTTTGCTGTTCTCTGAATGTGGTAATGATCCAGTGTAGATTTTTTTGTAGATGTGGGAGGGTGGGGATAATTTTGATTCTGAAACCTAGGATCGCTCCTGGACTCATTCCAGTATCAGTTCCAGTAGGTCTTACAGTTAAAGAATGGCTCTAACTGGGATATCGCCATCATGATATATGGATAACTGTGCTGTAATTGCAATCATGAATGAATGTAACATGCAACACGTTTGTGAAAACATTCCCCATACGGCTGTACCTGCTTCATCATGTCCAGCTCCGAGCATTCTGCAAACTCCTCTATCCTGTGCCCCAACTTCTCCAACTCTACTATCAACCTTTCTCTTCTACCAAGCAGCTCCTGCTCCCCTTTCTTCTTGGCCTTCTCCATCACCTGGGGAGAGACATAACCATCCAGAATCATTTCAACCTCTATAAATCAACAGGATATGTTGTAGACAGAAAGAAGAGCATTACTTCATCATTGAGTTCAAAGACAGGGAGGATGTTTTGTGGCCAGAGAAAGACAGTGGAATTGAGCTCCAGATCCTCTGGCTCAAAGATGTGGACATCCAGGAGGTAGTTCAGTCTGTAGTAGGTTTTCTGTCAGAACACAAGGTGATAATATATGGTGTTAGTAATGACTGGTGATGGTTGAAATCCATATAAATTATGCATGAATGTATGTGCATGGTACTACAGGTACAACCAATTATCAGTTTACTCACCATTATCTTTTCGTTTAGCTTTGCAATACCATTTGTCTTAGTGTCACTTATGTAAGCAATCATCTGCGTCATGTCCTCTGTGTTCTCCGGGACTGTGAGAGCTTTCTCTTTGATGGTCTCAAACTCACGGCAAATCCTTTGAGGCGGCACATAAAGGTTAGTGTAGACTGAGCATAAATCAAAATGTGAGCATTTTAGAAACTAAAGGACAACCAGTCTATCTGAGAATGTGACGAGAAGTGACTCACTGTAGATTGTGCTCACGGTGGTTGCTAACCAGTCTATTCAAAAGTATTTCAGCAAAGTTCTTGGCTTTGTTGGCCAGCCCCTCTTTCAGCTCTTTACAGTCCAGATAGACCATTGTAAACTGGGCTATTGCTGGGAGGCTGGTAATCTCCTTTGAGAGAACATGGAACTCCTCCACTTGCTGGGAGAAATAGTCACATTACACATTGACAGACAGTGAGACCAGAGTTATCACCAAGACTTCAAACATGAGGCAGGAATAATCCCATTACATAAGCAGAATAAATAAAATCCTATCACTCTACCATTTGTTACCTCAGTATACTCATCAAAGGAGTGTTCCTCTTCCATGAACTTCTCCAGTCGAGCCTGTGCTGTTCCATTGACTAGCCAGTCATAGTTGTCAACTGACGATACAAAGAGGACAGCATCAGTTAGCATCAAATTGAATTAACATCAACAGGGTGATGTTAGGGATTGACTGGATTATAGTACGCCACCGTAATTCTGGAAATGTTTGCCAGGTTCTTCTAGGTTCTTGTGCACAGCTGTCTTTATGGTGACCTGAGCCCAAGAAAGGACATGATCGGCCAGTTTGGCATCAACAAACCAGGTTGTGGCTTCTGCCAACCATGACTGGACTGTCTGTACTCTCTGTGGATCAATGTTAAAGGGGTCAATAATAGCTGTCATGTTTACACACTAAAAAACATGCCATAATGTGGTATTTTCTCTGTTGGCTGTTTTATATAAACTCACCTGCATAGTATTTGTGATGGCATTCAGAATTTCCAAAACAGCTGCTTCTTGATCTTGAAAGGTGGGATAAATCTCTATCTTTTCATCATCAAATGTCAAGGCCATACGGAAGAGTGGCAAGTGGTGGGGATCGCTTGGATCAAACAGACTAACAAACTCCTCCACACTTGTCTCAAGCAGGGATTTCAACTATGAATTTAGAAAACAAAAATGTATTCTAAATGTGCAATCACGTACATATGTATACAAATTATACAGTATACATACATTACATGCAAAGCTCTCCTAAACAATTTGCTTTTTTACTTTACCTTGGTGCTGCATAGTAAATTAACTATTAGACTAGAAATCAGTAATGGCTAGTTTTTGAAATGTTGCTTGTGAAAAAAGAACTGGGGAAATCAAACTTTGGGTTCAAAAATGGACATGGAATGCAGTAAAGTGTCAGAGCCCATAATTTTCCTTGACCAATTCACTTTAGAGATGCAGTGACAAGCATTTACACTTGACTTAACAGTTTAGCTTTGGTTCTTTTACTATTGTAATGTATTAGTGTATGTCTATAATAACTGCTTTGGTAAACGGTAATGTAGACTATAGAATGATGTACTTTCAATTATTGTTCTTATGCAAAAGAGAAGTGTTCCTACTAAAGAATCCCTGCTTAAATAAAAGGTAAAATAACCAACCAAACAAAAATAAATAAATATCCATAAAATTATGGAGATACTACATAAAAAGAAATGACTCTTTAAATTCTTCATTCGAATTTATCCCCATGCCCCAAATCCAATCAGCTCTATCTGACCTGATTGGAGATGAGGGTGGACACACAATTGTAGAAGGAGTCCAGTTTTTCGGCTCTAACTCCCTGCAGCGTCTCCTTACTGGTCAGTAAGTGGATGACTTTGGGGAACCAGGTGTTCATGATACGCTCCTCTGTCCTCTCACACTCCACAGCCACTTTGTTCTTTAGGCTATTACAGTCCACAGGTCCTGAAGCCCTGAACCAACAGAGATTAACAAAAAGAAACTCAAGCCAATCTTCATGTGCAATGTCTTAGGTATGTGCTTATTCTAACAGTGTCATGTTGCATTCATGGTGACTTACCTGCAACCTGAAAGGTCAGCCAGGAGCAGTGGGGAAAATGTCATGTAGCCAATATCCAAGACTGCCCGCATCACTGGATGAAGAATGTGCAGATTTTCTTTTATCGCCTTGCGGCTCCTAATAAAGCTATCGTGCCAGGGTCTGGAGAAATCAAGAACTCTACCAAAAGATATGAAGTGTATTTTACACAATGACATTCAAAATAGACTAGAGCAACTGTAGACATACTTTTTGCCTCGCTTGCATAACTATGCACAAATAGATTGTGTAGCTCAGACACTCACCTTGGTGGAGCAGCTTTCTGTTTTTCAAAACTAGTTCCTTTTATCGGTGGCTTCTGTAGCACAGTGTTTACTAAAAAGGAGTGCATATAGCATAATGAGGCATTGTTCAAGTAAAGTCTCCATGCATGCATGCATGCACACACACACACACACACACACACAGATATAACAAGCAAGAACTGGCAAACCTGTGTGCTTAACAATCGCACTGTGGTAGTTGTCGCTGACTTCCTTGCAGAGATCATGCAGCAGTTTGTCTCTCCCAGGGCCCTCTTTAAGTTTAGGGGGGACACGGGCCAAGATGGAGTCCAGCCACTGCTGCTGGATGGGCACAATCGGACTGCTCTCCACACACTGCTTTAGGAACATGTAGTTCATCTGCAAATGGGGCCAAAATGGAATAAGAGAGGGATGATATATAAATGGGGTTTACTCACATCAAAGATTAAATTTATTCCCGAAAACCTAGCTTACCCTTTGCTTCCGCTCCTCACTGAGCATCTGTAAAGCAAATATTGCGAAATACTAAATTTTAATTAGTAATACTTGTATATTTACTTGTATATTTATTTACAATTTGCAATGTGTGTATAGATAGATAGATATCATACAGAGGGTGGAAATTGTGGCTCTGGTGACTGGGGAGGCACAGCTCCCCTCTCTTTGCTCTTTCTGGAGGCCTCCATTGCTCTAGAAACCCTGAAACAGTTCAGACAACAAATTTTCACATTGCTGCCAGAAAACCCAATAGCCTACTTAGTTACTGGGGTCATTTTCCTCATCGTCACACAAAATCAGTCTCAGTACAGGTGCAACATCATGGCACTAACAAACCAACTGCCAAAGTTGAGCCTGATGCATACATTATCTTATGGAGTTGGTCTTGTTGATGTTTACTCCTTCTGTGCCTCAACAGCTTCTTCTTGACCGCTATCCTCTCCTCATCTGCTGCCGTCCTCTGCCCAGTGGCTCCCTCCTGCTGCGGGTTTGGGATTGGGGGCAGGACTGGAAACTTTCGCATGCCCTCCACCACGGCGGGTTGAAAAACTCCCGGGGAGGTAGGCATGTCTGGCAGCAAGCCACTGAAAACAATCAGGGGCAGCAATATGTGCCAGAATGAGCTAGCGTCACCACGACACTGAGAATAAAGACTAGAAGCCAAGTTGCAGCCGGACTTATGGAATGTTAGTTAGCTTGGTTGTTATCTCACTTTAACTAGCTAACGTTAGATCCTAACTTTAGCCGACGGTATGTCGAGATGTAGCTAGTGAAAGATTATAAATTGATGATTCTTCAAGCCGGTAATGATCTCAGAAGTAAATTGTCGTCAGTGCCAATAGGTTACCATCTTACCTGTTCGCTCATATAAATTCCTCTAGATTTGGTTGGTCGACAACGTTAAATTAGCTAGCTACTTAGCGTTAAATGAGACTTCAGAGATAAGGACCGTAAACAGCTTCGTTGCCATAGAAACAGTAAACCAAGTGGGTGCGCGGGGGAGGGGTGGGTCA
The DNA here is from genome assembly GCF_046629955.1 of Centroberyx affinis. Lineage (NCBI taxonomy): Eukaryota > Metazoa > Chordata > Actinopteri > Beryciformes > Berycidae > Centroberyx > Centroberyx affinis. The sequence goes on from NW_027279222.1 coordinate 522,054, forward strand.
AACACTATGGTCAAAACAGTTGAATCATGGTCAAAATACTATATTGTCAGAGATATGAAAACTTGTGAAAAGATAAGGAATAATTAGTCAACAGTAGTTATAAATATAGGCCTAATAATACGATTTTACGTTATATTAAAAATTCATACCAAAAACCTTACAATCAGATTTTTAAATTGGGTTCAAGATACTTGCGATACCTTAGTGAGTCCAGGTTTGATCTTTTTAGTTTTTATAATTATCTTTGATAGCAAAAAAATCGAGCAAAAGTTGCTACAAATTAGTTTGGAAGCCATATCTACAAACAACAAACAAAAAGTCACACAGGGGAGCATTCAGGACCAAGGTTCCTTCTAAATTGTCTGCCTCTGTGCTTTTTTCAGTCATCAGTAACTGCTCCACTTGTCCCCAGATATTCAGTTGACATAAGCAAGTTAGGCGGCAAATGACAATAAATGCAGGGATATTGCCACACCTTAGGGTTTAGTGAGTTGACACCCCTGTTTTGAATGACAGAATCACAAAGATTTTTTTTCGACTTCGTTTTATTTTTATTTATTTCATTACATGTATTCTATGAACGAGGTCTCTCCTTTTTGCCTTTGAAAAGGGCCAGCAGTGAGACATTGGCCACCTTGACCACTTTGAAGCGGACACCAGGAATATCACCAACAGCATGACCCTTACGGCCAAATCCTGCCACCAATACTTCATCGTTTTCCTACAAGAGAAGAAGAAAATAAGTTCACTGTAAAGAAAAACAATACAACTGAGACTGCTGCTTCGGACAGATCAGAGGATGAGTGTGGATTATGAGTGATGTGTTCACTGTCCACTTAAAAATTCTTACTTCGATGAAGTTCAGACAGCCATCATTAGGCACAAAAGCAGTTATCTTCTTGCCATTTTTGATCAGTTGTACCCTCACACACTTCCTTATAGCAGAATTGGGTTGTTTAGCTTCAACACCACTGAAGAAACAAAAGAGCATAGTTACATGTGAATTGCCTTTCATATAAAGTAACATAAGGTGGTCACATATAACAAAAGATTGCCAAAAACAGATTCTAAACATCAGCATACACTTACACTTTCTCCAGTACAATGCCCTTGGCATGGGAAGCCCCTCCAAATGGATTGGCTTTGAGGGCAGTGCCCAAGTGGGCCTTCTTGTACTGCTTGTCATTCCATTTTTGCTCCCTGCGGTGATTTCGCAGTTTTCTGGCAGTGCGAAGACCACGACACTTACCTGTGGAAAGAGCAAAGTTGACAAATACCTGAACAAAGAGGTACAATTATCCGGGAGCTTTTAGATGTGTTTACTGTTTATTTGGAGTTAACATGAAGAGAGGGTTCTGCTTAGATATAACATGGAAAACTACAAGTAGGCTACAAAGTCAAGTTTATGAATGCATTCTTGAGTCAAATTTAAAAAGTGTCTCTTCTCTTGCCATGCGGCCAAACACTGCACGTGGCCGACTTACAGTTGACCGAAATGGCTTACAGTGGCGTTGGTAGAGCAAAGACCAAAACGCTCGGTAATAATGAAAAACTGAACATAATCTAACACCCCAGAATGTAATTCCATTAAATTAATTCAGTAAAAGGAAATAACTCCGACGAATAACTCACCCATGGCTTTTACTTCTGGATTGTGACACAATACAGCGTCGTGGCAGTTTTAACCAATCACGAAGGCAGCAATGAAATCCCACTGTGCTCTGGACATAACGCGAGTTTTCCGTGCGACCTCTCTGCTAGCTAGCTAGCTACTGCCGGGGAGTAGCGGCATAATTTTCAGGTATTGTGATTAAAATAACCATGGTATTTACATAGCGTTGTTGAGACATATCAATAGGAGACAGTAAAATAGAACAGCCTATTGTCCGGACATTTGTATTCGATATAAATGCATAGAAGGACACAAGATGGCTTTGTTTTGGTTCGTGTTGACGAAAGTCAGGCTTCAATGTTGTGTTTTTATCGAAGGCCCACACTGTATGGTTGGATTTCCGGTGTCGTGTTGCTATCAAACTGAAGAGCTAATTTCCAAAACGTTATATATCCACTTTGGAAAAATAATACTTAACGGGAGTTTGTTATGCAATGTCTCTATGATACAGAAGACCCCGTCTGTGTAAGTTTTATCATCTTGTCAACCCATGTCATTAATGTTCTATACTTTTTAGGATATATCATAATGAGTTATGCAGAGAAGCCGGAGGACATAACAAGGGAAGAGTGGATGGACAAGCTCAACAATGTCCACATTCAGAGAGCTGATATGAACAGGCTCATCATGAACTACCTGGTGACAGGTGTAGTACACGTCTACATACTTTGGCTTTGATTTGAAGGAAAAACATAATCATAATCTTATTCAGTTTCTGTTTTCAGCTGTCTATTGAGACCATAAAGGCTATGAAGAAATAATGCAGAATTCAAAATTAGCATAAAATTTTGAATGTGGAACGTTCAGGAACATGCATTCGTTCAACCATGGTTTCAATTGAACAGAGGGCTTCAAGGAAGCAGCGGAGAAGTTTCGGATGGAGTCTGGGATCGAGCCGAGCGTGGACCTGGACTCTCTAGATGAAAGGATTAAGATCAGAGAGATGATCCTGAAGGGACAGATCCAGGATGCTATTGCACTTATCAACAGCCTGCACCCTGAACTGCTGGATACCAACCGTTACCTTTACTTTCACCTACAGGTAAAATAAAAGGCTTCTCATTTAGCAAACTTTTTCTGGTGTCATGTGTCCTGCCTATCTTGCTGCTCATTTTTCTGCATCCTCCCTGTTCTCCCCTGCCTTCTGCATCTGTAGCAGCAGCATCTGATTGAGCTGATTCGTTTGAGGGAGACTGAAGCTGCTCTTGAGTTTGCCCAGTCCCAGTTAGCGGAGCAGGGGGAGGAGAGTCGGGAATGTCTCACTGAGATGGAGAGGACACTGGCCCTGCTGGCATTCGACAACCCCGAGGAGTCACCCTTTGGAGATCTGCTCAACATGATGCAGAGACAGAAGGTGAGGTCAAAGGTTAGAATTGTTAAGGTATAGCACATTGATTGGTAAGAGAATTTGCTGTTTTTGAGTGTTATGTTAAAGTATACAGAGGGATAACATGTCCATTTCTTTGTGTTTCAGGTGTGGAGTGAAGTGAATCAGTCAGTGCTAGACTATGAGAACAGAGAGTCAACACCCAAACTGGCCAAGCTCCTGAAGCTACTACTGTGGGCTCAGAATGAACTTGACCAAAAGAAAGTGAAGTATCCTAAAATGACAGATCTCAGCAAGGGAACAATTGAAGACCCAAAATGAGGACCTGAAGTGAAAACACACCAGAGCATTAGTACAAAATGGACACACTTCCTTTATCTATTTATACCCCAACAAACTGACTCATACAGTACAACCTTTTCTTTTTTGTAAGGGTTGCTTTTTGATACTTTGATAACATAGAATGTGCAAACTGGATTGTTGACATTTTAAAATGACTTCACACACTAAAACAACAACATACAAACCATTGTTTTACTTGGTAAAATTATGATTTGTTTATATGTTTATGTTAAAATTGTGTCATTTCCTCTTTTGCATATTTCAGTTACACTAGGTTTTTTTCTGTCTATTGGCAGGGAAAGTTGGCATGGGAGGGTGTGAATAAAGCCTAAATTAGGCTCTCACTTTCTGTGTGTGACCACCTAGGCTCAGTTTGGTGTTGAGGGAGAATGGTTGGCTCAGTGTGCACTGCCTCAAATACACATATTTTTTTCCCTGGAGAAAAACATTTAATCTAGTCATATATGTTAAGGCAATGGCCAAAGCAAGATACTTGGGATGTTTCAAACCTTTCAAAGTACTGTGACTTTGTAAGTTTACATGCAACCTTAGTTTCATACTGTGCTATTGCTTGAAACATTACAAAAAGACACTGAAAACACAAACATGAATACAGAAACGTATGTTTTTACGCTACAGCATGGGAGCAGTTTAATAGATGGACAAGGCAAGGGACAAGGCGAGAAGCCTTGGATGCTTCAGACCTTCCAGTGAACTGTGACTTGTAAGCTTAAACGCAGCCTCAGTATAATTAAAAATATCACAGAATGATATTAAAAGATGTGAATGCGATAGGTCCATGTACATGGGCATGGAGACAGTTTTACAGATGGAATATTTACATGTATGGATAAGTAGCTCTTTTGCAACATTTGATGTGCTTTGCTGATATTATTTTGCAATAAAAAGGAATTTCAAAACTGGGCAAATACTAAGGACCTTTTTTTAAAAAAAAATCTTTTCTATAAGTCTCTGTATGGTGCAGCAGCAAACAGACAGTGAGAGAAGAGCTAAAAGTTGTGATGAATGCAGGGTCTTATATAATGATTGCTTGGTAATTCGTGTATCCCGGGGCAGAGGGACCGTTTAAACTGCCTTGTAGGTACTGCGCAGCATCTCTGCCCTGTAGTCTGACAACAGCAGCAACATCTCAGCAGGGGGGCATCGCGTCGCCACCTGGCAAGGACAGGACAGGAGGAGAGGACGTCTTGGTTGCTCAAAGAGGGACAGCGGCAACGATGGCACCTCGCTATGTGTAATCCGATAGGCAGAGAGGCTTTCTGTATATTGCACCGTCACGATGGAGAGGGACCGGAGGACGAGGCGCCTCTCTGGCGTTTTGGATGGCATCGTAGTGGACGTAGCGACCGACTAGACATAAAGGCGTTTACTTGAGAAAACACTGAATCACTTCTCTTCACTTCCTGATTAACCCTACCGATGGCAAGAAGAACTGCGTGGCTAGAGAGAAAAACTGACACGTGGATTACTCCTCCTAGAGCATCAGGAAAAACAGACTCCGCTCTCTAGCTCGGACACATCGCCTTCCTGCTTTTCCCGTCTCTCAGGTTATGGATACAGCGGTCGAAAAGGCGAGATATGATTGTGCGTTTACCATCTGAAAAGCTTTGTTTTTTGTCAGCGTTTACTTTTGTGTTTGATCGACCGAAGAGAGCGCCTTTAAAGTAAATAGCCAGGGGGGTGAGAAGAGGCTGCTGTAACCTCGCGTTGAATGGCAATTATTCAAAAATATGGCAAGAACTGTAGTCCAGATTTGGTCTGTCACAAGGAAAACCATCCATCTGACAAGATCGGGGTCCCTGGATGTCATAAGAAGTGGACTGAACAGAGTACCACCTGGTCGAGGTAACCTTTTGTTTTTTTTTACCCTGATACATGGCTTGTATTTTACCACAGAGAAATACATTCAACAGTGCTAGCTCATATTTTCATTTTTTAACTATGTCAACAAGAAGCAACAATTAGGATTTACAACAACACATTTCCTCATAACCTCTGCATGACAGCGCGGAAGCTGAGCTCAAAACGTTGCTGATACTTTGTTGCAACTCTTGAACCGTGAAACGCAACATATTTGCTTTCACACTTGAGTGAAATACTCACACAAAATTAATGTAAAATCAAACACCTGGCAGCTGGTGGTTCGGAAATCCTATAGATCAATGTAACTTTATGTATTGTTGTATTTTTTGTGTTATTGTTAGGGCCAAAAGTAATATGTAGATTCATCACTACATTGCCTGGAAGGCCTATCTAATTTGGAGTTTAGAACCTGATGTCATGAGAAGCCGTTAGTGCTTTAGTGCTTTACTGGATCTCTAAACCTAATTTGCTACATGGGTCCAGGTGGTTTGTAATGAGTGAAGCACATCAAACAGTCATAGGAATTTAAAAAATGCTGAGAAAGAATGTTGAGTTTCCCGTGTGAAAAAGAGCTGTAGCCATCCTATAATGCATTTGGGAAAGATGAATATCACAGCAAAACTACAACTCCCTATAGGAAAATTATAGTAACACCACAGGAGATTTAAAAAATACCATTAGCTATCATATTCACTAATGATTGCCACCAAGTGCCAATAAGAATATTATGGTGATTTTTTATTTTTTTATTAGGGCGCTTAGCAATGGGAGAAGCACATCAAACTGTCAAAGGACTTTAACAGAAATGCTGAGAAAGATTGCTGTTTTTACATTCAGTTTCATGATCGTCAATTGGCCTTTGTGAGAGATATGGTATCCAAGTCAATCAGACTCTGTTCTTGCTTTTTATTGATTGTTTCCCCCCTGCTCCTTGTCTCTGTGACTGTCTCTCTGCTGGGTCAGATGTGTTATGTGTTTTAACTCACTCTTACACACTCTTTCACACTTTTATTGTTTTTATAATGTATTTAACTGTTTTGTTTTGTTTTATTGTCTTTTATAATGTTTAATTGCTCTTATTTGCTGCTGTCTTGGCCAGGTCTCCCTCGCAAAAGAGATTCTGATTCTCAAGTGGACTTCCTGGTAAAATAAAGGTTAAAAAAAAAGCACACACACCAATTCTATCTATTCTCCTTCTGTCCCATGCAGACCAGTGGCGAGGATATGGACAGTGGTGCTGCTGCTGGGGACCTGCCTCCTATACTGCGCCCGGGTGGCAATGCCCATCTGTGCCGTCAGCATGGCAGAGCAGTTCAGCTGGAGCAAGAGGGAGTCGGGCATGGTGCTGGGCAGCTTCTTCTGGGGCTACTGCTTCACCCAGGTCCTCGGAGGCTACGTCAGTGACAGGTGGGTAAACATTTGACCCTGAACGATAGTCAGGTGTGCTGCTATTTAGATAATAGCAGCTGCCCGAGGATAATATCATTCTGTTTTGACTGCATGGATGTGTGCATGCTGATGGTCATAAGAGTAAACTGTATGCCTTGTTCTGATAGTGCCCAGTTTGTCTAGTTTGTTGGAGGATGGCAGGACACTTCCTGCTTGTCAAGGGAGTTGTTTGCATGCTGGCTTTGACGTCACAGGTCACTTTTGTTTGCTCAGTGTGGCAGTTAATGCAAAATATAAAGTAGCGATGAAGGCTAGATGTTTTCTTTATATTGCCATGTTGTCATTCCTTGTGCTTGTCCTGTTCCTTGTCCAATTTTTTTCTAAGAGTGGGTGCCACTTTTTTTTTAAATGGTGGACTTCTCAAAACTTGTTCCTAAAGAGAATATTTTTGGCAGACTTCCATGTCCCGGTTCATCTAGTGTAACAAGCCTTTCGAGAGTTCAAAGTTCTGCCACCTCTCTCACAACTTGCGGTGTGGTGATGTAATCGTCTCTCTCAAAAGTCAAAAGATTGAGCTAATGCAGATTGGCTGTCTCCTCTGTCCTCAGGGTGGGAGGAGAGAAGGTCCTCCTGCTGTCTGCGGCGGCCTGGGGGGCGATGACCGCCTTCACCCCGATCCTGGCCCACTTCTGCTCCCAGCCCATCTTCTCCATGACGCTGGCTCGCTTCCTCATGGGCTTGCTGCAAGGTGAGATGGGCAGCTTTTGAAAGAGTCTGCAACATGCAAAGTGGATGAGGTGTGGTGAAACATGTTTTTACCTCAGGCATTTCCACTCCTTTCCAGATCTTGAAAAATTGATCCATGCCTTTGTTTTTTCAAGAGTAGATTACTGCAATGCGCTGCTCTCCAACTGTCCCAACTCCACACTCAAAAACATTCAACCTATTCAAAACTCTGCTGCTAGAATACTCACATGTGCTAAGAAACATGATCACATCACCCTGGTCTTTCTCTTCACTGGCGCCCAGTATCTGCAAGAATCAATATCAAAATCCTCACTTTCAAAGCATTAAATGGTCTTGCCTCTCAATACATCTCAGACCTACTTACTCCCTACAAACCTGCCTGAACCCTCCGCTCACTGGAAGCTGGACTCCTTGTTATACTATGTACTTATGAAAAATCAGCCGGGGGCAGAGTCTTGTCCTGCAGCGCTCCCTGTCTATGGAACCAGCATCCTGTCCATGTCAGGGAGTCAGACACCATCACTGTCTTTAAGTCCATACTCAACCCATTTATTTTTCATTGCCTTCATCCTACCTTATCTAACCTTACAAACCACCATCACCCCCCCCCTATTCCTTCCCTCCCTTCCCTGCTGGAGGGCCCCTAAGCCCTCCTTGCTATATTTGCCACTGCTTTATCTATTTCCTGTTGTTTTGCCGTGGAACTGCGCAAGAGCTCTCTCATATCCATTCTCGCTATGCACGTGTGTGTGCACATCCACACACACACATATAACGCATATTGGCAAACATGCATCCATAAACAAACATGCCCAAGACCTGTTCTACTCAGTGACAGCATTGTGCTTGTCTTATCTTGTTTTGATTGAATTCTTTGTCCTTGGGTGCTCTGTTAAGCACTTGACAAACGTGTTTTGTTAAAAGCACTTCAGAAATAAATCTGATTTGATTTGAAGAAATCCACAGGAAAGACAACAAAGGCTATGGGAGTCGGTGAATAAAATTTAAACAAAACGGATTAAATGCTGGAAAGTGAGTTTTGGATGCCAGAAAGCTCAGCACCTGCTGAAGTAATTGTTGAGTCATTGCCATTGATCAACAAATCTATCAACTCCCATTCTAACTATTGACCAATTGTGTTTTGTGACCTGGTTTCTTTTTAGGAGTTCACTACCCCTCTCTGGCGAGTCTGTGCTCTCAGAAGGTGGTGGAAAGTGAGAGAGGCTTCCTCATGAGCACCGTGGGCAGTGGCTCCTACTTGGGGTGAGATGGGCCTTATTGCAATAATCCTCTTTTCAGCTACTTTGCTGTAGGACTCCATGGGATAGCCGTTTTCCTCCTAGAATGTTCTGTAGCAAAGTGGAGAGAGGAGACGTTCATTTTAGCTCTGTGCCCATTCCAATCCCACAATCTGTTCCAGTACCTCTTGCTGTTTTAAAAATACTTCTTATATCTATATTGGGATATCTGGACGGTTCTACCATAATTGCCTGACATTTGATTGTTTTGGATGTGAAAGAAGGCCAGATGATGTATTTTAATTATCTTGACAATTCAACCACCTTGTTACAAGGGTGTGTATGTGTGACTTGTTGTCTCTTGTTGTGACTTTCTTCGCAGCACGCTGGTGATTGGAGGGGCTGGCTCCGTCATGTTGGACCTGTACGGCTGGGAGAGTGTGTTCTACGTGGCTGGTCTTCTCTCAGTGCTGTGGGCATACTGCATGTGGAAGTATCTACTCAAAGGAGAAGGTAAGGGAGGCTTAAACTGTGTGTATCCCCAGTGTTATTGCATACCACTATCCTGTTGCTCCTTATCCGTATTATTCCTGTGAATTTCCTCTTGTAGGCACATGTGTTCACACCCATCTGTGTTTGCAGGTCCTATAATCACTCTGGAGTCCCTGGGAAGCGGTGGGCCCCAGTCCAAACTGTCCAAGAGACACTGGCTCCGGCTCTTCAAACAACCTGCAGTCTGGTGAGATAAAGACAAAAGGAGGTGTGTCTGTGTGTGCGTGTGTGTGTGCGGGTGTGTGCGGGCGTGTGTGTGTACATTTGTGTGTATCCTGTACTGTATATAGCTCCTCATCCAATGTGTGTAGCTGACTAGCTGTATGTTTGTTCCTATGTTTTGTGAATAGATGTATGACCAGTAATCTCACCTGTGTTTCTGAACTTGCGTCAAAGCAAGTTTCACTGTGGGCCTTTCCTCTAGATCCAGTTTTTATCTGTACCAGACTCTGGAATAGTAGGCCTAGTCTCTGGCCAGCTCAGCTTTCTGTAAGCGTCTCAGATATTGAGTTCTTCCATTTTCTCCCACTCCGTCCCTGTGGCCCGGTTATTTATATACTGTAAGCTAATAGCCATGCAACTCATCTGCCCTATTTTCAATGACAGGGAACACCTATATGGTTTTATTTCTTGGTGTAGCTGAGCCACACCTTCATAGTCAACCAACCAAGTGACAGATGTAATGATGATGTGATGGTTATGAACTGGTTATGAAAATAAGTCTTGCTGCTTTCAACCAGAGTCTACTTGCTTTAACACAGAAAATCACTAGACTCAGATGTCATGTACACAGGTATGGCAGCACTGACTTGAATTCTTGCTCCAGTTAAACCAAAAGACACTTTTGTTATTAGTGTCCTATGTGTAAATACTGTTGCATTGCACTTACTTTTCTTTGTTTCTCTCTCTTCAATGCCTGACCAGTGCTGTGATCATTACACACCTTTGCACAGCGAGCACCTTCTTCACTCTTTTGTCGTGGCTGCCAACTTTCTTTAAGGACACTTTCCCCGATGCCAAGGTAACCAAGACATCTTCCTCACACCCTCTCCCCGCTTCAGAAGAAAACAATAATCCCACGTTTGACCGAAAAACTGGAGGGATTGAAATAACAGACATGAGTAGTTTGAAGCCAGGAAAATTGGCCTTTAATGCAAAAACACAAAAACAGTCTAAGCAGAACACTTAACACTTGGCTGATGTTCCTGGTCTAGTTCGTTCAGATCCAGTAAACTGTGTTTTCTCTCCAGGGTTGGGTGTTCAATGTCATTCCCTGGTTGGTGGCTATTCCCTCTTCCCTCTTCAGTGGCTGTCTATCTGACCACCTCATCAGTCAAGGTAGAACAGATAAACCTCACTTCGCACCCTCTGTGAGCAATTGAAGAATAGATATGGAAATTAATTTTGAACGCAGGTGATTATAGATAACACAGCAGTTCTATCATTGCCTGTCCTCATTTCTCTCTTGGTCCCAACAGGTTTTGATACAGCCTCTGTGAGGAAGTTAATGCAGGTACAGAGCAGATTTTGTTCTCTGCATACAGCTGCCTTAAAATTCATCTGTATAAATGTTATCTGTTATCATTGTGGAGGATTTTCTTCCACTCCAGTCCAGAATGTATGAATGTCCACTTTCCTGCCACACTTAATTCTGTAAGATCTTGATGTATGTGTTTGTGTGTGTCCATCCCTCCTGGTCAGTTTTTCTCCATGGGTGTGTCCAGTGTGTTTACCCTACTTCTGTGTGGCACCAGCACCTTCCCCTGGGCTGTAGCATTTGTGTCTGCCACCATGGGCCTCACCACCTTCAGTCACAGGTACTGGTGCCCCCATGTCCTCACTGAGACCATAGTGAATTTAGCCTCGCTGTTGGAACATAATCCATCTGTGGCCCAGAATACAGCACATGCAGTATATCTTATGTAAGGATTCTGTTAATATTGCTTTTCTAGATTTTTCACTAGCTTTCAACACTGTACTCCCTGATCTGTAGCTGCTGAAGATGCAACAGCTCTAGTTCAATTCATATCTCATTCACTGGTGCAGTGCATTTCTCATAAAGCACAGTACAGCTGGTTAAGGTCAATAGCTCATTTTCAATGCCAAACATGACTGTTGAGGTTCACAAGGTTGTGTCGCTTCACCATTGCTTTTTACACTGTATACCCATGACTGTTCCAATACCAGACCAACTCATTATTACATTTTCAAATGACTCCAGTTTACTTTCTTTAATGATAAACAAAGATTTGTTGTTCATGAAAGATTTTGACATTTGCCAACATAGCCTTGACAGGCAGGTTTAATGGTGCCAAGAAAACCAAGAAAATCTGTGGCGTACCCTGCCCAAAAGCGTCGCTCTTTCTTCGACTGCACATAATTTTGTACTGCAGCATACACTTTGCCTGTATGTGGTGCTGTTTGGCGTTGTATTTTTTTGTATTGTATTAAAGTGTATTGTATCATACATAAATACTAGAAGATGTAATTGAGATGGGATAGTTGTATGCTTTCAAAGTGAAATTTAAGATCTTCAAAATCTTCTAAATGCAGGTCACCTCCTTTCATTTGTGATATAGTTGATCTTTTTAAGTGAATCAGTTTTCTTGATATTAATCAAATACGATATACACTATTGTAAGGAGTGTAATTTACATAAAGATAAGGTATTTTCTAATAAATTAATAATAAAATACTACTTTTCAAACTATGAGACAGGACGAAAATAGTTTCTTATTTTGCACTTGGTTGGTCCCTCTATGACAACAGCAGCAATATCTTTTAATGAACTTCCTTCCTAAAGCAAGAAACTACATTTTTTTATCCAGGTTCCAGGCTGAACAACTACATTATATACAAGGAAGAAGAAAGATACAGTCGATGATAGGAGGCTGGCAATAGGATATAAACTAAGATACATTTTCCTGGACACTCAACAGCCTCTGTTGAGTTCTATTTAATCTTTTTTATGGCTGAGATTTGTCAGTGTGGCTATTGGTTTTACTGTGAGGCAATTCAGGTGGCAGAAAGATGGAGAGTCGGTTTAGCACCTTATCTGATGAAATAGCAAATGATGTGTCTTTCTTTTACAGCGGTGTATCTGTAAATGTTCAAGACCTGGCTCCGTCCTGTGCTGGAGCTTTGTTTGGTATGTTAACAAATAATAAATTGTGGAATCTTTGTCGAAACTTACCATGAATACATTACTCACAAAACTTTTGACAGAGAATTTATTTGTCTTTCTGTAAAATTTTAATTCCAAATTCTGTGTTAAATTTTACATCCTAATCTAGTAGGAGAATTAACTTTGTATCTGCTCTTCTTTTCAGGCGTTATGAATACGTGCGGTGCTTTCTCAGGTGAGCGTCTGTATTTTGAGGGAAACATCTGTGATGAATCTTTCACTAGCAGTTCTTGTTCAGTTCAAATTACTGTTTTGGCCTTTCATGATCTATTGAGTGAAATAATTCATCCGCTTCTCTGAAGTCAAACTTTGGGCTATGTGGCTCCTGTCAGTCAAGCTGGCTCCTATGTGCCATGCATATTTCATCATGGAAGCATAATGGAGTTTGTGTCAGATGAATAATAGAGGGAACAGAAGATGACAGTTAGTGGTCCCGGGGGCGGACTGGGGATGGGCTGTGACATTTTTCTGCAGTTATTTGTGCGGTTCACATCTGGGAAAACTGGGCTGAACTATCACATGGAAGATACTGTGTGCTCTGTTTTTTCAGTCATCATGCCTATGCCCACTTATCTGATAATGTGCTATCCGGGCTAACTGTGTGTGTGTGTGTGTGTGTGTGTGTGTGTGTGTGTGTGTGTGTGTTCTCGTACAGGGGTCCTGATGGTGTATTTCTCGGGGTATCTGATTGAGACCACAGGCTCGTGGGCGTCTGTGTTCGCCCTCATCACCACGGTCAACCTGCTGGGTCTCTGCACCTTCCTGGCCTTCGCTGAGGCCCGCCGGGTCGACATTGACTCTATCAAGGCCCGCTACCACAACATCCACATCTAAGTCATCAGGGGGACCAGAATGCTTTGCCCAGGGGAGGTGTGACCTTGGGCGACCGGCAGCATCAACAATACCCACATCAGAGTACTAGCCATGGGATGGGAACTGTCACACTGATGAAACCCATATACGATATCTCGGGCACTTGGATCGGTTCTGTGTCTGTGGTTCAGCACCACAATAGTTATTTAAGGACACAGCAGAGCCTGCACAATGTTACTGTACAATTTTGTTGAGCCAGAGCCTTTGATTCCTGAAAGAACACAGCTGTATGAAAGGATGCTCTGTCAGACTAGTGAGGGGAAGTGGACCGGTAAAAATTAGAGGAAGTAAGTCTGCGCTACCTCCGTGTCTCGGCCGGCTCACCGCACGGTTGTTCAACAGTTGGTGGGCTATTGTTTACGTTTCTCATTTGTTATCGCCTCATTTATTCTCTGCCAGTCAGTCAGAATGTGCTAGTTACTACCAGCGTAGTCATGGAAATTGTTACCCGACTCAGCAGCTCCAATATTTTTGTGGGTGTGTGTGTGGGTGCGTGTATGTGTGTATGTGTATGTGTGTGTGGTGATGGAGCTATAAGAATGATGGATGTGTTAGTCTCATGACTTCGCTGACAGTTGTGACAGGCCAAGATGGTGTGTTCTTACCCTGCGGGGAGGGGGGGAGGGGAGTGGGTGGGCGCATCTGGGTGAGGCAGGGAGAGACAAGGCTCTCATACCTGAAGTCTTTTATTAGTAGGTGAGCTTCCCCCCCACCCCACCCCACCCTACCGACCCATCACTGAGAGAACTGTCTGAGTGACACCTCATTACCCAGTGACTAATTACTTGGCAGGTGCTCTAATGTCCTGTACGATTTACCTTCTATAGTCCCCATCTCCATGGTTACAAGCTCTTCATCTTGTCATTGTGCTTCGGGAGGGTGGGATGGGATGGGTGGGGTGGGGGGAGCTTTATCGCAACAGTGCTTTCACTGAGGGCCGTCTCCCCATGTGTAGTAGTCTCGATGAACGCGAGTATGATTAAGAAGACCAAAGGTTATTAATTATTATTTTCTTTCTAAAATGATTGCATGAAATACAAATACCTCACTTAATTATTTTGAGTACTTATATATTTATATGGCTCCTTGTTTTGTCAATTACAAAAGTTTTGTAGAGAAAAGAAATATATTGGGTAAGATGACTGTTTGCTTCTAGAGCCAACAAACGGAAGACAGAAACGTAAAACGTGTCCAGTGTAAGTTATTAGAAGTGTGATGCAGGACGCATAACCCCAACAGATGTGGTTCTGAAACCACAGTTTCCTCACTTATTCTCCTTTCCCGATCTGCACTCATCTTAACAGTCAAAGGATTAGTGGAAATTGATCTGTATTGTCATGTCTTGGTGAAAACTGTACAGGCAGACGAGGAGGAGAACAAGCCTACTTGTTTGTGTTTAGATCCACCCCGACTACTGCACTTAGCTCATCGTCGCCTGGACTCGAGACAGGAAGTGATGTCACTAGTTGGGAGGGAGTGTGTTAGTGTAGAGTGAAGCCAGTTCAGCTGTAATGACAGTGTCTCTGCACTTTGTCCCATTAAGACCATTTTAAACACCTTAGCCCCCTTGGCTTCACTCACTCACACACTCTGACATGAAGAAGAGTATTAGAGTAATGTCTTGTTTATATACATCAGTCTAGCTGGGGGACCGGAGACTACATTGTTATTACTGCTATACTTTACGACTTCACTGCATTGATATTACTACAGAGAGCTTGTAGCGTAGGCAGGGTGAATGGTGAAATAAATGTTAGAATGTAGCATTTAGCTTCATCATCCCCAGCCTTTCAATTCTCAGTTTGGGTAACAAGTATTGGAAGATGTCACCATCTCCCAATCAAGACACAAGTGTCTTGACATCTGTATACAGTAGGTCTATGCATTTATTATTTTGTGCCTAATTTATGCAATGGGAGAATTGCAAGATATGTTCACCATGGTGCACAGAGTTTAATTTATTGATAATTGTACATTGCCAAATTTCTCTCTGTAGGATTTTGGTTGCTTCTGTGTCATTTAGGTTTAAGTAAAAGAGCACATAGGCAAATCTTTTCTTGGAAGTTTTCAATAGACAGAGCTGAACTTTGAAGTGTAACCTTTGGTTGAATGTTTTATCCATATAGTTTGAAAAAGCCAATTGCATTTATTACATGGTCAGTGGCTACAAAGAAGTTGGAATATTGGATTCATGGAATTTATGCAAACCTTGCTTAAGGTCTGTGGCTAGCAGCTGCATTACTGAGAGAAGGTAGAAGTCTTGTCAGAGTAAAGACGTACAGCAAACATATTTGCAGTATTTGTGTTTGAGTGTTACTAATACTATGGACTGACTATATAAAATAAGTTAATGTGAAAGCATCTCATATGATATCAATACCAAATGTCAGTTTGAACCTGTACATACTTTTTGCAGTGAACACCTAGAATGCTCAGATAAGGTATTAGGCCTATTTAGGAAAACCACTGTACAAAATACTCAGTCAGTTTATCAGCATCTTTTGTCAAACCAACACCCCGCATTCTTCAAATGTTTGGACTGCCTTAGCAGCTGTGCGTTGTTTAAAACTGCCTTCTTTGCTTGTCCTTTTTCTGTTACATGCTGCATAGTTTAAACATGTACTTGATGTATGGCTGGAGTTCTGTTCACCAACAGGTTCTTGAAAGCCTTCTGAGAAATAATTTTTGATAACATGTATGATATGTATGATAAAAAAGGTTAATTGAAACAAATGCAGTATTCTATTGCTTCAAAGATATGTTGTATTTGAAAACATATTTTAATGAACTTTGAATAAAAATATTATATTTTATCAATGGTGCTGAGTTTTTTGCTCACTCTTCCTTCTATCTGCTGCATTATATCTTTACATGTATTTCCTCTGTAGTGCCACAGAGAGGCAGCACAGTACAGATAATGAGAGCGGCACAAAGTGCTATTCAGCCTCCAATGTCAAATACTGAAACAACATTTTCTGTGATGTGAAGAATGTAGGCCTTGTATATGGCTACAGTAAAGATATGTTTTAAAACTTTAATTGCTATGACTTCCAACTTCCAGCAAATTTTACTTTGACTTTTACTGTACAGAAAAGCATTTCTCATACACCTATATGTACTACATATGTAAAGAATGAGCAAGGTGAAATCGAGAACAATTTGCCTATACATTGCTGGCCAATGTTGCGTTTGGATCAGCTGTTGAACAGGTTCTAGTGCAGGTCTGTCCTGTTCACACTCGTGGCTCTCTTCAGGCTCAGATCCCCAGCCCAGGCCAGCAGGACGTATGTGGTGGCACCATATGGCAGGATGCTGTGTGCCATGTTGGCTAGCTGGCACTGCCCACGTGTGAACGGCCAGACGCTAGTCAACCCAACCCACTCCTTCTCATGGGACCGAACGGCTCAGGTTACCATGGAGACGGGTGGCTTGTGGCTGCCGCGTGGCAATGAAAAGAAAGGGAGGGGTCACAAGTGACTGAAAGTAACAAGTCCGATAGAAGTCAGTTGTGGAGCGGGTAAGCGGTGAATGCAGCTTTCGATATATATAAAAACAACCGTACTGTTAAAGAGGTGGTCGGTCACTTATTGGAGTGCTCTCACTGACAGCAAATGGTGTTGTAAAAGCACTAGGAGACATAATCATGATGAGTGGCCCACTATTTAATTAGCAGAGATGAAACACTATGAGGGGAGAGTAGAGGAGAGGGGAGATGAACCCTCCCCCAACTGGTTGAGGCTGGCAGACTAACCCAGTAAAGGCAGGCCCCATCAGAGAGCCAGAGATACATGTAAATGAAATAGCCCCATTAATTAGTAATTAACATCAAGTTAATGACATTTCACTGTGTCGCCATCTCATCCTATGTCCTTCCTCTGTGGCGGAGGGGCCGTCTCCCTGGTCCCTGATCTGAATGCTAATTAGCGCAAAGCCAAAAGAAGGACTGCCATATAGAACTATCTAATGATATAAAGGCCCAGTTTAAGGCTGGTCATTGTGTGAGGAGGATTAATCACTTTGTAGTAATAGATCAGGAGGCTTTATAAGTCTACCACTCCTTCGAGGGCTGTTGTATTGAGGGCCATTGACAGGCTTTATGTGCTAATTGCGTTGCGCCTGTTAGTCTAATGTTGGGTCCCTTATGACTAACAACTCATTTTAAACATTGTATCAAAAGTGTATGTATCAAAAGTTACATTTCTGTAAGTGAGCATGAAATCTTATTTTGGTTTTCTTATATCTGATTATTTCAGTGTTTTACAAAACTCTCTTGTTGCTTTGTTTGATGGAGTTTGAGAGACTGGGAGTGGATACATACTCTCATCTGTTTTGGGTCCCCTCCTGTGCCTAAATCAGCTCACTGCCAGTGGTAATTTGTATGATTTGACTACAGCCAGGGACAGTGTCTCTAGTTCTCTGTGAAGGCAGATGAAACATGAAGTTTACACTCTGAACGCAGCGGTGTTCCTGGAATGGACAAGAATGTCAACCCCAAAATGAAGGAAATATATTCACACATTGATGTGTGGGGTTGTGTCCTGCGATGCTAAGCCGTGATCTGTGTCTGTGACGGTTTTCTCTGCTGCTCTACCCCAGCTATCGACATTTCTCTCTCTTCTGTTGTCCTCTTTCTTTTTCTCTTCCTCTCTTTCCAAGCTCTTTTCTGATATATAATTGACCCCTCAAAGGGATTCCCTGATGCCCAGACACATCCGCCATTAGCACACACGCACACACACACACACACACACACACACACACACACACGACCAAATATGTTGATTTCTGTCAATTAAACTCCATCAGCTGTTTGCCTCCTGCTAGACATATGGCCTCTGTTAAATCTAAAGAGCAAATGGAGCAGGCATTGAGAGGGGCATCATTTTAATGGAACCCTGCGGGACAGGACCCACACCTGCGCATTAATAACATTAAACCATGCCCAACCCACTGGCCAGATGAGGACAGTGTGTGTGTGTGTGTGTGTGTGTGTGTGTGTGTGTGTGTGTGTGTGTGCGCGTGTGTGTGTGTGTGTGTGTGTGTGTGCGTGTGTGTGTGTGTGCGTGTGTGTGTGTGTGTGTGTATACACACATATGGGCTGTGTTCTGTCTTAAATCACTCAATGTTACCCCCCCCACCAGAAATAGAAATATTTGTCTTTATAGAACATAGGAATATCTGACACTTGATGCGATATTTGTGAAACCAAAAAAAATTGCAGTAACTTCTGCTCCACTGCCACTACTATTAGATCCTCCACAGGTATGTTTGTCATAAATCCCTGTCTGGGTTGTGTATGCTTTGTGCTTTCATAGCTATTCCAGGAGATGAGCAGCTCAGGTTGGTTTCAGCTATTTGTTATTATATAAGCCAGAACAACAAAACCATACAAATGCACTCCATCATGGAAGACCAACTCTTCCCTGCAGCCAGAATAAGAGTACAAATACTTTTACTTATTTTGCCAAATGAATGGTTATGGAGTTCACAAGTCCTTGGTCAAAAACAGAGACAAATCCATCTGAACAAATGTTTAGAAATGTAATTTTAGAAAACAATATGGTGCTTTGCCTTTGGCAGTGAAGCGTCATATGCTCAGTTTTGAAACGGCAAGGGAATATCTGAAATACTCTCAAAAATCTGTCCAATTCATCCACAACAATTGGTAGTTTTTCATTTAAATGTGCAAGGTTTTTCATTGTTTTTTACCACGGTAAACAAACTAGTCTAAGAATCAATTTCTTCCACTGAAATATTTTTACTAGATTGCATGAAAATACAGGGATCAAGCAAAATGTATTAAATTCTACACATAACATCCCTTGGCATGTTTTGAAACTACTATAATTGACTGAATAATAAATATACTCCACGTAATCAAGCTAAACCAGGTTTAGGAATCAGTGGTAATAATCTATTGTGTTTGGTACAATGAGAAATATGCCTACTAATAGATAATCATTTAGAAACAACACCATGTTGACTGTATACTAACCACTAATCACAGCAAGGTTAGGGAGAGATAAAAATACACAGAGGACAAAAACTGATATGATGAAACATTGTTTAATAGTTCTGTTTTGCCTATTATGCTCCGTGATAGTGGCTAATAATCTGCAGCATTCTGTTTGTGCATGCACACGAGGAGGTTAAATGCCCCCCCTCCCTCCCCGTACCCCCCGCACCCCTCCACTCATCTGTTCCAGCCCTCCCTGGCTTCACACCGCTCACATCTCCAACACCACCAGATCTCCCCTTTTTTTCCTGCTCTCTCTTTACTAAAGTTTGGCTGTCAATCAGCAGTGGCCTCGGGCAACAGGCACTGATGAAAAGACCCCTGAGACAAGGAGACCCAAATTAGATTTCAATAAGGATGTTGAATATTCATATCAGGGAAACATCTAAAGGTAAACGCTTTTTGATCTCAGCGCACAAATATCACTTGTGTGCATTCCCAGGTCCTGGCGCTCTGGTTCCACAGTGTTTTCTCCCCCAGCCTGGTCCAGCCCCAGCCCCGGCCTCGGCTCTCTCTCTCTCCTCGGGGGATGCGGTGGAATAATGATGATGGAGCTACAAAGGAGAAAAAGGGCCATAATGAATGTTTATACTAAAGGGACCCAATAGAAAGGGCATCCGTACTAAGTATTCAGTAATTAGTATTTAGCAGAAGTTGATCGCTGAGTGCACACATTCAAACACACACACACACGCATACACACACACACAAGGCAGAATCACTGAAGCATAGTCATTTAGTGTGTAAACTTTAGACAGGGGGAGAGCGAACCTCCCTTGACAGCAGCAGTCAAAACACAGTTTCATTTCTCCTGTCAACATGTTTACTTTATTTTTATAATTGACTCCGGTTCGGTCTTTCTCTCAAAATGTCAGCAGAATACACAATGTGGCCGTTTCATTTCTAAACACTTATTTTCTGTTGCTCATTAGCCCTTTGTAGAATTATAATTATCACCTTGATATTGCACATTATGCATGAATATGTCTCTGTTACCTAACTTCTTTGCAGATTTATTTTTCATCAAGATGTCCTAATTCTTCATAGATGCATAATGCTTTTGTGCATTATTCTATTTTTTTTATTATTAACTTGACACGCTTCTTGTATGGGAACTGTATTTGTTATTAGAACATCTAAACAGGCCAGCATCCTCCTAATCCCCTAAAGACATTGCCATCTCTTCCATCTTAGTGGAGATGGAAATGTGTGGGGATGGGGGGGGTGGAGGTGGGGGTGCCGGTTGGGGGTGGGGGGTGGGGGGGGCACTGCCTGAGGCACTCTCCCCACAGAGAGTCCACTCTGCTTGGGAACACACTGTGAAGAGAGTCCCGAAATGAGACCAAAGGATGGGAACACCATCTCTTGATGCAGGAGGGGGACTGTCCAACTAATAGTCCACGTCAACTTCTATCATCTATAATGCGTCAGGAATGGCCATGATAGTCCCATTCGAGCAACTGTAGCACATGATGTAGGGAGACAAGCCAACTTGCAGCTATGTCCTTCTGCAGAGCTAATAAAGAGAAGCCCACTCTCATCGTGTGTTATAGTTTTGTCTTGTTCTTTCTCTCACTCTGTGTTCCTCTCAACCTCCACTCTGCTGCTCCCCCCCCCCCCCTTCCCCACCATCCTTACAAGAGGATGGTCAGTCCATTGCCAGGCAATCTGGTCTGTGATGTTGTTCACACCTCCATT
The DNA here is from genome assembly GCF_046629955.1 of Centroberyx affinis. Classification (NCBI taxonomy): domain Eukaryota; kingdom Metazoa; phylum Chordata; class Actinopteri; order Beryciformes; family Berycidae; genus Centroberyx; species Centroberyx affinis. The sequence continues at coordinate 542,976 of NW_027279222.1, forward strand.
CAGCCAAAAAAAAAAAAGAAAAAATATCTTTGACAAGATATGATGACGTGCCCAGGTGGTGTGTTTCACTGGTCTCCTGGTCTTATGGGTGAGGGCAGCCAAGCAAGGTGTGTGCGCACACGTGTGTGTATGTGTGTGTGTGTTTGTGTGTGTGTTTGTGTGTGTGCGTCTGCCTACAGTATATGTTGGTGTGTTTACCCCAGGCCCTGTGCTGTGGTGCTGTGATGCTGAGTGTCACCCTGCTCCGGCCTGAGCCCCGCAGCCAGAGAAACCAGCTGTGGAACTGACAGGTTTGTCTTCTACACTCACCTACACTCTTCCTTACCCTACACACACACACACACACACACACACACACACACTGGTACACACGCATGCAAGCACACACACATACAGACGCACACAGACAAACACAGAGAAACACACAAGCATGCACGCACACACACACAAAGACTTTCATGGCCTGGGGTTTAAATACACATGCACACTCAAACCTCCCGCATCCACACATATCCACAGACCATCACACAAGCTGCAGGCAGTCTTTCTCATGCCAGCTACAAACACAGAGCAAAAGGAATATGCTTACAGAGCTCGGACATAGAGTGGCTACTCATAACATGAGCACAGTTTTACATTTTGATCAAATATTAGCAGACAAGGAGAATGTAAAGCAACTTGCTTGCATATGCAAATGAAATATGCTTAAAACCATATTTTCCCATCAACATCCCTCACTGAAGTGATGGGTCATGCTATCTTTTCATCTACATATTTTTTATAGAGGTGTAAATAACACAACACAGGAGTCCAGTGTCTTCCAGTGACATCAGTCAGAGGACAAAGTCAGACTCAGTGTCAAATACATTGGGACCAAGAATTTATTATTTATTATTTTGAGATTTCTGAAGTTTCTTTCTGACCTGTTTTCTCAATAATGATTATGAGCAAATATATTTTTTATATGCATGTTATTTTTTTTAATTTATGTTTAATGATCGTGTGCAGTTGGAATTTCTTTGTTAATACAAATGAAACTAAAAGCATTTACGTAAAATGCAAAACAGACAGTATAGCATCTCAGAATACCTATGCATGCATTTTAAATTTCAGCAAGGCTTCAGTAACCAAGGTAATTTCAATAGACTACAAAACATTTTCTTTCTCTACACAACCTCCACTCCCAAAGGGCTCAGATAAACATTTAGCCTTTCCAAATACTAATTGTAGATAATAAGCTTTCCGATCCTCATGAACTTTGACAAGGATTTACATGATCCAATTTGACTGCATTCTCCCATGTGGATGTATGAGTAGTGTACATACAGTTTATACGTGTTCATGGAGGTATGTGCCACATACATGTGTATGTTGAGCTCTGTATCATGTAGGTCATTGAGGACATGCAACATCGCCACAAGCAACTGAACTTGTGGTCCATCCAGGAAAAGCTGATGAGCTACCCTCAGGAGATGCTGCCTTCTATGGCACCTTCCCCCACACCTAGCACACACCTAGCATGCACACACACACACACACACACACACACACACACACACTCACTCTCTCTCACACACACACACACACACAGACATTGACACACAGTAGTGAAGGATGCCATGTGTATCCAGGTGTCTGGCTGTGCTGTAGCACCCTTCAGATGTCACAACGACAGAAATCAGTGGTCTGACCAGAAAGTCTGCAGGCAGCACGTGTGTTACGGTGCCATGTTTGTGTATTTGTGTATGTATATGTGTGTGTGTGTGTGTGTGTATTTCTATGCGTACTTGTGGCTGCGTATTCCTAGAGGGCGGGGGGTGAGAAAAACAAGTGAGAAAACAGCAAAACAACTTAAGAGACAATGAAGAAAACGACACTGGCACCTGTTTCCCCTGGTGTTGAGGAAGAAGAGTCCACCTCAGAGTCTGAACTGCCTGCTCCCTCGATGCACTCTGATGGCACCGATCCACGCTCCTGACTTCATCTCCGAATATTTCAGTCCAACAGCATGCACCATATCACCTTTACCTCTCCTTCTAACCCTCCCTAAACATGCTCCCTTCCCAACACACACGCACACTTTTTTTTGGTTCAGTTATGTGGCCAGATGTCCAAGTTGACATAGCGCTTAAGGCGTTTGACTGGATGAAACGGTGCACTGGCTGCGGGTAAAGAGGGATTAAAACAGGGCCTGAGGCGCTTGTGTTATATTGAAAACATCCTGGGCTGCTTTGTATGGAGATTTGCATACATTGGGTCTGTGCAGGGATGGCCCATCTGCTGAAGTGCATTGTCCCCAAACAACAAAGTGTGTTTAAATATTTCACATCTCCATCTATCAGGACAGAGGTACATAGAAATGACTGGAGAGTGAGAGAGAGAGAGAGAGAGAGAGAGAGAGATAGAAGGGGGGGGGGGGGGGGGGGGGGGGGGTGAAAAAAAGACAAAAAAAGAAAGAGTAGATTGGCACAGCTTTGAATTTGAACTGCTCCCAAATGTGCCTCAGTCAGTACCACAGTAAATAACACTATTGCCGGCCAGGATTGTGGAAAATGAGGAGAATCTAAATATAATATGCTGTAAATCTGAATTCTGGAGGAAAACATGGTGATCTGAATGTAGAGATGAAAATATAAAATGTATGCATTATGCATTATGCATAACCATCACTATGCTTATGACTTTCAGCTAGAACAGGTTATATTAGATGGTTAATGTTTTTGCCAAGTGTTCGTAATCTAGACCAAAGCTCATTTCAGAATGCTCAATACAATTGATCAAACTGCAGTTGACTGTTGAACTTTTGAACTGATTATTATTGAGTGTGAAATGCATTAATCATAACACTTATCAGATATTTTAACTTACTATTTATTGAACTGTTCATAACGAGTGAACACATTTCATTTTATCATGAATGCACTGCTAAGTGAACTACAAAACACACTGATAATGCTGATATTATGACACAGGGAAAAATCCATAGCAGACAATTTGTTAGAGTCTGGTCCAGTATTAAGTTATCATCCCTGTGGCCCAAACCCTCTTTATTGTATTAATGCCATAACTCTGGCTTTCTGTGACATTTAAAGGCACTGTAAAATTAGATAATTACTGTAATATATCTGTGTACTCATCCCCCTTTCCGAGGTCAGAAACATAAAAATTAATAAGGAACAAGTGGGAGAAAGGGGACTGAGTAGAGAGATTAAATGAGAGAGAGAGAGAGAGAGAGAGAGAGAGAGAGAGAGAGAGAGAGTTTGACAGACTAAGATGGTGAAAGTTAAAGTTTTATTAATGCATAGAGAACGTACTGTAGTCTGAAGTTACTTTGACATCCGCAGTTTATGCATTGTTCTTTCCGTCCTCTCTCCGTATTCCTCTATTTTTTATTTTTTTATTCTCCTCTCCCCGTCTGTCTTTCATTTCTACCAAAACACACATCAAACGAAAAACATGCTCAGGGCAGTGGATGGTGGATGGAACAGTAAGGTGATTTAACGATGGGACGGTTTGTGTGTAGGCTGGACAGCCTGGTGCAGCCTCCGTCTTCACAACCCTCACACACGCGCACATACACACACACACACACACACAAAAACACGGACACACACACAGACACACACACACACACACAAACACACACTGACACCAATATCTGAAAAAACAGCCAAGATGGACGTGAGGAACATGTTGCCTGCACGGGGGAGGATTTTGGAAAGAAGAGCGTGGTCAATCTGTTTGTTTCTCTGCCACATCCAAGAAGAGTGATAATTTCATTTTCTTTCATTATTTTCTCTCTTTTATTTTACTTCTAACCTCAGATTTCGAAGCTGCTGAGGTTTATGTTCAAGAAAAGAGCAAATCAGGCCGTGCTCTTAATTATTTTTGCAATGGCGACACAGCATCACTCATTCTGTCACTCTTGTTCCCGCATACTGAGACATCAAGACGGGAAATCCAGATAGACCCATGTGCGCTACCTGAACCTCCTGCCCCTCCCCTGCTCACTGCATCTCTCTTTGTCTAATCATGTCTCATAAGCCAGTTCATTTATGCTAGCTCTGTTGTCATAGAAGGTCACGGTTGGAGAGTCTGTGAAAAAGTATAACAGACACACATTAACCCCCATTTAATCAGGATTACTGAGAACAACCAAGCATTATTTAACACACATCACAGAGCAGGGCAGCAGCAGGGAAATATGGGACACACACACAAACACGCACACATACACACACACGCACACAAAGGCAGGCATGCACGCTCAGACACACACACACACACACACGGAAAACAGAACACACAAACAGAGAGCAAACGCAAATCCAGCACAATCAATCTAATGGTGTGCATTAGTTAACTGCCAAATGTTGGGCTTTTTATGGCAGGATCACCCGTCCCTTGAAAAGATAAATACGGTGCACAGATCCCAGTAATTACAGCAATCCCCTTACAGCACACAGAGACCGTCCTCACTCACCACTCTCTCAGGGGGACCGTCGCCCTGCAGATTAAGTCATTTAGGACAGTTTTAGGGCAGTGGGGTGACTGGGAGAAGAGGATCTGGGTGGAGAGGGGGACAATGGGAGGAAGAGGGACAGTGATAATGCTTTTTGTCTTTACTGTATTTTGGGGGGAGGGGTTGTACCTTGCATAAAATGTAGGCACGCCAGACAAATGGGTGCAAATGCAAATAGATACAGACACAGACAAATATCCTTTGACACACCCATGATATATGTACAATATGCAGGCGTACTCTTGCACGCACATGCACAGGGACATCAGCAGGCACAATATAGTGTGCAATCTGATTGGTGAATAACCTTTTTGTGGGTCAACCATATTGTGGGACAGCCAAAAACTTCCTCGGCTTTTATGAGTTAAGTACCATAACGTTTCAAACAATGTAAATGCAAAGGACTGTGTCATAAATCATAACAACACATAAAAGTAATGTTTAATGGCTTATGTATGGCAATATAAAATGAATGTGCAGTGAAGGAAATGAGCCAGAAATTGAAGTTTATCTTATTTATTTTATATTGTGATGACGCTAAAATAAAGCACTTTGCCATAACATTTAAGGCCATCACCCAGTGTATTGCTGTTCTCACGAATGTAGTGAACTGGCAATATAGTGATGTAAAAGCTGGCTTGAATCTTCTGTCCTCATGACATTCCTATTAGTCTTGTGCTTCTCCAGAAGAGCTTGCTGCAGAATCCTGTTGATATATTTCTCTCTATCTGTAGGCCACAGAAGGGTCAGGAGTCCTCAGGATGCCCACTCTGTGTGTGTGTGTGTGTGTGTAAAGGGGCAGCGAGGGGTGCAGGTTAGCAAGGGAACTGAGTAAAGCCTTCAGGCCGCAGGGCGATTGATGTCCGATGGGTGGCTGAGGAACACTAAGTCACGCTGCTCTCTGACTGCATCTAAAACTCTCATTAGTTTAAGTGTGTGAGAGTTCTCTGCCTCGCCACCCTTCAAACCACACACAGCGGCAGAGGGCCAAAAACTCTTCAGATGGCTTTCGCTACAGGGGAGGCATGCAAAGGGGCGAGCATTACCGCATGCACAGAAACACACACACAAATGAAACCACATGTGTACAAACATTAGTCTCTCTCTTTCTCTCTCCTTTTCTTGCACCATGCATGTACGCACCCATAAGCATGCAGCTTAACAGCAGGGCCTAATGAGGTCTGAAATATGAGCGGTAAACATTTGTATGGACAGATGTGGATTAATGTTCATCTTTTCTTCAAGCCAGAGATTAAACCTGATTTAATGCCTAACAGGTTTTAGTTTTTACCATTTTGATTACAGAGAGATAGAAATGGAAAGAGCGGGTAAATGAGACAGAGAGAGAAAGAGAGAGAGAGAGAGAGAGAAAAGAGAGAAAAGTGAGGGTGTCACAAGACAGAAGGCACAATGGGGAAGTAGCTCGGACAATGAGAAAAAAGAGGCCAGACAGTGAAAGCGGAGGGAAAAAAGAAAAAAAAACGATGGATGGAAGGGGAGGCATCAGATGCTCCTCATTCCTATTGTGGGCCGCTGAAGTGAAGGAGGGGAAAGTGAGTCATGCAGGCAGGATCAGAAATGTCAACAGATTGAGTCAGAGCAGAGCTGGGACTGTCTGGAAGGAGTGAGTATCAACACCGACTGAGGGGCGCACAGGATTTGGGGACTGTCACTGGGCTAATGGCAAACGTTATGGGACGTGTGTGTGCGTGCGTGGATGTGTGTGTACGTGTTGCATGGGGGCGGATGTGGGATTGGCTTAGTCTGCTGTCTATAATGAATGGTTAATGTTAGTCTGAAAAAAATGAATACGGTCACCATCTGCTCAATCCACGTCTGTGTTCTGTGCGTGTGTGTGTGTGCATGTGTGAGTGTGTATGAGTGCCATGCAGACACACACACACACACAATGTGCTCTTGGAGAGGGATTTGGAAATGTGGAACGGAAGAAAAAGGAGGGAGGAAGAAACAGAGGAGTGAGCCGGAGAGAGGGAGGGAGAGAGAGAGAGAGAGAGAGAGAAAATCACATTCATTTGGGCAACATCATATGTGTTTAGATGCGGTGGAGACGCAGATACAGGTGAGCACAAGTAGGACACAGGCCACGGATTCTGTCAGGTGTCTCAGCAAATATAGCCCAGGGCTGCATACACACACACACACACGCACACACACACACACACACACACACACACACACACACACACACACACATACACACACACACACACACACACACGCCAAAGACATTCACAGAAACAACAAAGAGTAATAGAATAGGTTTCTTATTAGCATTATTATAAGGGAAAAGGATAATTTACTATAGTCAGTTTTTTACATACAATTTCCACACATGCTTGTGTTACTGGCTGGCAGTACAGTGTTAGCAGCAGAGTGCAGATAGACTATGGAGACTTTGATAGAGGCTGTGTTCACAGCTGCAGTCTCAGTCATTTAAAATTCCAGTCCTCTTTATATGCCAAAGCCTGAAGCTAGGTCTCCGCATATCAATCACATGTTTCATTGTGAAATTTAATTGCAAACTATATTAATTATTGTTGTATTGTATTATCTACGATTCAATTAATAGCATTAAAGATGACAACGTGCAAATTGTAAATGCCATTAAAACAAATAAACTTTAAGACTAAGAATCCAGTACCTTTGTATAGCTATATCTATTACTAGACTACTATTTCACTATACAGTGGCAGTATTTAAAGCTTTAGGGGGATTACAAGTGTTGAGGACTCCGGAACAATATCATCCCTGCCTGCGCACACACACACACACACACACACACACACACACACACACACACACACACACACACACACACACACACACACACACACACACACACACACACACACACAGTGACAGCATGTAATTTTTTTTTTTCCTACATGACTGTGACAACATCAAGTGTGTTTATAAGGTCCAGGACATAGAAAGCCCCTTACCCATCATGCACCATCATCATCATGCTCTTGGGTAACTATGACAGGGAGAAACTGCACGAGCACAGATAAATGTTTGTGATACAACTCTGAACACTGGGTTGATGAGTAAATACAGCCTACATCTATAATCCTCATGTCACTATGGCATCAGTATTATGCAGAGCGCGTGCACGCATGCACACACACACACACACACACATGCGCGCGTGCGCATACACACGCACACACACACACACACACACACACACACACACACACTGCCAGGTTGTGATTAAATTCTCTGTGGCCTATGATCCGTCTCTAAATCTTTGCAATTTTCATTTTATGCAGCTTTAATATGGATCATAGTTGCTCTCAGAGTGCCCCATCTCCTAATCTGGAGCAATCTGAGTTGAGCCTGGCTGGGCCAACAGCTGACGCTAAGCCAACCAGTCACTCAACCAGCCAGCAAGTCAGCCATAACGAGCCTCCATACAGTCAGTAGGCACAGCATGCCATAACGCAGGGGCTGTCTGAGATATTTTGGAGGTGTTTAGCAGATAAATAGTAGTTCCATACTGTAGTAATAAATCATTGTGAAATTTATATAGCAACACCTACAGACTTGATTATTTGAGGGGGCATGAAGGAGCCAGGAGGCACAAAATATAGCAAAAAATATGCAATGCATCCACCAAGGAAAGTAGACTTTAGTAGAAAATCATGCAAAACAATATTGAATAATGTACTAGCTTGTACAAAGACGCGAAGAAGTATCATTGACAGTACTGGTGCCAGACTATTAGAGGTCTATTCAGTTCATTTGTGAAGCAACTGCAAGTGAGTGGGCCTGCAGACATTCCTACTGGAGAAAAAAACTGCCCCACCAACTCTCACACTGGCACTGCTGCCATCACTGACCTGGTGATTATAAATATGGTATATATGCATAAACTACATCTTGATCTGACTGTAATCTGATGGGCCTCGTTGTGTATTTATGCAGAGGTCGAAGGAGGTGGAGGGAGGGGCTGAAAGGCAACATGGGTTGAGGTCATGGAGCTGTGGTGTGTTTGGGTGGGGTACCGCGTCAGGGGCAGCATGTCTCTGTTAGACACACATACACATACACACACACACACACACACACAGACACACACAGACACACACACACACACGCACACACGCACACACACACACACACACACACACACACACACACACACACATATAATGGCCCTGTTTTTTTCAGAGCAATGGAGGGGGCATAAGAGGATTAAGTAATTAAGTGTACACTGTTTAAAATGTATATTAATATATAATGCTTACATCCAGGAAATCAAGACCCACCAGTCTCTTTCAAAGTCATGTAATTGAGCAGATCAGAGCATAAATACATATATTTCTGTTATTTCCTTATGGAATCTTGGGAAGTTGGAAGTTGGTGTCTTGTGTCTGTCAGTCAGGATTAAATGGTCACGTCAAAATACCCAACCAGTAACCAGCTGAAGTGTTGAACCAGGACCAGGCACCCTACTGGGACTCATGTAAATAATACTGCTGCTGATGGGGGAAAGGCATACAAACTGAGCAAAGCTAAAGCTGGGCTTAACTGTGTGTGTGTGTACGTGTGTGTGAGAGTGTTTCTGTGTGTGTGTGTGTGTGTGTGTTTGTATGTGTGTGTGTGTGTGTGTGTGTCTCTCTCTCTCTTTCTCTCTCTCTCTCTCTCTCTCTCTCTCTCTCTCACACACACACACACAATCTCTCTCTCTCTCTCTCTCTCTCTCTCTCTGCATTACAGTATAATGACTCTGTTTGTTTGCACTCAATTAATCTGCAATTGATTCTTCAAGGGTCACCACAATATTGAGGTAGATTGACCCATCTAGGTGTGATGGTTATTTATTTACTGTTGCTGTTGTCAGTGAGGAGGAGAGAGTAAAAAGAGAAGAGGGGGAATGAACATCAGGTGAAGGGTGTAACCCTGTATCCCCTGTGTCACCCCAGCCTGGTTAATCCTCCCAGTAGCAGACTGCAAGACCAGTTAGACACCAGTGACTCACCCCCTTATATATTTTGAGAACAGTGTATTTAACACCTTACTGGCCCCACTGTCCATTTATCGGCTTTGAAGGCGGTAGCTATGAAAGAGGCAAGAAATATACCATGCCTTTACATAAATTATACATACATTATCAGTGGTTGTTAAGATAGTTTTTATGTTGCCCCCACATAACACATTTTAAAATTAAAACAGTAGACGTTCAAACATTAAATTTAAATTTCTAGTCTACCTTTTTTGGACTTATTCACCCTTTTGTCCATATACATATACTGTATATATCATTTAAGTAAATGTGACCTTGCTTTCATCTTTTGTTCACTGCTCATTACATAGTTTATCCTTTTCACCATTTGTTCATCCATAATCTGTCTATTATCTGTCTAGGAATGTTACTGTAACTAATCCATCTTTGTTAGCAGCCAACCTCACATTTAAACTGCTGAAGGCCCCCTCCCCTCCCCTCCCCGCCACTCCACCCCCCACCAACACCACCCACTCAGACATCCAACCTTGTAAATCCCTACACTTTCTCCTCTGTAAGCCATGTGCATTTGGGTTGGAAAACCCCTAAAACCCTTGGCTCACAGTCCATACCATTTTAAATTCCCGTCTTTGCATGCTCCTGTGACAAAATCTACACCTTCCCACCAAAACAAGAAATATACTCGTCATATATTCATCACCACCTGCAAAAACTGGAGGAAAAATGTCTCTGTAACGCGTTCCATCATGAACTCTGCACTAGAATCTCTCAAGTCCTCTGCGGTGTAACCACACATGCTTTGTGGCATACCAAAAGTATGGTTTTAATATGAACAAACCTGTCCCATTGGTGCTGAGACATCAAGCCCTCTGTCTGCCTGTCAGGAAGTGGACTAGCACAGGTTCACCTCAGCGAACATGATTAAATCACACAATAACCTCCTTCCCCTTATCAAATCCTCTTAAGCAGACTGTATTACATATCTGCCAAACAAAGGAAACTCAATCAGAACAATCAACCAAGCCAGGCCAAGCTTGCCCTACCAGCTTGTCTGATCCCATTGCCGTGATTAAAATGAAAATGGAGCCGGGACATTACCAGAAATCCCATGTTCACCTTATAAGGAAGATCAGAAGTCTGTGTGTATGTGTGTGTGTGCGCATAAAGGGGGATAATATAAATGTATCCTGTGTAATTCCCTGGCGTGCATCATAAAACACTGTTTTTATTGTTTGCAATATAAATAGAAGAAAGACGATTATTTAGGGGATTGGCTCACTGTAATATTTAGCTTTTTCATTCTCAAAAAGTAATAAATTAATTTTTTTATGAGTCATGGGTTTTGATGAAAACATGTTTTCATCCTGTTGCATGGTAGCTCAGAGGCACCTGTAAACACATGTGAAACTCAAATCATAATTATAAATGATAGTGCCACTGGATTTTGGATTTTTGAATACACAAATGTCCCAGTAAGTCTCAAGTAAGTGATTAATGTTAAAAAAAAGTCAAATCAGACATTAATGTGTGATATCAAATAATTCTGCATGTTTGTGTGTGTGTAGATGTTAGTTTGTAGGTATGTGTGTGTGTGTGTGTGTGTGTGTGTGTGTCTAGGTGTGTGCGTGTGTGTGTGTGTGTGAGTCTTCTGGGCGGGCTTATAGTAAGAGGCACGCTTCACATTACTGTTGCTCCACTTCACTTCCTGGGATAATCCTTAACACAACAGAGGGAACGGCAGGTGACCTGGACCAACCAAGATACAGTATGGGGCTCCATTAGCGCACACACACACACACACACACACACACCCATCCATTCATAAATAATGCCAATATGACCCTCCCTTCACCCTTCACTCTTCGCCTCTCCTTTACCTCCATTTCTCTGTCTTATTTTTCTCCCTTCCCTCTCTCTTCCTCTGTGTTTCCCCTCCCCAACTCTTAGTGAAACATATTGTTGCCCTGCTGCCTGAGATGACAGAGTGTCATTCCTCCATGACTCCAAAGTCATCTCCTCCATTAACAGCGCAGTCTAATTAAAACCCGCAAATGACAAACACGTACACACAAACACGGGCCGCGCTCTAATGACCTGCTGTAGCAGGAGACTGATGGGCAGCTGTCTCCTGTCCATCGTCTGCTCAGATCAACCTTGAAGGGCCGAGCGAGGAGACCTGGGGGAAGTCTATTGGACCAGTGAGATAACGCCGGGAAGTTAGGAGAGCATGGATGATGAACGATTTATATAGGCTAGCACTGAGGTAACTTAATTGATTCATTAATTGATGACAATATTGCTTTTTTTAATGAGGTGATTTTTTTGTTACAATGTTTGATTCGTCCCACATATATGATCTTGTCTCTTTCAGGATATTCCTATTATCTTTCTTTCAAAAACAGGGGAAACAAACAAGAGGTGTTTTTCTGTTGTTCGACTCCAGACCAAAACAATTGGGAAACAATAACTGTCTTAGGGGATCATATCCTGCATTATTATCCTCTTATTTGCATTCGATGAAAAAGGAATAACAAGGTAGCGGAGCTGTGGCTTATCTAGAGCTCCTGTATTAACTGCTGTGGCATTAGCATTAGCAGCCTAAAGCTAACTCCCTCATGTAGCCCATATGATATGGTAATGCTACGTTGGGCATGGGCCCAAGAGAGGTGACAAAAATCAAAGCCTTGCAGTCAGTCTTTCTTACTATGAGAGAGGGAGAGAGAGAGAGAGAGAGAGAGAGAGAGATGTGCCTGATGGCTTTACATTGCATAACAATCTTGCTGAAACCCCACCTCTCTCCACAATGCAGTGTCCATTTGTGTTCTCTCTCTCTCTCTCTCTCTCTCTCTCTCTCTCTCTCTCTCTCTCTCCCTCCCCCAATCGCCATCATCCACTCTGCTATTGTGGTATCCTCAAGAAACCTCAGGATGAAAAACCCTGAAATCCATTTCCATATTAGTATGAAAATATTAGAATATTTCAAAGGAATTATCCCTTCCACAAAACAGAATAAAACCCCTCTTATTCCTGCTAATCCTTCAAAGACTCTGATATTACCTGATAGGATGGTGTACAGTGTGAATGCTATCAACAAGTCAAGCCAACATAATGTAAGTAGGTCCCCATTGCCGAGATTACAGTGAGCATGTCTCCTTCCCAACTTATCTCTTCCCCTAAAACCAGCCACTCTGTTCGCTCTGCATCTCTCTCTCTCTCTCTCTCTCTCTCTCTCCCTTTTTCCCTTTCTTTCTCTGATTCCAGTTAAGTGTGAATCATTCAGCTAAACCAGAAGTTATTTGTGTCCTGTCTTTTGTGCCACCACTTTTACCACAAAAGCCTTTTACTAATTGTGTAGGGAAAAGGGTTAATAAAGGAAAAGAAAGAAAGGGAAAGTAAAGGAGGGCAAACTCCTGTTCAATATGGAAAGTTCTCTCAGGGGAAAATGTATATATCAGATATTTGTATCAGAAGTAACTGAGACATTTTTTGTTGGGTTTTCGACTTTGAAAAATTATTTCATTACGTTTTTGCACATTGTTTTAAACAAAATAAAAGCTAGTATATTTATACAGTAAAATAAAGCACTAGAAATCATCTGCTGATCATCTGTTGGGTTGTTGGGTATTTAAGTATGACTAATGAGAGGTAATGCTTGTAGCAGTGTATCAGTGCTAGAGGGGAGCCTTGTGTTGTAGCAAAGTGCTTATACTGTTTGTCCGTGGTAATTGGTCCTAGAGAGGAGAAGAAAATCCCAGCGACTGAGCCACGGGACACTCAAAGCCCCTCAAGTCCAGCTCTTTTCTGGCCTGTACATATTGAACAGTGGAGTCAGGGGGCTAAGCAGATTATCACAATGGGATGAAGAGGCCATAAGAGCCTTTGTAACCTCCGTGTTGTGGCAGGCCGCGGGTGCAGGGTGAAAGTTGCTGCAGTGCTCTCAAGCCTGATTTAAACTGCTTGACCTTAAAAGCTCTGTTTATGAGCTCTGAAAGAGAAAGCCGTGAAATGAGAAGGGAATAAAAATAGCAAAAAAAAACAATGGATAAAAGGGCAGGACACAGCAAAGCAGCAATTTACATCACTACAAATATTGTTCGACAGAATTACACTCGGAGAAAGAATACACAAATTTTTGTCAGGTAGTGAATAGGTGTCATCATGATTGCTTGAAGCAAAAGTGTCATTGTTTTGGTTTCACCTCGAATTTGAAGAAGCCTTGCTGCACCCTCCCCATTCAACACAGGATTATTTTGTGTGTGTGTGTGTGTGCGTGTATGTGCGTGTGTGTGTGTGAGTGTGTGTGGAGCGACTGAAGCATTGAAATGACACGAAGAGTTATTTGGGCTGTAATGAAGCTGCTTAATGAAATCAGTGCCCTTGAAAGTTCTTCATCAATTTTAGCCCCCTTGCTCGCTCGCTTGCGCTCCACCATTCCAGCCTGTCAGCTAATCCACGTGCGCGACACAATATTAATTAAACACAGCGTTTCCTGAAGTACTTAAGTGAAGCGCTATCATTGATAATGAGCAGGTTTAAAGGAGTCACATCCCTCCAAAATTACTTTTTAAACCAGCCTTATTAAGCAGAAAATGAGGCCCAAATCAGCCTACAAGCTCCTCATTAAAAGCCACTGATCCTTGGCCACGCGCATGTTCCAATGGTTTTAATTAGGCTCGCGCAAGATAGTCGGCGACAGGAAGTGCCATTAATCTTGTCTTTCATTCAGAGAGGGGGGACAGCATGTTGCAGCCCGGTGCTCCAGCCGGGGCCCACCGGAGCCTCAAACTCCACTCTGAAGGGAAGAGTGAATGACAATTAGAAAAACAAGCGACAAATGACCATACTGTCACACTTTCTCTTGTTCTTCATCTGCGTAACCTCAGACTGAAATGACGGAAATATACAGTATGGGTCACATTTCCCTTGTGTCATAACCTCTACTATTACATTGTAATTACAAGCCAGTCCAACTATTCAAATGTATTGTTAGTCATTATACACAAATAAAACCACACACATACACACACACACACACACACACACAAATGCACACACACACACACACACGGAGGATGAAATGTGTCTTCATTTCCTCCGTGTGTGTTTATGAGTTGCAGTAGAGGATGGTCTCGGCCCTGCCTGTCACACTGTCTCTGCATGGAGGATTATGGATGGCCAATTACATCGCTTTTGTCATTAATTAATGAGGATAACGAGCTCCCCCTGCTCCCCACAAAACCATGGTGCTCCTCAGCTGGTACTGAGCAGGGAGAGGGGTGTGTGTGTGTGTGTGCGTGAGAGAGGGAGAGAGAGAAGGAGAGAGAGATAGAAAGAATGAGTCTGTGTGTGTGTGTGTGTGTGTGTGTGTGAAGGAGGTCATTGCATGTACAAAGGGCTGAAGACAGAGATGATTGTTGACCCTAGGGCTTTGCATGTATATTTGTCCAGCGAATTGAGGTGTATTTGTGTTTGTGTGTGTTTGTGTGTGTGTGTATGTGTGTGTGTGCGTGTGTGTGTGTGTGTGTGTGTGTGTGTGTGTGTATGTGCGCACTCACCACCAGTCTGCGGGACCATTACAGAGATTAGGCTGTGCTAAAGTAACGGATGCCCCCGTTTGTCAACTCATATCCTCTGTCAAGACAACAAGCTAAAAGGGAAAGAGAATGATGGGAGAGGCGCAGCGAGAGAGAAAAGGAGGGAGGAGGGACCGCGAAGGGAGGAGAAACACAGAGGCGTGTTTTGCGGGAGAGAGGAGGAGGAGAAAAATGAGAAAATAGAGGCTGCAACAAAGTAACTGGGGACTCCGCTAACAAAACAGTCATGAGGTCTAACGGCCTTCCACATAAGCCTTACATCATAACTGATTCGGCTCACAAGGTGCGGCTATGAGAGACAATAAGCTACCGCAGCTCCGAATAGGACATCATCTCCGACAATGGTTCATACTGTTGTCATCCAGCACTCCCTATCCCTCCTCCTCCTCTGCTCCCTCCCACCAGGCCCAATTTGGCCCCCACTACACTGTCTGGGTCTACCATGCGTGGTGTCAGGTGCCTTGTGGCGATAGGCAAAACGCTTTGCCTGACTGCCATGTTTTGAGGGTTTGCGGCCATATGAGCACAAAACACAGACACGCACATACATACACACACACGGACACACACACAGGCATACAAACAGACATTCCCCACCCCCTCAGACTGTCTGATTAACGAATGGAGGGCCCGGGCCCATCCCGCTGCACTTGCAGCAACGTCGCCCCGAATCACATGGCTCCTCGGAACCAACTGACTCGCCCGCTCATCGCTTCCGACAAGGCGGGGCTGGGAGGGACGACGGGCTGTGATGTCACAGAGGAACAGAGGACTGAGAGGGGGCGGGTGGAGGGGAGGCGGAGGGTGGGGTGTGGGGTGGTGGGGGCGTCCTTCCAGTGCCACCGCCGGCACAAAAACACTGAGGCATCAGCACCTCTCCCTCCACGTCCCACACTTTCTCTCTCTCTCTCTACCATCCCATCCCATCCCACCCCATCCCGTCCACCCCGCACCCTCACACAAATATACCTTATATACAATGAACCAGCACTCGGACGCAAGGCTGCACACAGATACACCAGCACACACACACACACACACACACACACTTGTCTAGTCCTATTGTTTATCTCACCCCTTCCCCCCTCATGAACCTGCCCAAACAACCAAGTCTTCGGTGTCACTTAGCATCTCAGAGCACAATCTTGCTTCTGTGAGCAAATTTGAATAAAAAAAAAACTGTCTAATGTTTTATCAAACCCCCTCGACCCCTCCACTGCAAGCATAATCAGACTTGAAGTATCTTCATTTTCCTTCAAGGCCCCGTTGTGTGTGTGTGTGTGTATATGGCTGTATTCTTATGCTGTGTGTGTGTGAGATGGAGTGCTACAATGTGCATCAGACACATAGGCTTGCACATACAGAGAACTTAATTAGAGAAAACAGCGCTGTCAGAAGCATTAGGCAGAGGTACGCACTTAAGGGCATATGGTTTTAGTACTATACCATCGGGTTGGAGAAAAGCACACAAACATACCTCAAAGCTCCCAGCCATGCTAATGAAATCACTCCCTTTCCATCCCACTGAGAGCAAACACAAATGTTTACAGACATCACACAGTCTGTCCGTACTCTTGCACTGCACTGGGCTGCATTGTGAGTGGTGGTGCACAAACTGTGGTGCTATGAATGTGTTTGTCTACATAAAGACATTGTGGAGAAGAGGCAATAGGCAACAATAGGTGGTGGTCTACAGTTGTCTATTGATAGCCGTTTTTACTGTATCTGATTCATTTTATCCTAGCCTTTTAGCCTGCATTTTAGGCTAGAATTAACAGAATATTAGCTTGCAACTGCTTGAACTATATGGATAATTTGGTGTTTTCTGGAACATTCTATGGAAGAAATAGCAGCATCAGTGTGGGTATAACAGAAATGACAGTGGAAATTATGTTCACTCGATCTGCATACACCACCTGGTCCAAAAATGCATGTTTGTAGAGTTGCCATGTGGTGTGGAGTGCACAGTAATTCTGGTCAATGTATGTCTTTGTTTTTTTTTTTTATTCTGAACGAAGTAACCTTGCCACGTTCTGTAGTAATTCAACAGAAAAATGTAATTCCACTGAGAATTTTAGCTATTTTAGGTGGGCAACTGTCCATTCCATGTGCACAGCCAGGTTGTTACTTTTTAAAACATGATTTTCAAGAATTTTTGAATTCTTGCAAAATTGTTCAGAAATAACGATGGTTTTTTTGGGGTTTTTTTTTACATTTGGGCATATGGCACAATTTCTGTAAAGGCAAGACCTAGGGAACATGCAAGAATTGCTTTGAAGATTGCTGTGCTGCTTCCAGAAACAAGGCAGACCATAACAGACACGTATCTATAAAATTAAAATTGTATAAATTTCACCTTCTAAACTAGTGAATACAAATGTATGTTTTTGTTTGTTTTACATTTTGTTTTGATTTTCTGACCAGTTTCATTTATGATATGTATAATGAGTTATTTTCATGCTCTCCTGTACTAGAATGCCAGTGCTGTAATTGACAAAGGTTTATGTATTAATCAAAATCCACAGCTGGGTATGGGGTAAAATTATCCTGATGATGATGTTTATTAGTTCTAGCAGTAAATTTAACTTGTACATCATCAACATCTGGCAAAGTGATGACAGTGCACACAATATAGTAATCATAATATCGTACTATTACAGAAGAGAATATCCACTCTCCAATGTGTCTATCTACTATCAAAAGCGAATGAATTGCGCTCCAAAAACCTGGTCTAAATGGTTATCACTCAACACACAGAGTAATAAAAGTATGCTTTTTAATTTTTTACTGTTAATGTCTTCTAACAGCACTAACATGTTAACAGAAAGTGTTAGCACCGTCTCACTGCCTTACTACATCGTTTTAATAATTCTCCGACTCATGGCACGCCTTCATCCAAGAGAGACAAAAGGCACAATCAAAACATAGCAGACACGTAATCCCCAAACTACAACATTATCCTTATAGTGAAAGATAAAGGGAACGTCCGCAGATTTTGGCACATACACCAACCACTGCTTGAAGGCCACTGAGGTCAAGAAAATAGCACCATTTGAGCAAAAAAACGACAGGTCTACCATCAAATCTGTCGTAATGTATGACTGCAGCCTGCATGCCAAATGACATATTGCCACCATGCCAACTGAAGGCCATTAAGATAATAAGGTGAAACAATAAAACATATATTTCAGCCTATAGGGGAAGTGACCACCCATCCGTCCGTGCAAAAAGGCAACCATCTCATCTAAGGCAATTAGGCTGCGTGGAGCCTGATGGAACGCAACGCAGGGCCCAAGTCCTCACATCATCAGTAGCATTTGTCACATCTCATCCCCCTGCCCTGACCGTCTCGTGGGGCCTCAGACAAGTCATGTGTCATCAGAGGGCCAATTTAAGATGCCATGGGTGGCCTGCTGTTGTGACATGCAGCTAAATTGTACAACAGAGACTGGGGTGGAACACTTAGTCACTCGCTGACTAGCATAAACAGATCAGGCCTGTGGGGTCTGATCTAATGTATTTGAAATTGTGGCTCACTTTGTGTAAAGCAGACACACAAAGGCCACTGTAATCTAGCAGGTAGATATATTTGCAGCAGAAGCACCTGTGGAATTTGACTCTATTTGATTTATAAAGTGTTTTTAAAAATGATTGATCTGTTGGAGGACGATGCATGCCCATCAATCATATAACACTCACATTTTGTGGATTCGCTAAGATAAAAAACGTTAACTGAACTATTAGAGAGATAAATGTGACATGACAGTATAATCTAATTCAGTACTATTGCAATGATAATATTGGAAAATAACTTCCCTATATAGTTGCTGAAAAACCCAGTGTTCAATTTCAGGCTATAAGCATCTATTACTTAGTGCTGGTCTGTGCATTTGCACAGAGAAAATTTGATTCAAGTTTGTTTCAAAATGTAAAGGCCCACATAATAGTGTCTAATGTCAGTGCCAGTGTTGCAGTCAAGTCCACATTAATCCAGACCAGGATAGACCAGGATAGATCAAGACCAGACCAGGACTGAGGAGTGTCAATGTCCAAGGGTAATACCAGAGCAAGTCGACTGTTTTCAAACAAATGTAGTACAAATCTTTCAAAATGACAATATGAACAACATATTACAACAGCCTGTGCATGTATTTATCTATAACTATTGCAGGCCTATACACATTGCATCATATAGGTTACTGCACAGTAGCTATTACCTTCAAAAAAAGAAGAAACACGCACAGTGACAGAAACAGACAAAATCAACAATTTGTAATACACATTTAAGCTTTCGCAAAATAATAGCCTACTTGATTTCAGGTAGGCTATAATTTCGCACTATATCCGAAATCCAACACAAAAATGAAAGTCCGAGTTTTTTGTCTCTCAAGAACTACACTGGCCACTCCTAACCTGCAAAACAAATTGGCCCTGTAACGTTCATTGAATTAAGTCGAGGAGGGAGACAGGAGCTGGAATCGTGTTAATAGCTGTCCGGGGTATAAGAGCCCGCCAAGGAAGCCTGCAATCACCCAAATACCCAGAGACAGGTCCTGGTGCCCCGGGCGGCTCTTGCGCCCTTCCCCTCAGCGCCACCGACCCCACTGTGTGCCAAACGGGCCCCACCAGCCCGCTGAGCTCGTTTAAACCTATCTCTTCATGTCAAAGGCTTATCATGCAAGAAGAGACACCAGGGCGCTCAGAAAGTTACCAAGTCATTTTAGGAAGGCCACTCTGTGCACCAGTGACGGGAATCATCTCATCAGCGTCATGAGAGGCGACTGTCCTTTAAATCATAGCTTAATTACTGTCGATTTTTTGCGGTTAGCAAATGAAGGGCTACAGTTTACTTTTCAGCTTAGTATTTTTAAGGTATATTTTTCGAAAACAGACCTTTTCAGTTCTGTCAAATGAAGTGTAGATTACTGGGTCATATATTAGGCAACCTCAGCAAATTGTATAACGCAATCATCAGCAAAACGAAATGTGGGCTATTTGAAATACTATATTTTAAAAAAATATTAGAATTTCATTGAAATTATATATATTGGATTCAGTTATGGCTGGCATTTTAATTTTTCACTTTTCCATATGCCTAATTCTAAGTGGATTTAACGTGTGAGTATTGTAAATACAAAGCTGGTGGTTGTTGAAATGAAGCAAACCAGATCCAAGCATAGATATGTGTTTTAATTATAAAGACATATAAACAATATATGAAATTCATGTTGCAACACAACCAAAATGCTTCTTCAGTGTATAGGCTGTAGTTATGTAACCATTATAATAGCCGGACTTGGAGCAAGTATTTTTCCACAGTTGTACAATACAATCATGTGAGGTGTGCAATAACAAAACAAAAACAAAAACAAAAAAACTTGTCGATACACCTTTTCAAAAAATATATCAGCCAACATCACACTTGATTTTTCCCACATATAGCATCAGTACAGTCAGGGGAAATCCTTTCATAATTGCTGCATCTATAAATCGAGATTAGATCGCATTTCTTGGCATTTCAAGTTAACGTGTTGTTGTTGTTGAATGTTGCATAGTTTACAAATAAGAGATGATCACATTCTAAACCTTTCTAAAATGTACCCAGCAAATATCAAACTCAGAATTTGGACATGACCTGTAGTCTCTCTTGAAAAAAATGAGCGAGAAACTGACAGTGGGTAAACAGTGTTTTTGACTTTGCTTGTTGCCAAAACTAATCTTGCCGTAAGTAGGCCTAAACAGTTTATTTCCTATGTAGCGTTTGATAAATCTGGATGAAACATTGCAGTAGTTATTTAAACATAGCTTAAGATTACGCATCAGACTAAAAAACCTTTTTTTCCACAGAATGCTTTTAAAATAACTAGAGTGGGAGAGAGACCGACATGGATGCAGTAGGTAAAAGTTCAGGTAGGAGAATGAAACCAAATCAAGGCTTGTCGTTACAGTGTTTGAAGAGACTCGACGGTGTCCCGGAATAAGTAGTGCACTTTTCGGCACAGGTTGCGAGTGCGGAACCCGAGAAAGGGTAGACGGCAGCCTGTCCAAAGGGCGCCAGGGCGGTGGGAATTGGTGAAGTTATGGTCTGTCCCTGGTTCAGATACGCCACCAGCCGCCTCATCTCCTCCAGAGCCTGAGCCTGCATGAGGATATAGTTCTTGGCCAGGAGGAGAGTGGCTATTTTGGAGAGTTTTCTCACCGAGGGGCTGTGGGCGTAGGGGATAACGGAGCGCAGGCCGTCCAGCGCGTCGTTCAGGTCGTGCATCCTCCTTCTCTCCCGGGCGTTGATGCTGAGCCGCAGGGACCGCTGCTCCTTGGGCTTCTTGGCGAGGGGGCCCCCGGGCTTGTCGTCCCCAAACGCCGAGCCCCTCTTCCGGGACTCCAGCGTGTCAAAGCCGTCATCGTCGTCGCTCGTTTGCTCCCCACCGCTCTCGTTGGACTTCGCGGTCTGCCCGGAGAGGAAGTCGGCGGCCGGTGTGAGCGGGTACCGGCCGGGACTTCCAGCACCATGGCCAGCGCCAAACCCGAAGGCTGACTGGCCGTAGCGCTGCGTCAGGTCGAGGAGCGTGTCGTTGCTGATGGACTTCAGCAGGTTCTCTTCTCCGGCATTCATTTTCTCTCTTCCAGAACAAATTCTCACAAGTAAAGTCTACTCGTCCCTGTTTTTTTTCTTCTCTGTTTTTTGTTTTGAAGACTGTAGGCTGTACTCACGTAGTTCTCTCCAAGAGTTCCTGTTTTCTAGGAGTTCCTCTTTGCCCTCACTCCTTTCCTCTTTCAATGCACTGACTCTTCAAGAAGGAGGCTGTGAATCTGAATATGAGCCTCTACATGTATTCACCTCCTCTGTACACAGCGCTCCCCCCTTGCGCGCATAGCCCACGTTCAACAACACTTCTCTAATTGTGTTCGGTGAGACCGGAGCGCTCGTGTCCCCCCGTCGGTTCCTCGCGCGCGTCTTCTTGCCCTCCCTCGCCTTGGGCAGATTGTGACTCGCGCTCTATCCTACTCGCGAGTTAGTAGGAGCACGAGGCCCGCCGGGATTATCTGCCCGTCCAATCAGGGGGGCGTTTTAATTAACTCGGGTAGAGCGCAGGTCTGCTCCCAATTTCAATCATAATCGTGATAATTGCAACACAAACTGACGTACAGCCCAGCTGTGTCTATTATTCTATTATATTGTCTATTATATTATATTCAAACCTGTCTGACAAAACATGGAGGTCACTTCCTCTAATGCACTTTAATAAAACCAACTTAAAAAGTACGATTTTTTTTTTTAATTTTATGAATATTTCAGCTATAGCTTCACACCTGGCGAATATCTAAGTTTTTGTGCAGCTTCATTCCACATTCAGTAGACAATACTGGGATAATGGGCGCGTTCTGTAAGTAACTGCGTTACTGCAGCAGTAATCAGTTATTATGAAAAGTATCCACCTGCCTATAGTCGCTGTCTATTCAGCACCACGTGTACACTCTAACATTAAGCTCGCACCCTTATCCAGAGACACAATAAGTGACCATGCAGGGGTTCAATGTCTTGCTGAAGAACACTTTGACAGGATAGGTTGGCTGTTGTGAGGTTTGAACCTGAGACCTTCTGGTTACGGGACGGTCCCTCTAAAATGCCAAGTCACCTCGTCGCTCGAGAAACAGAGTAACGGACCCGGGCTGTAACCTTTTGCTCGGGAATCTATGTATTCAAACAGTGCCTTATCACTGACGGAGCGTTTGAGGTCAACAGACAGACAGACAGACAGACAGAAACAAAAAGACAGTGATAGAGACAGGGAGACTCCCTGGGTGGTATTTCAGTTGTGTATAGCCTGTCCTGGACGGATCCCAGAAACAGGGCTTAGTGAAGGAAGAGGCTCCATAGCGCGGTTCACTTTGCACATTAGCAGTGTCAGCATTGGCACCAAATGCTCAGGGACAGGTTACAGTCAATCAACTTTGCAGGTATTGGGTTCAGCCTCCTTTATTGGCTAATCATTCATGGGGAAAAACAAAGCGCCTCAGTTGTCTCGGTGAAAATAATGTTTTATATGCCTAACCCTTACGAATAAAGAACTATATTCCTATAATGCATTTCAGAAGGATATTATAGCAAGCATTTCAAGTACCTAGAAATATTATGGGGACATTGTAGTGATACCATAGGAGATAAATATACCATAAAGTACGATAAGGTCCCTATAAACTCACTATTGAATATCAGACGCATGATAAATCCCTGTAAGGATATTATAAAAACTGTAGAGAATTGTAGTGATTGTTTGTCAGGGCCTAAAGACACTCATCTGAAATAACGCAAATATAATAAGTTGCAAGTCTTCCCTTCAAGTAAAAGGCTTCCCTGAAGACTATTTCGACCCCATTAAGAAACAGGTGTGTGACTGATGCCACC
Source organism: Centroberyx affinis (assembly GCF_046629955.1). Classification (NCBI taxonomy): domain Eukaryota; kingdom Metazoa; phylum Chordata; class Actinopteri; order Beryciformes; family Berycidae; genus Centroberyx; species Centroberyx affinis. Next base: position 566,489 of record NW_027279222.1, read on the forward strand.
AGCTATCAGTATGAAGTTAAGAGTGATGGTGAGGCTGCCACACTGTGTCCGGTATGGCGCATTACATCATGAAGTCCAAGAAGCTCTTAGTGACCAACTTTCCATACAGCAGGTCTTTCCATAAATTATGGATTCAGCCCATTCTGTGGTCTCAGTTTCACATTCATTATCCTAAATAATCAGAGGACGTAAGAAACATTGATTTTATATTCTGGTTTGAACTTTATTGCAAAAACAGTATAATAGTGCCACCTTGTGGATGATGTATGTATTGGCTTCAAACTGGTCTACTTGGGGAATGAGGGCAAAAAAGGTCATGAACAACTAGTTCATTACAATGTGGTTGTTTTTACAGCCTGCTTTTGGTTCTCATTTGTGTACTGTGACAATCTGAAAAATGCCACCAAGTCCAGAACTAACAGGGAAGAAATGTTATATAATATTAAAAACCTATATAATATTATATATAAAATATAGAAAATGTAAAGGTGGTAGCCTACGTGTAGCATTTTTAAACATAGATATATATTATATGAAATTAATTGTGATGCCTTGGTACAGTTGACACCCTGAAGAAGGCATAATGCCAAAACATGTTGGTGATCTAAAATAAGTATTTTCGTATGGAGAGAAGTGTGCAACCTTCATTATTACTTACTCTGACTGTGGACCGTTGGTTTGCACCTTTTTATGGGTGTGCGCTCTACTGCTAAACTGCTTGGCCTTGGTACAATTACCATAAACAAATAACATCCTGGTATCCTCTACGTTAGTGTTGTGTATCTCACACCCACGGCATTGTTAGTGCTTGTGTTATTCAAAATTAAGACCACATTTCCCATAAACCCTGTTACTTCTTGTCACAAAGTCGATGTTGCTACTCCCGCCCTACATATAGCACCTAATGCTCTACATCATTGGTTTCCAAACTGGGGTCCGGGGACCACAAGAGGTACTTCAGAGGGTTCTGGGGGTCACCTACAAAATGAAGTTAATTTTCACTGTTTTATCATTCACCCAGTGAGAGAAAGTGTAGACCTATGAATAATTATACTGATCACAAGTTTCACTCTCCCAACCGTCAGTATAGACAGACAACGGACTTCTCAGATGAGGGTTTCCAGGACAAAACCTTTATGAAATGGGGGTCTATGGTCTGGAGCGTATGTATCTGGGGGCCCTTGACACAAAGTCTAGGAATCCCTCGGCTATTATCCATGAGTAAGCATACATATATTACTGTCCAGTCATGCCTTCTCACTCACTGGGCCTTACCCTTGATCACTTCAGGAAAATATGGTGGGACAGAGAGAGGGAGAGAGAGAGAGAGAGAGAGAGAGAGAGAGAGAGAGAGAGAGAGAGAGAGAGAGATAACACAAATGGACACTGCATTGTGGAGAGCGGTGGGGTTTCAGCAACATTGTTATGCAATGTAAAGCCATCAGGCACACATAGATGTAACATCTACACTGCCCTACAAAGCCAAAGAGCAAAGAGCAAAGAGCAAAGGGTTTTATCCTAAACACTGGTAAGTTGACCTCTGACAAACCAGATCACCATTGACCACATTATCTTTTGCACACTTGTTCTGTAGACTCATAAAACAGAGCAGTCAAAATGATTTTAAGGGCACAAAGGAGAACATACTTTGGCCAGCAGATGGCAGAAAAGCTCATGAGTTGGCAAAACAGCATAAACACATCCTGTATGATATACTATATATCAGTGCATGAACATAACACAGTGTGTCACTCTTGATGGCAGTTATTTTTGTCTGTTGGGTCAATTAGTTATTTCTATTCATTAGTTAGTCATGCTAATCTCACCATGTCACAGTAAATAAAAAAACGTAAAATGTGAAATGCACAGGATGTGGAAAAGAAAGCTTCAATCTTTATGCTGTATGAGAGCCTAAAAAAACAAAAACTGTCCAATTATTGAATTATTGTACTATTACACTAGAGTAAGAAAAGTATACTGTTCAGGAAATATTTTTTAATCCATTGCGTCCAAGGTGATGACTCTACATAAAGTCATCACCTTTTTCCACAAGGACTGTGCTCTAAAAGCTTCTGATAGACAGAGACTGGAAGAAAGGGAGAAGTGTCAACACACCACCCAATAATACATAATGCTTGCAAAGCCTGTGCAGCAGCTCCACGTCGCCATGGTAACTGCAGGCTCAGCCGCCATACAATGGAGGCATACCATTTGGTACTGGCTCTGTGTATGTGTGTGTGTGTGTTGCAGGCTACATTGGGAGGCAGGCTGCGTTGCAGTGACAGTGTGTGACCAGCATGAGGCAGGAAAGTCTTTTCTATGGCGGTGAATTTGGTGGGGCTGCCGTACATGTCGGGAACAATGCATGCACGCATGCACGCAAATGCCTGTATAGACACATGCATGCACACAGACATGCAAATCGCAAACACACACATATGTGCAAACACACATATGCAAACACACAAATACGGTAGATGCATACACTGTGCCACCATCATTACATTGGTGTCAATTTGTGTGATCCTATGGATGCATTGGGATTTTTGCTTTTATTCTGTAGTTACAGTGTAGATGTTTTTCGTGCATTAACTGATCTTGAGGTATTCAAAGCAAAACCAGCCTGGTTATTGCTAGTAAGCTCCACACATGAGCGTTTTCTCTCTCCAAGCTGTCTCTCCTATCCCAAATTTCAGCTGCTCTCTCTCTCTCTCTCTCTCTCTCTCTCTCTCTCTCACTCACTCCCCCTCTCTCTCACACACTCATCCTCTCTCTCTCTCTCTCTCTCTCTCTCTCTCTCTCTCTCCCTCACACACACACACACACACACACACAGACGGGCGCACACATGCACACACACGCACACACATCAAAGTGCTGCTCTGAGTAAAGATGGAGCAGGCTCCTTTGATCTCTCCCTGCCGACTCTGATTAATGTGTGGATTTACAGTGCAGACCTACAGGGATCTGGCAGCCATGACACCCTTCTGCTGCACTGGAATCTCACTCTCCCCTACAACCAATCAGAACCCTCGTTCTTCCTCATTGCTCCAATCATGATGCTCGCTGAAGGAGCGCTCACAAAAGAACGAAACAATCCCAAGCGTCACACTCATCCAACCTTCAACATCCAACCCAAAGTCTCCAAAATCCCACCGCTGTCACCAGTGGCGGGACAGCATATACCTGCATTGTCCAATCGGAGAGGTTTCACTTTTAAGTCTGCTCTCCAAATCCTCTTCCCAGTCCAAAGACTTTGCTTCATCTTAGACAAAAGACGCAGAGAAGTTACATGAGCTGGTTGGTGAATGTTTCATTCAGCCGGTCCTGGCAGTGGATTGCACTGGTGGGTGTAGTGTTGGTGTTTGGTGGGAGGTTTGCTGACGACGGCAGAGCAAGTGTTGGAAAAATTTAGCATCTAGCATCAAAGAAAGTGTTTGCGCGGCACACGTTGCACATTGTACTTTGCGCATTGCACATTGCACCCACGTTTCATCACAAACCCAGCCAACATAAGTCAACAAAGTACCCACTCTTTACTTTCTCTTCGCTCCTTTTACCTCAACCCTCTCTCCTCCATCCCTCCTCTCTCTCTCTCTCTCTTTCTCTCTCTTTTTAGTCTCCCTTCACTGCAGTGCAATGCAGATTTTTCACAGGGTGGGGGTATGGTGGAGATGGGCGGGGTCCCATGAATAATTGTTGAAGATATTTTTACTCTGACCCACTTTGGAGTCCCATTCGCACCCCTTAAAGGTGCCGCAGCCCTGCTCTGCCTCCGAGTCTTTGTGCAATGTTCACACGGGTGCTACAAACACAAGAACAATTTCAAAAGTGCGTGTTGTGGTCTCAGGTCTGTGAGGTGAATCTCTGCAGCAGTAGAGACTCCTGTGTTTGTACTGGTGTCATGTCAGGAGAACTGGAGAGCTCTATTGGTCAGGTGGTATTGGTCTGTTGGACAATTTTTCTGTTGATCAGGAGGTAGGAGGCTACTTGGTTTGCTTTTCTAGAAGGAAAAAAGCATCATTCTAACAGAAAAAAGTGCATGGGCAAGGGCATACGCACGCACAAGAGATGGGGAGTTAGAACAAGAGACTAAAATTAAACTACACTATATGGCATAATTGACACACATAATTGACACGGTGATAAGGGTTTAGAGGTGATACATATTCTTGACACTTTCTGTTAGAACACAAACACAACTGAAGATAACAAATGGTTTCTTTAACATTCAACGCTGCTCAATGGAGGCAGTCAATGCCATCCTGGTAAAGGCTTTGAAAAACACAAAGCAAGCTATCAGAGATCAGGCTCGAACATTTTCCATGATTTCAAATTTCTGAAATGCTCTTTGTTGCCAATCAGATTTCAAGCCTTTGAATTTTGAATGTGATATTATTGCTATGATCTCATGGCAATATCTCATGCCGATTCCTTCTCTTCTTCCCACAGCTGCCAACTCCTACTCCTCTCCTTCTTCCTCTTCTTCTTCTTCTTCTTCTTCTTCTGCCTCTACTTCCTCTGTTTAACGATTTAATGACACTTGTTTTCTGTTAGGGCTTTGCAGATAGATAACTCAGCACAAAAGAAACCCAAAAAAAGACATGCTATGGATGCAGGAACCGATGACCTGAGGTGCGCTCCGCGTGACTGAGGAGAGATTTGACAGGCTCTTGTTGATTTCCACCTCACTTCTTATCTCTTATCTTTCCCTGCTTATCCTTCTTCCAGCTCCTCTTATATTTCTCTCCCTTTGTCTCTCTGCGCAATAGTTTCTCTTTCTGCCTCCATCTCCCATGCCCCCCCTCCCTCCGCCCCCCCGACCCGCACCCTTCCCCATATCTCACAATGTGAAAAGTCACCCAGAGTTTTCCTTCTAGGGTTTTTGCGGACAGGAAGTCCATATTTAATGAAGTGACTCTCTTGTTAAAATGCTTTTAAGTGCTCCTGTGCAGGGCTCCGGGCTGGAGGGGAGGGGAGGGGAGGGGAGGGGAGAGGATGGGAAGGCGGGTGGGTGGGTGGGGGGGCTGAGGCTTTTATTTATTCATTGGGCGGTTCAGTGCCTCTTCCCCGCTCCGGCTCTGTGAAGAAGGGAGCGGATTAGAGGAGTGAGTGCCCCCCCCCCCCCCCCCCCCCCCCCTTCCTCCCTCTCCTCCCGCTCCCTCGCTGGCCGTGTTCCCTCCCTCGGGGGACACCCCTGCGTCAGTCCACATTAACATCCATCAGAGCATGGTCCTCTGGAGGGGGGACGAGCCTCTGTCCCACTGAGTCACACGTACACGCATGAATACATGTATGCACACGCAAACACAAGCACACGCACGCACACACACACACACACACACACACACGCTCGAGCACATGCAGGCACATGCGCACACAGAAACACGCATAGCAACAGACACGTTCTCAAAGCAGAAGTCCTCATAGTTACATATGAGTCATAGGCTCAAAGTATCTCCGTCACCCCACTGCTGTTCCTGCCTTGAGCTACACTCAGATTCACTCTCACACACACTCGCACCGGTTTTGTTTGTATGCTGCATTCAAATTGGACTTGTTTCCAGAGAGTCCTCCAACGTTTGAGTTAGACAAGTGCAGCTGTCCCCTACTTGATCAGTAGGCGTATTAGCGGCAGAAAGTTTGAACAAGCATCTGAAGACTGTTGGAAAACAGACGGAGAGAAAGGAGACATAGAGAGAGAGAGAGAGGAGAAACTTTTCTCTGAGTGAAGACTGAGATCATGCGTTGTGCTGATTCCTCTCTCTCTCTCTCTCTCTCTCTCTCTCTCTCTCTCTATCTCTCTCTCTCTCTCCCTCTTTCTGTGTGTGAAGTTTGGGCTGTCTGCTCCCTCGTTAGCTCTCCTCACTCGCAGAATGGGAGGGGAGCTGAGAGTTGGGCTGGATGAGAGAGGCATATCATTAACCAAGAGTGTTTCTACAACAAAGCGCAGACTCCATCAAATCCCACTCTTTCCCACACACTGGTGTCACACTCATCATTCTTCCTAACTGAACTACTATCTGAAAAAAACTGCCCTCATTTGTCGAAGGCACACTTATCATTTTTTGTCAGCAGGCCTAATAGAAATTCATGTTAATATTTCCTCTCTCAAATCTTTGAGTATTGTGAGATGCTAATGCTCATATCTAAAATTGGATTATATTTGTCAGGGGTTGATTGAGTGATGTGTGTGTGTGTGTGTGTGTGTGTGTGTGTGTGTGTGTGTGTGTGTGTGTGTTCGTGTGTGTGTGTCTGCGTGCGTGGGTGTTGTGTGTGTTTGGGTGCGCTTGTGAAAGCGCATGTACATGAATCCTCATTGGAGGACCTCACTGTAGCCATGCAGAGTGATGCAGATTGTTTCTACCTAATTCACCACTCTGACCTAGATTCCAAAATCGGGCACATAAAACTGTTCACTAAAGAGAGATGCTGTTCCATGTTAACACACACGACACGCGCACATACACACACGAACATGAAAATACACGCACACACACACACACATACACACACACGCGTTTCTGTTGCATTATAGTAGCTTTAATAACAAAAGAACGTCTTGTAAATGTGTATAGTTTCTTTTACGCTGTGTCTAACCCTATGTGTTACATCTCTACTTTCCATTCATCACTTTTTAACTTGGAACATCCTGACACCAGCGACTGATTCGGTCCATTCACACCGAATCACATATCTATAATTCCTCCTTTTTCTCATTTCAGAGTTTCCCCTCCTTCCCTCTCATCTTGGAATCTAACATCAAACCAAAATGTTAAAATGCTAATTCATTTTCCCAGCTAGCTCGGTTCACACAAACCTATAATTGGATTCTGCCTATTAATATAAAAGCTTTCTTCATCTATTCGATCTCACATTAGTCTTTCCACAATACACACAAATCAGCACTATTGCACTATCAGAGAGAGGAAGAGAGAGTTAGAAAGTATAATGCAGAAAAATAGAAACTAGCTGATACTGATACTTTCGGGAGCCTCATACCTTTTACGCCTCTTCCCCTGTAACACATATCCCAATCCCAACACACACACACACACACACATGCACACACACACACACACACACACACACGGCTTACCTCAACCTGAAGAGAGGACAGTCCTCATTAGCATAGAGAAGGGCCTTATTGAATCACGCAGTAAGCCCAAACCAAGGTAGTGCGGTTAACAGAATGAGTTGGGAATTAATTAGCAACATAATGAGAGTGTGCACATCTGCCTGGTTAACGTGCGGTCAGTGGGCTCCCTCCAGACACTCTCTTTCACTTGGTTTCATTCACTCTCTCCTCCTGTTTCCCCCCCATTTCCCCTCCTGCGTTCACACGCTGTGTCAAGCTAACCACAATCGGAGAGAAGCAAGTATGTTTGGGGCGAATCGGAGATGCAAAGCTCAGAGGGTCAGAGGGGCGAAGCTGCACTCTGTGACCAGGACTAACCAGCTTGGTCAGACTGAGAAACAAAGGGATACAGGAGGATACCGAATGATAGATTGAGGGAAAAAGAAACAGAGAAGCAGAAAATCAGTGTGTGATGGTAGGGAAAGAGACAGACGGCCTGAGAGAGAGCACCAGATGCTGTGTGGGAGGGTTATTTAATTGATGATATCACACCTCTCCTTCCCTCTTTCTCTCTCTCCCTCTTGTTCTCCCTCTTCTCTCTCTTTCTTTCTCCAACACACACACACACACACACATTCCCAAACGCAAAGTCAAACACACACACACACACACAAACGCACATACACACTGTATTTGCCCTGTCACCTCCTTATCCTTGCATGACACACCGCCCACGCTTCTCCCTCCCCCCGCTCCTCCTTGCTCTGCTCTGTCCTGCTTACCTAGGGCTCCCCAAGGATTGGCAGGGCCTGTAGCTTCTGTGGACCCAGAAAAACAAACTCCAATCAATAGCTTCTATCAGAGGGGCACAGAATAATGTCGTGCACACATCACATCAAACAATATGATAAAGGATGGAGATTGCTTTCAGGTTTGTCTGTGAAATGATGAAGCAGATGTGAAGAGAAAACATAAAGGATTGGAAAGGATCTTGCTTTGTGTGATAGGAAGGTGTATATGTGTTTTTTTTCGCGGTCAGGTGAATGAATGCAACAATGCAGTCATTTTGGTTGGATAGTTTTGAGAGTAGAAACAACATCACCGTCGCAGCTCTCTGTTAAGCCACAGCTTTTGCTTTTAGGTAGAAACTGTTCCACATGCTTCCTGCCAAAGTAGAAAAGCCCCAGAAAACGAGTCTCATTAATTAGCTTCTCATTTGTAAATGCAAATGAGCTTAATTAAAAAATAGACTCTCCTTTCGCAGGCTTCAAAGGGAGACAGTGAGGCCTAATCAGGAGGTTTGTTCAGCTGTGGCACTAATGAGACATATTTGGCCTAACGAGGGAGCGATGCCCTAATTTGTTTATGCTAATGATATGAAACAGTGCTTGTCCTTTTGGTGTATCTGGGAAGGGATCAGTCACACGCACGCCT